>NC_134239.1:36943779-37253010 GCF_965152275.1 Natator depressus | reverse complement strand
AGCAGGACAATATTTCTCTTCCAAGACTTGCTGGAGGCTGCTCCGGTTCTTTTACTATTTCCGGTAGGTGGAAATGGCTCAGCAATGGAGATTTAATCTACCTCTGTTCTTGTTATGCCACAAGTTCTTGAAAAGAGCCCTGCAGATTCTAGTGTTAACCCTTCCAGATTGCAAACACAGATCAAAACCCTGGCGAAGCCCCTTCTGCCATGACCCACAGAGGATTCTTCAAGGCCTCAGGTTGTTATGATTCAACCACACAACATGATATAACCTCTACTAGTTGGCAATAGCTTTTCAGAGACAGTTGTGTTTTTTTAATTATTAAACAAGTTCCAGTTCTGAATTTCTCCTTTGAACTCTGGCTCCAGATAGAATTGCCAATCTACACAGCTCCTGAGTGTCTAATCACCTTCACTCTGGTTACAACCTTTCCCTCATTATATTTTCAATGGAGAAAAACTCCTAAATCAGTCACAGATCTAGAAATAAATTAAATTGAGCACGCTCAGTGCTTCCCGTGAGGACTCTGACTCAGCCCTGCTATGCCTAGGCAACACAGCATGTATTGTATGGGCCTCTAGTGGAGTGTCCCAACATTGTGTCACAAGGAAAGGATTCATCTCATCAGTATGAGTTAAGCATGGGGACAGAACTGCTCTAGGTACCCTGATACCAAGGCTTTGTTGTCTGTTTCCGTAGAGTCCTCTAGGGTAGATAATATCACTCCTATTGTTAATGTTGCCAAACGTCCAGGATTGTTCTGGAGTCTCCAGGTATTAAAGATAAATCTTTAATTAAAGATGATATGTGATGAAACCTCTAGGAATACGTCCAACCAAAACTGGCAACCCTAATTGTTGTGCAAACTCTCACGATACTATTCAGAATTAAGAGCAGAATTAAGAATTCTGCAGTGCCCTGGACTGAACAGTTCCTTCATTATATGAGCCTACATTCACACTGTTGGTTCATAGGAGTTTAGTTATTTGATTTAAACAATATGTAAAGAGGGAAGACAGGATTTTGTTGGATCCTGTTACAGTATCTAGAGGCAGTGAACCATCACAAGAAGTCTTCCAAAGAATTAAGATAGTATTTGTAGGTTATAAACTTACTGCATCACTGATTATACCAACAAGATCCTATCTGCTTTGACAACACCCTCAGAAACAGCAAACAGGCTGAGTAGCTGGAGCATGACTGGCTTGGGTTAGTTTATTTACAGTGGATTCACTTGCCATCAGCAGCTTTGGACTTTTCACGGCACTCCTCTTCCTTCACAGAACTTGTGGTCAGCAATGCATGCTCTCTTATGGGGTTTGTATAGGACACAGGCTCAGGCAATGAGATCTGTCCTTCACTAATTTCAGAATTCGATGAGTCACCATAAAAATCAGATTCCAGCTCTGAACTAAAAATATAAAATAAAACAAGAGTCAAACATTTTAGAAAAAACACATGCTATGGATTTAATTATAAGTATCACCTTTAATGCAATAAATCCTGACAGCAAAGTGTGTGATATAATATGACTTGACAGCTGGCCTCCAGCCTCACATTTATTTTTTGCTCCTGGAATGTAATTTGCTGACAATACTATGTGCCGAAAACTGCAATAGTCCTAATTGTTTTATAACTCTGATAAGACCATGATAGCCATGGACAATTATATTCAAAGCCTGAAATCTGCTGCTGAGAGTCAGAGTCTCCTTCTGAATTATGGTGAGTCTCCTTTGACCTGAACAAGTTAAGTATGTCTTCCTACAAGTCTGCTGTTAAACGAAGAGGAGGAAATACCTGAATGTCTAATGCCCATCACGCTAGCGATAAGATACAATGCTAACATGTGGCACCTTAGAGACTAACCAATTTATTTGAGCTGTAGCTCAGGAAAGCTTATGCTCAAATAAATTGGTTAGTCTCTAAGGTGCCACAAGTACTCCTTTTCTTTTTGCGAATACAGACTAACACGGCTGTTACTCTGAAACCAATGCTAACATGAATATACATTTCTGGCTTTTTCCTCTATTTAAAATTTGTAAGTAAAATAAAATTACAAAGTAAAAATAATTAATATTTTAAGGGTACATGCTCAATACAGCACAATGATAAATGCAATTAGACATTAGGCCAGTGTTTCACATTTGGGTTGAGCATGAATACACCCAGAACTGGGGGTTTAACCTGACATTTTCAGGATACTAATAGCTGGTTCAATTTTTGTATTTGGTTCAGAAAAAGTGGTTTAGCATAAACATGAAGATGAAGTTGGGTAGAAAGGCAGGTTTTCACCACGTCTGCTTGTCCAAACAGATGAACGAAGGCAGAGTAATGTCACTAAAAAGCTTTCCCAAGTGGGGCTAACCTATGGGCCACTGCCACCCAAACTCCTCCTTAGAGTTCACTGGGGCTGTGCCAGGGAACCCCCCCGCCTTTTATGACAAGAACCACTGCCGCACAGAACCCTGGCAAATCCAGCCAGAGTTAGGCCCTCCCAGGGAGTTTATTCCAATTCCCCAGGCAGCCCCAGGGCAGGCTTTAGATATGAATGAAGTTGGTGGTTGTTGAAGTCTGTCTCATGACCACTTGGTAACTGGCATTAACATCCTATTCGTGCAGCTAACAGCCCTGGGCTGACATAAGCCTGGTGGATTGTTATTTGTTAGTAGACAGGGTGCTCAGTGAGCCCTTGTCCTGAGGAGTGGATGGTTCATGGTTGTAGCACAGATACTATGGGAAGAAGATCAGAAGGGGGAAGGTGAGGTAGAGAAAATTTGAAGGCGCAGAAGGATACAATCCCACCTCACTACCCTTAAAATCTAAAATCTATTCCAGCTTCTCCTGGGACTGGAAGGTTTTGGGGGGACTCCCCTCCCCAAGAACTGCATACTTGCCAATCATCTGGTTTAGGCTGGGACAATCCTGATTCTTCTCTGTCTTAGGTAGCTCGACCTAACTGTTGCCTCAGGTGTTCAGGCAGCTAGGACAGAGGAATGTATTTACTGCCTGTCCTCCTTACATCCCAAAGGGGGCCGCTTTTATGGTTGCCTTGTGGCTGCTGAGCCTCTTTTTTCCTCCTCCCCTGCTGCATATCTTGCTTTTCCCACATGCAGTCTAGAGCCAGATAAGGCAGCAGCTGCTTCTAAGGGGGAAAGCCGATAAAGAGAAAGCTCCATACATGGCAAGGCACTGCACGGGGAAGAGAGGTGGATAGGAGCAGCAGATGGAGGCTACTAGGCTTCCATCCCATCTGCAAGACAACAAGTCTTCATAAGGATGTTGGTTTGAATGGGATCCCAATCAGGCCCTTTGGGGTTCGCCCACTATTACATTTCTGTGTACTTATGCCATGCGGACAGTGGGGTTTTCCAGGCTTGTATGTGTCTATATAACATTGTGGCAAAGTCTTTTGATGTATCAAGGCCACATTGTAATCCAACGTACGGAATGGGGCAGAAGGCACAAAGTTTGTTTATTTTTGCCCCTTTGGTCTGGTAAAGCGGCTCTTCAAGAACAGCCTGAAAATGATCAGGAGTGAGGCCCTAATAATTAAGGGTAAGACTACATTTCTTGCTCGCCAGTACTCCACATGTAGCCCAGCTGACTTTGCTGGTGATGTAAAATACTAGGCAACAGAGTAAGGGCATTGGAATCTGGCCATAAGACGCTAATGTAAAAATAAACCTAAAAATCCCTGAAACGCAGATACGAGCCTCCAGCCACCTGGAAGTCTTCTTGCAAATAGTTTACAGAGGAAATGTGTTTTGGGGGTGTGGAGCTAAAGTGGGTGATCCACCCATTCTGATCCAGGAACAGGCTCAGAAGATCTGAAATTAATACTTTCACTATAGGTGGTTGAAAGTCAAAGCTTTTCAACGGAGGAAATAAAGGAACCATTTTTATTTTAATTTAATTTTAAAGAACACTGCAAACAAACGACATTGCCAATTTTTCAGTCAGCTCAAAAAATTCACTTAGTCTTGCATGGCCATGAGCACTCATACTATTAGCCCTAGACACTTCAGCAGGACTGTGAGTAACTGCTCCCCCGGCCCCCTTGAGGAAGGGTGGGGCTTGTCTACACTGGCAATTAACAGAGCTGCAACTTTCTGTCTCAGGTGGGTGAAAAAACACCCCCGAGTGCAGCAAGTTGCAGTGCCGTAAAGCACCAGTGTAAACAGTGCCTCAGCGCTGGGGCCACTCAAGGCACATTAAAGTGCTCCCGCAGCAGCGCTTTAATGTTGCCAGTGTAGACTAGCCCTCAGGCTATGAGCTAGGCTATGAGCCCTCAGCCCTCTTAGGCTATGACTACACAGTGCACCTTACAGCTCTCCTGGCGATAAAACAAACCCACCCCAAATGAGGGGCGGTAGCTTTATCTCCAGGAGCTCCTACTGTAGTCCTACTGAAGCCACATACTTAAGTCTTTAGTATGGGGACCTACCTCACCTGATAATGTTGGTACAGAGTTTTGAAAAGCGTTAACTGTGTTATTATACTGGCCTTTGGACACAGCCCATTACACCCAAGAGGCAGTGAGTGCAGGTACCTTTAAATCAATCATTTGGAATTCACCACTGAGATTCAAACACAGAGCCTCCTTGTCCCTTGCCACCAACTTGTGCTTTCTAGGGCTATGTAGTTTGAATATTGCAGCTTCTGAATTTTGCCCCACCCCCGCCACACACACACACACACACACACAGGCAATGATGCTTACTTAACTCTAGTATTGAAACAGTGAAGACCAATAGCTGACGGATTCCTCTTACAGCATCAGATTTGATTTCTAGTAAATGAACAAAGCCTGAAAACTATTTTTATTTAAACCCTGTTTAAGTCTTTGATGGTCAAGATAATTAATGGAGACTGATATACCACTGTGATTGGGACCTGTGCCATAAGAAAAGAAAATGGAAATGCCACTAGTTTTGATAGATATATTTTTGTTTAAAAGGACAGTCTCCCTCTCTGAAGTATTTATTTTCCTTGGCTGGCAAAACTATAAATACCACAGCATGAGATTTGTCCTCTGATCTGCACTCATTAGGTGGCCATCATTCATAAGTGTCTCAAGCTAGTACTAAGAAGCAGCAGCCTTTGTGATGCAAGTAATATTTTATCTAGCTTTTCATTTGCACCTTCCCCCTGAGAATCCCACGGGCAGAATGCACCATTAAATCATGGAATGTCATTTGTCACTTGCCATTTCATTTTGCCTCCCTTTTTAGGCAAGTGAAGTACCTACTGACTGAAGTACCCTCTCTAGCATGTCAGGCAAATGATTACAGCTTTAGTGTAATACCAGGAAAGCGATATCAGCAGAGCTGGCGCAAGCCATTTTGATGACAGATGTAACAGCATCCTAGGCTGGGTTTCCTGCTGGGACTAAACCAAAGACTTCTGGATCTGAAAGCATAAGTCTGTTGCCTGAGCAAAAGGACCGGATACATTAGGTCAGTGGCTGTAGCAGATTCAAACATCTGTATGTGGTCCAGCCACCAGAGAGGACAGAACAGCCACTCTGTATTATTGTATGCAGTGTTGCTGTAACCATGTCAGTCCTAGACTATTAGAGCTTACACAGCTGTAGAAGAACTTGTCTCTCTCACCAACAGCAGTCAGTCCAATAAAAAAAAAAATTACCTCACCCACCTTGTCCCTCACACTGTATTATTGTTGGTTCCAAACATATAATGCACTGTAAGCCTCCATACTAAAAAGTGTTTTATCAGGCAAGTAGGAAACTCTGAATCTCTTCCTCCCCTGAGCTATGTTTACCCTTGTGGCTGTAACAGATGAATTCGGGAATGGATTTTTTCCTCCCTGTCTGAAATGCATGTTAACTGATATAGCCAGACATGTGACACAGTGCAGAGTTATGCAAGACATTCGTAGGAGATAAGTTATTTTCTGAGACCACATTATCCAGTTTCAGCAAACACTAAAAGATTGTTAATGGCTATTTTAAAGGATTTCTATAATTTTAATAAAGCTCCTTATTAACCAAAGATTTTTGCATTTGCAACAGATTTTTTATTTTAGGTTGGCAGAATTGCTCTCACTGAAAAATACAGATCTAGCCTTTATTGTAGAGGTTAAGTTGACTCCTACACGACTCTGTCAAGAGTTGAGCACAGAAGTCTAAGATGTTCTCTCCATTTTTATATAAGACTTGGGCTTCCTTACAAAAGTCTCAAAGGATGATCAGATTTCTAATTCTATAAGGATGGAAAGTTCCATCATATGACTAGAAGAAGAAATGAGGCAGGAGGCATGTCATGTGACACTTTTGCCATGATTGTACTCCCACTGTTCTAACTGATATACTGTCACTTCTGGAAAATGAATAGCTGAAGTTGGTTAGATCAGGGATATGTGACTCAAGCCCTTAGGTGGGATGTGAACATCTGAAAATTCCCTGCTAAGTGAGTCATATGTCTAGGGGAGGTTAACAGCCGCAGGAAGGACTACACTGATTTCTCTGTTGGGTTTCTTTTGTGCCATTTTCAATTGTTTTATGAGCACAGTCTGATGAAAACCCAGACACTGTATTTTGTGGTTAACTTGTTCCTGGGAGACACAGACCCAGCTTTGTGGTGGCTTTTTTGTTATAGGTTATATACCTGCTCCCATCACTGGTTACCATGACTCGAATGGCCAGAAGGTTGTGCTCTGTCATTTCTTCCTCTGGGATGATTCTCACAGAAGTCCAATCAGAGGAAAAGGCCGAACACCTGCTCTCTAAATCATAGTGCTCAGGGGCATTCTTAGGCTTCTTAGGAGAGGTAGGTTCATCTGCTATATTGAGGTAGTAGTCTAAAAAAAGCAAAGGACACGAAAACATACTTCATGATATCATAGGCAATGAAAAGCGATGGATTCAGTGGAGGAGATTCAGATCCAAAATACTTGTGGTCATTTAGTCATTGGCTTCCGAAAATAATTATTACATTGCTTAAGACACGGTAACACTCTATTCAGGTACCATAGATTCAGCCAGCCATAGAATGACGTTCTCCATTTAACCACACAACACGTATGTAACAGCACGAACAGCAGCAGCACAAGCTTTCCCATATAGCCTCACCAGTCTTCACCAACCCAGACCTGAAGGGAGCAAGTCTAAAGATGAGGGGTAGTTCATCTTTGATCCTTGCTGTCTTTGCCAACAAGTTGGCTGGTTAATGCCAATTGCCACTCCAAACTCATTTCACATGGGCCACACGCAGTCATTTTCAATCAGTAGCGATAAAAGGCTCCATGGCCTCTTACCAGTTCCCTGGGCCATCCAGTGGCTCATAAATCACTCCCCAAACCGGGAGTTGGGTTGGGAGGGGACAGACAAGTGGGCGTGAGTGGCATCTAGTAGTGGGCTTGGGAATCAGTGGTGCCAGAGCTGGAGTGTGGAAATGTGGAGGAGCATAATGGCTGCTGCTGATGGTTGGAGAGGTGTGTATGAAAGAAGCAGGAAAAGGGTCAAACATTGGGAAGGGAGCCAGGTGGTGGTGGGGGCAAGCAGGAAGCAGCATTACTCCCTTTGCCTGTAGCCTGGAAGAATTTATGTTCTCTCTTCCCACAACTTGTGTGGTCTCTTTAGAGTAGCTTGAAGAAAAAGGATGGATCAGGCCAAGACCTCCTTTTTGCCTGCTAGACGCATTTCCTATATGGTTTGAAGGCCCCCCCCCACACAAACTACGCATCTGAGTAATTAAATGTGAAGAAGTATCTAGGGGAACCCAAGCCCTTTATGTGCAAGTATTTTGCATAGTTTTTGGTGAACCAGGACTGCTGGGCAGAGAAAAATGGGTCCGGTCTTTTCAGAACATGATTTTTTTCTTGTAGAGCTAAGTATGAACACTGAGTCTGGGGAAGATAAACTTCTACTGTCAATCAGCTGACATGATCCATAGGTTTCCAATGCATGCAGAAGGAATGAAGACTCAAAATTAGTGCTCTTTACAGGTGAGATTTTTCAGAAGTGCCTAAAGGAGATAGGTGCCCATCACCCTCTGAAACTCCCAACTCCCTTAGGAGATGCATCATACAGCTATAACACACCTTGCAATAGTGCAATGAAAATTTACCAGCAACATCTAGTTACCCACCTATTACCACAAGGACTGGAGATAACAAAAAAAACCAAAAACAAACAACTAAATTTTTTGCTTGCCTGCTAAAGCCCCAGGGCTCTCCCTTGCAACATTCTACTTGCCCACTTTGCAAGAGACTGACTCATACACTAGTCTGATTCTCCTCTCACTTATACTAGCTTTACTCCAACTTACTCCTGGTTTACTCCAGTTTAAATGAAAGGTGAATCGGACCAAATGTCTAGATCGACTGTTCTCTCATGTATGAAATAAATCCATCTCAAGTTGCATCAGCACAGCTTTTCGATACCTGACATGAGTTCATTCATCACTGCTGCCTATTATAACTAATAGTTATAACTCAAACACTAAGTACTTGTCCAGTTTAAACATGGAAAACAACCAGCTGAGGGCATAAGTGTTACAACCAAAAGGCTGCCACAGAAATATTATAATGCAGCTCAAGTGTTGGCCTGTAGGACAGTTTTGAGCAGCTGTTCCATGCCTATAATTACCATAGCTTTCCCCTTGCATTCTCAAACTGCAATCTTACACATCTTCTAGACTGTACACAAAAGGCACTCTCAGAAAAGCTCTCCCACTGTGGCTGGGAACGTATATTGCAGTATCGTATATGCATATTCTAACCAGGATTGAGGTCTAGCCTGGCAATCTGAATATTGTTTTTCCTTCCATCCTTCTCCCCTCCCCTCCCCCATCCATTATACTGAAGCACAGGGTACAATCACAAAGAGGCTGTGGTACAACTTCCATATCCTTATTTTCCATGACCTCAAGCAGCTTCCTTGTTATAGTTACAGAACCTTTCAGTAGCTCACTGAAAATCAAAACTGATTCTTGTGGCTTGAACATTTGTATTTTGCCCCTTTAGCTAAATCCAGCTGAACTCTGAAAGAAATAATAATAAAATCCAGTCCCCAATGGCAGGAGCGATGGCAGTACAGTTGTACCCTTTTGTTCCAGTCTGATTAAGGGTCATTACTCGGTCTATCACAGACTCTGAGCAATAGGATACGTGATTTTGTAGTCGTTTTATGGACTCCCTGGGCTCCGAAGAATCTAGGAGCACAGCATCTAATCTTAAAAAGGAAATAGTCAAGCTCTTTAAATCTAATTTTGCACATACCTTAAAATAAATATACTTTCACAGAGGGCTCTGCAGCTTTCGTTACTGTAGTCCTGCTGCTTCCATTTTTTACAATAAATGAAAGGGGGAAAAATATCACTAAATACAGCCTCTATTCATAGAATAAGATCTTCTCTTTGGCTCTTCCCATGAAGATGGAAGTGGCCGTCTTCCGAGTTCTTCAATACATCAGCCTCCATCACAGCCAGAGGGGGATCATTTGAAACTAATCCAAGGTATGTGGCCCAGGGCCAGAACACAGAACATTGAGGGCTCTGCATAACTTAATAGCAGTGACTAGTACCAAGAGCTAAATTTAGACCTCCATTGCCTCCAACTTATAAAACCATGGTAAACAAACAAAAAAAATCGAAGACGCCATCGATCTTCAGACAATGAGTAGTGACAGACAAACATCTGGCACACCCCAGCAACACAAGCTATGACTCATCTAAAAAAAATCTGAAGCGTGATGTGATTGCCAATAACTAATCACATGACCTGTTCCTGGGAAGGGTATTATCTTTGTAGGGTCCTTCCTTGGACTATACTGTAGTCACGGTGAGAAATGCCCACATGCTTAAAAGACAATGGAAAGGGTAGAGGTAGGAAAGGATAATATGGGGGGGGAAAGGGAGAAAAACAGAACAGATTTTGGTTACATCTGTCTTATCAGCCTACTGTGGACTTCCCAACATGATCTATTGTGCTTAGTTAAGAGACTAAAAAAGCAACCCCAAGTACCTGAGAGGCAAAGAACTCAAACTAAGAGGGACTTAATGGCTGTGCATCTTTGATCCAGAGCTCTGACCTCAGCAGCCTGCCTGCAGCCCACAAGCCTCACCCTGGCTTTGCCCAACCTGGTTACTCCTCCGAAGCTGACGTTAGTACCCTTCCAGCTCCGAATTTGCCCCCAATGCGTCCTACTTCAGGGATCAGTCTCTCTGTGAGGGTCCAGTGAGAGGAAGTGTTTGGTTCACGGCCTTTAGAGTACAACACTCCAACCTGCTGGCATTCTAGAAGCACAGACTTTACTGAACTTACACAGCACTGAAGATTTATGATGAAAGTAAAACAAGTTTATTAACAAAAGAGCAGGGATTGAGTGATACCAAGTAAAAGAGCTAAAGGTAGAGATGGTTACAAGCACATAGAAGAGAAAGCATGCATCTAAAAGTCTAAAACTTAATCCAGAAATACAGTCTCCGTTCTCTCACCCACAGTCTCCT
Source organism: Natator depressus (assembly GCF_965152275.1). Lineage (NCBI taxonomy): Eukaryota > Metazoa > Chordata > Testudines > Cheloniidae > Natator > Natator depressus. Next base: position 37,242,538 of record NC_134239.1, on the reverse strand, counting down.
TTCCAGCCTTTTCCTGCCCAGGATCCATCATAGGGATCAAATCACTTGATTTCTTTGTCTCCTAAGGTGAAGGATGAAGATGGAGTCGCGCTCTGTTCTTTATATCCCTAAGGCATATCTTTGTCTTAGAAGTCAAGAAGGCTGCTTTGGGGATTAAATCTCATGTCTCTCTCTGGGATGCGGAAGCCATGTTAATTCTCTCTCTCTCTCAAGTTCAGGATAACCCATGCTGGGTTAGCTTGATGGCTTTGTTTACTGCTAATATGTAAATTGAGGTAAACCCACATTCCTCTGTCTAGGACAGACCTGTTTATCACCTGTACCTAGGCTAGACTGTCTTGTCTTCAACATGTTCTTCAACATCCCATATAGGGAATCCATAACTTCACATATAAGGTTAACACATGCATTTTACAATGATATTAATAACCAGCGTGTGTTAGATTTCATATGGAACCTCACAAGACCTGTTTTGTACAAATATTATTGCAGTAGTGTGTAAGCTGTGAATACAGGGGTGCCTAGCTCAGCTGTGCTTTGCACAGGGCCCAAGGGCTTTCACAGGAGGTTTTATGCTACGTCTGCACCTTACCAATCTTGGGGCCAGCCAGAGGGACTAGTTTGGCCCCCAGTGCAAATTAGAGCAGCCACTAGTCTGCTCCAACTTATTCCTGGCTGTAATGGCCCCCAAGAGGCTGTCCTAAGAGCTGGGGGGGACAGAGCTGCTACAATTCTCCCAAACACCCCCTTTTCCTAGTCAAAAGTTCAACAGTATGCTGGCTCTACACCATCTATGGTTCTCGTATGGCAGAGGAATAAAGTTTAAGATGGCTTTCTGCCTCTTATATTGCTTGAGTGGCCCACAGCAGGTGGAACAAAGACCAGGATCTAGCCCACTGTCTTCACCCAGATGTTGAATGCAACATTAAAAGTCCACTTTGAGTAAACACTGGCCAGTTATCAAGTTAACAACTATATACTCACACTGGTCTGTTTCAATTTGAGAAAGAGAGAAGAGTAAGAGAATGTTTTTAAAACCCTCAGTCCTGATACTAAAGCTTTCTGCATGCTGGCCTTTTTTTTTTTTTTAAATGGGTTAAAAAAACCTTTGGCCACATCCTCAGTCGGTGGAACTTGGGTGAATCTAGCTCCTGATGTTTATGTGGTTGCTAACATCCATATATAGTCATGCGCCCCATGACTGCAGAGATTTCATTTAATTTGTAAGGAAATTCACCCCTCTCAATTTTTGTGCCTCTCTTCTGTGTTGGGAGCCAGCTCATCTTTTTCAAAGTTGCTCATCCATCCAGGTAACAAGTCCCCCTGCATTCAGGTTGCTAGTACAACCCTTGTCTTCTTAGTTTACAAGCTGAATGGAACCCAACATAGGTCCATCCATGGTGACTCACAACAGAAGTTCCTGTTTAATGGGAAAAGCAGAACTTGGACAGGAGAGATTGGACAAATTGTATCTGCATGGGAATGAACCTCTCTTCCCCTGCACACACAGCTTAGAGTTATATCAGAGCCTGGCATTCCATTAGTCCGATCCAAATGAAAAATCAAGTGTGAAAGCCTATTTTGCTGAAACGTGCTTTGTTTAGCATAACATAAACAAACCTTTAAAGCGACACTTCATTAAAAAATACACACCACATTCTGCCTGAAAACTGTGTTCCTACTATTGTAATGACTACCACCTGAAATTACTACAACTGAGAGATAAGAGAGAAGCAATTTTTCTCTGTTATTGTGGTGTGTTTAGTTTGGCATTTGACTGCACTTTGTGTACACTCAGATTTTCTGTTTCTTCTGTACACAGACAGTTCCTCCCAAGTTTGTGTGTTTTTTCTACATAGCAACAAGGAAGAGAAAATGGAAAATGTGAACGTTAAATTACAAAAATGGACATGGATATTTAGGGACAGATGCAGTATGTGAAACTCTTACTAACTCCTTTTTTGAAACTGACTTGATTTCAAGTTGGAGTTCCTTTAAAATAGCCCTAACACATACAATTTAAGTACCTGGAGGTATTGCTTTATAGACAACTGTGCTTTTTAAGTCCATTTAGGGCTGGCTCTCTCTTCTAAACAATCATGTGAAAATTGATTTCAATTCCTATTCTTTTATGTAGTTGGCCCAACTTTGTAATGGGTAAATTACCACTACTAATTTTACAGATCAGGCTTGAGATTAGTACTTCATTTTCCTCACACTTCAAAGAACAGAATCATTCCCCAACAGGATCTGGGGAAAGCCCATTACTAACAAGACATCTCTCTGTCACAATCAGTCACAACCTTCTTTGAACAGCAATCTTTTAAAGTTTCTATGTAACAATTCCATCATATTCCCACCTCATCCCAAAGTAGAAAGAAATTAGTCTAGGTATCTGTGCTACATTTAGGTGCATACTGTAACCAAATATTTGGTTACAAATGTTACAAGACATTTTAAAATATTAATTTGTAATTACTGCTGTTTCTCATAAAGAAAGGTTAGGAATTTCTCTAATGCCCTCAACCATGCAACGACTTTCACACCTGTTGAACTGTCTGAACTGTGAACACTCCCAATGAAGTCAAGGGGACTACCCTGAGTGTGAGTTTTCCAAAGACAAAACTGGCAAAACTGCCATTAAATTCAGTGGGACCAGCATTTCTCCCACAATACAGGAAGTTAAAACACACGTAAGGTTTTGCAGGATGAGGGCCTAGATATATTGAGTAATTTGAATGTTCTCTGCTTAAACCTGGTTCTCAGTCACGCTGAGATTACATAACAGCGCCTTGATTTCAGTGACATTTTACAGAGTAAGGTACTGCTCACTGGGATTAAAGGTGGTGGAATCAGGCCCGTTATGCATTTACCCAAGGAATGTTTCAATCCCTCTGAAAAAGAAATGGTATGAACCTAGTACAAAAAGCAGTGCCAAGCTGTTGGTAGGCTCATGTAAACACCACAGATGAAGAGCTTCGCCAGTTCAAACAAAAGACTGGATACTATACAGATTTGCAATCCTTTTGTTATTTATTACCTACGCTTTCATAGGAATGAAAACAAATCAAATCAGCTGTCAACTGGACAATGGCTGAGTTCTCCTTAGAAGCCCTGTGGAAGAGGAGACAAATATTGAAAAGAAAAAAGACAGGGTTTACATGCTCTGATTTAAAGAAAGAATTGTAAATAAAACTAGACGTGATGAGACCACCTTCTGCAAAAGAAAATAAAAAAGGGATGCGTGAAGTAAATTCCCTGATCCAGCAAAGCACTGAAGCCTGTGTATAATTTTAAAGCACGTTAAGTGTCATGCTTGATCTGTGCCCATGTGTGGAGTCATCCTCCTGTTTGAGGAATTGAGGGCGCTCTGCACCTCAGTTTTCTATCTATGTTTACAGTACTTCTATGGCTCCGTTACCATAGTATCTGAAAGCCTCACAATCTTTAATCCTTTTATCCTCACAACGCCCCTTTGAGGTAGGGAAGAACCATTATTCCCATTTTACAGAGGTGGAACTGAGGCAGGCAGGCAGGCTAGACCTGTAACCACAGGCTCATCCTTCCTCTCTAGGACTGGGTCCTCCTTTTGTAAGGTTTTCCTACTATAAACTCACAGGCTGAATATGACTGTTTGAACCTTAAATGATCAACATATGCAATGACATAAAAAAGTCACTGTAATGTCCACTCTCTGGAATGGACAGATACACAAAACCACATTTTCTGCTGCTGTCAGCTGATGTCTCTCCATGGAACTCGATCAAGCAGCACCAGATTATACCGACAGAGGACACAGCCCATAGGAAATAGCCACTTGAAATAACCTATTGCATGCATGTCAGAATTTTCTTCTTTTCCGCTACAGGCTATTACTGAATTTTCCTTGCGTCTTCTGTTTGAGCATGCTAATGAGCTCTAGCTGTAAGCATACATTCTCTGGGGCTAGTTTGGACTGCCGTTCATATTAATCTCTTGCCAAAATGTTTAAATAAGTTTATCCTTGAGGGTATAGACATGCTGTGCAGCTGCAAGGTGTTAATCCTAATGGTAGCACTCACTCAGCCAAAGCTGAAGTTAAATCGCAGCCAGTGGGTCGATAGCACGCTCCAAGTATCTACTGACAGACTCTGAGCCAATTAAAATGGAAATGTCCTAATGACAATCGACTACTTTTGTCAGTGTATGCTAAATGTACAACAGCATCTATTGCTTCAGAAAATTCTAAATCAGTCAGCGTCATTACAATACAGTACGAAAGATTCAAGGAGCTAATATGTTAGGTCAAAACCTTTCTAGTCTTCTGATGCTTTACTGTATACAGAACCAGGAAAAAGAATAAGTTAGTGAGCAAATATGATATTGTTGGCTGTACCTATTAATGGCCAGCAGAGACCCTGGTAAAAGTCCCTCTATAACATCAATAATGAGTGCTTACTTTGTCTACTGTACATGGGCTACACTTACATAAAGATAATATGCTGTTATTGGAAATTGATAAGTCTAAGAGACCTATAAAGACTATAGCCTTACTACAAATCAGTGTTTGCCTCATTGTCTTTAATCCACAATGTAGATGCTCAGGGTCTGTCTTATTACACTGAAGCACAACACTATGAAATTTTTCCTAGCTCATCTTTTTTCTGGTAAACAATGTGGCGATACTGGCGGTCATGAATGAAGAAATGACGTAACACATCACTACGCTTCTGAGATGTAGTACTTGGAACATATGTGATTGTTATTATTGTGCAACTAAAAGAAAGTACGGCGAATACTACAAGTTGGCACTTTTACTATTGAGTTTATGACGACGACTGTCTTTGAAGGCATGCGCCCACAGCCCATGCTGAAGCCACTGGGAACACCCACTAAAGAACCTGAGTACAGAGTTCTACAGGACAAAAGGGACGAAGGATGGACTTTCTATTAACTCGGATGATCTGGTTCAATTTCCTCTGTTACAGACTTCCTGTATGATCTTGAGCGAGTCACTTCAGGTGGGATTTTTCTAAGCAACCTAAGAAATTTGGGCACCAATTCCCACTAAGTTAAGGAAAATCCTAATTTTAACCACTCTGTCTTATTTTCCCATCTACAAAATGAAGCTGGTATTTCCCTCACCTTGCAGGGGTACGGAGGACGAATTTATTGGCAAAGCACCCAAATACGATGGTGTGAGGAGTGCCTAAAAGAGCCTGCACAGAAATAAAGATGATGTATTTTATCCAACATTGTGAAACACCCTACATTTCAGGTTTCCCCAAATTAAGGATATATTAAATGCATTAGTGCAATATTTTAGAAATTTGAAATGTTCATCTTTCAAATGCCACTGACAAGCTTCTGATCATACAAATTGCCAAGCTGGTTCCAAAGGTTTCATTTACTGGAATTGATTCTATTTGTTATTCAACCTAAATTTTCAGATTAGTTTCTTCAGTGTAAGTGTCTTCATTACTCTAGCATTTCCTACTGCAGTGCCAGATTGAAAATATTCATCTTTTTACAGGAAGAGTACATATGAAATTTTTTCCTCTCTCCTTTAGTAGGTGACAGATAATCTGTTTTCAATTAAATTTAAAATTGGCACCATCTTCAATGATCTAAATGAGGCCATTCTGTCTTCATCCCACCCGCCACGCAAACACAGATGAAACCTTGGGTAAACAATTCTTTTGTCTATACTTTTAGCTAACTAATTCCAGATAGACACACTGGGAGAGCAACTGTTTTCCTTGGAATCAAAGTATTTAGCTAAATGTGCAGAGATGTGTGGAAAAGCGACCTTAAAAATTAAAGAATGGCCTGACTTGTGAAGCTCACATCTATATCAGAACTCACTCAAAGTTTAAATTAACCCATAAAGTGCTGAGCTACAAAAGTCCAGCAATGGATCCTTGCTTATCCCCAAGTCTAGATTTTCATTCAGGTCCATCTCTAATAGAAACAGCACCTTTATGTTTCACATTTATTCTTAACAACTACGATGTTAAATTTGCTTGGTTCATTATTTTTCTCACAATTGGCCGTGCTAATTCATCTTTGTATCTGAAAAGCAGTCTGGGATAACCTTGCACTATCCCCACCAGCCACAGATTCTAGAATGAATTGACAGTGTGGCCAATGATGAGTGAAGTGGAGAGAGCACACCGTGCTCTTCAGAAGTTACATTGGCTCTGCAGTGCTAGCACAGTAATAAGCACTCATCTGTTTGGTCACTGAATTGTTGCGTTATGACTGGGGAACAGAAAACCCCAACAGAATCAATTTTCTGAGCACCAAACTCAAAACCGACATTTGAAAATGAGCAATGATGTTTCAACAAGATTTTCCTTTGGGAGAAGAACCAAAGAGGGGGAAAGAAATGAATAGCAGAATCCATATATGACTATGACCAAAGTGTTCAGACCTGGGAGCCTGAAGTTCCCAAGTCTGTACTCAGTGGCCTAGTGACCAAAAGCACCCAGCAGCTCCTACTCAAGAAAGCTATTGGTTTGTAACCAATACAGGTGAACACAAGAGGACATGGCAAGACAGTGCATTTCACTGTTAGAAATTATTACAAGGAGGGATCCTTTCATAGCTACAGAGTACATTCATGTGCTTTCAAAAATAGATACATTTAACTGACTTACAGTCAGATAATTATCACGTAACCCCAACGTTTGAGACTAAACCCTGCATTTTCAGGAGATGGACTTAATATACCTCTCTAATGTACAAGAAGAATGAGGTGGGGCTCACTTATAGATCATCCTTTGATATTTTGGTCCTACCCTTAGACAATTAGGCAGTCAGGCATTTTAGTTTTGCTGCATTTCTAATTCTTATTTACGTGCGTGGATGAACTGTAGTTAGTATACTACCTGACAGAAGAGCAACTCAGTAAAAGATATTACCTCACCCACCTTGCGTCTCTAATATCCTGGGACCAACATGGATACAAACAACAATTTAAGTTCAGTCATTTGTCTCTAAGGCTTGATGTACACTGCAGAGTTTGGTTGACGAAACGCAGCTTATGTCGACCTATGTCAGTGTCTATGCTACAGCCTTGTTCCTGTTGATATAAGTGCCCTACTACATGGATATAATAACTCTGCCTCCACAAGAGGCTTATGTCAGGGTACTTAGGTAAAGGCAGTGTCCCTGTAGATACTGCCTTACTTACATCAGCTGTTGGCTAAAATTCTTGTCTATTTCAGGGCTGCCTGCCAGAGCTGTGAAATTGACAAGAAAGGCTGGTAAGTTCCCTGCTGTGAATCCTGTGCCTGGCTCACAGTTCAGGCCATCACCCAAGGGTGGGTGGGTGGGTGTGGGAGCTCTAGCTAAAGCCCAGCTGCCCTCCCCCCCAACCCCCCAGACTTCTGGCTACACACTCCCAGCAGGCTGCTGCTTGGGCTCCCCTCTCGCCACTGGGAGCCCCGCTGCCCCGCAGGTTCCGGCTCCCAGGTAGGCTGCTGCCTGGGCTCCCTGCTCCCCCTGGCTTCCAGCTTCCTGCTGGGGTGCTGGCCGGGCTCCCCGCTCAATTTCAATTTTCTCAGTGTCAACTTCACTGCTGGTAGGCTCTGTTGTGAAATTGAGCCAGCGCGGGGCTCACAGAAGGGGCTGTCACCTCACCTTGCCCCACTTCAGTCAGTGCAAGCGCTCCTGGTGAATACATGCTCCATTGGCACCAACAGCCGATTGAATTACTGAAGTGGCCTAGGTGGACCTAAATTAAGTCAACCTAATTTTGCAATGTAGACAAGCCTTAAGATCCCAGTTCATGCCACTTCGGTGACTCCAATGTAGTAGAAGTTATTACATAGTTTTCCTCTCCTTTCTCTGGAGGCCTTGTTTTTGGCTTGATCCCTTTTAAGCCCCCCAGAAAGTATACAGACTAAAAGTAGCTTATATTAACAAAAAAGCCCACACAAATTAATTTGTTTTTCTGCTCTTTGAAATTATGTCAGTAATTATGCTTCTGTGGATGACAAGTTTAAGAGTCAAGAAGCATACAAAAGATTCCCCTACCCAGCAAGTCTGGAGCCATGACCTCAAATGACTTTTTATTTTGGCAACACCACATGCGGAATGTTTATAGAGCAAGCACTATCCCCTCTGGCAGAAGTCCTTGCGGAGACAGGACAGAACTATGGAAAGAGGCAGGGCAGTGGAACACAATGAAACATCCATGCACACGCCTCCCCCATCTATTTTGGGTGCAACCCCTGAAGAAGGCTGACTAAAGGGACCATTGGAAGCAGATGACTATCCCTACAGTGTTGAGTGTGTTCTGGATACACAGGCTGAAGCTGAGAAATGAGGGTGTAGCGTTGGAATAGAGAACCTGAGACCAAATATATTTGCAGATGCTCTCATTGGCCGTCTACACATGCGGTGCATTAAGACAATGGTGACAGCCATGTTCAGGAGCCACCTGAACATGTCCATATACGAGAAACTTGATGTGGCAGTACTATGCACAAGTGCTTAAAGCAGCAACTGCTTGCAATTGTTAAGAATATTAGAATGGCCATACTGAGTCAGACCAATGGTTTATCTAGCCCAGTGTCTTGTCTTCAGACAATGGCCGGTCCAGATACTTGTTTTCTTTAGTTATGAACTCCACAGCTTCTGGGGGTTGTATACATGAAAAGGGTGTAGTCATGACTCCATATCTGTCCTCTTGATTTGCATCCTCAAGACAGCACATTACTTAGGCAGCACCCTCCTGCACAGTGAAGGAGCAGAAGGGAGCTTACAGGCTTTGGAATTCTGAATCAGGTCAATAAGAGAGATCAAGCTCAGATTTCACAAGGTCAGCTTCATTTGTGAGCTGTTTACTAATCCTTCATGACTAATAAAAACAAATCAAAGGTCAAAGAGCAACTTATCTGATTGAACATGGGAGATAAAAGGCTCAATAAAATTTAATACATGGCATGTCTTTCTACTAATTGTTACTAAACCTTGGCCTATTACATTGAGAACAGCCAACTCCAGCCTCCTCTTCCTTTTCCAGGAAATTTTTTCAGACATCTCTTTTATTTGTATTTAGTTAGTAAGGTAAAAATGCTGAGTTACATAATGGTGACACATGGATATGGTGCATATCTGACACTAAGTGGTAAGGTGTTGAAATACTGGACACGATAAAATAGGAATTCTGATATTGCTTGGTTTTATGCCAGGCTAATGCCACATTTATAAGGTATCTACCAAACGGAAGGTAGGCATGAAGACACAATACACTGTACAAATAGGTAGTAAACATGGACCACCCCTGCCAGCCCATTCCCTACCTTGCTTCTCAATTCATAACTTTCCATGTTTGAGTAGGGAATTTATTTTAAACGGATGCTTGTTTCAATTCATCCTAAAGGTCTCCACATTAGAGTTGTGGTGAGCTGAGAGTAGGCATGAGTTCCAAGCACTATTCCAATGCCCTCTGGGACAATGCTCTGCCTCTCCCCAAGTTAAATTACAGGGAAGGACAGTAAGAGCATTCCAGTCGACTCGCCTGGGCATAGGGGAGAAGCAGTCTCCAAAACATCTGAGTCTTAGCCCATCTAGGGCTTTACAGACAATTATCAACTTTTTCTAAAATCTTGTAATAGTAATAACTAAGATGCTCATCACCACAGCATCTGGGTGCACCTGGAAGCACACAGGGAGCCAATGAAGAGCCCAAAGAAAGAGCCCTATTTAACCAGGGGGCTGCAGTTCTCTGCACTAACAGATGCTTCTGAGTCGTCTGCCAAGCTAGCTTCAAGCAAAGCACATTACTGTAATCTGGCATGAAGGTGACAAATGCTCAGGGACTGGCTAACTTTATATCAAATAACAAGAACCCCAGCCTCTAGGTCAGTTGAAGATGACAAAAGGTGTTTCATGCTACTCTCAGAGTGATAGCAGTGGGTCCACTAAACTATTAAACACTGTGCACCATCCAGACCAGGAGAGTCTTTTTCCATTGATAAAGGGAGCAGTTGTAACAACTGTCAGCTCTTCCACATACTTCCCCCCTTACTTACCAACATTAGCTCTGTTTTATCAGGCTTGATCTTCAGACACTTATGACAGCCTTCATTCATGATCCTACATTGGCGAGAATGGCTAACAATCACTCCCGTCACTTCAGGAGAAAATTAAAGACTGAGTGTGCCATGCACAATGAGCCTGTTTAACTCATTGCCACAAGCACATGGAGACCAAGCCGGATTCAAAGAAAGACTGGACGTTTATATGGACAAAAAGTAAACTATCCAGAATTGCAACAGCAAGAATAAAAAAACAAAAAACAAAAACAAAACCCGAACAAAAAAGAGTTGTGGAAACCCTCATTCCTCAGGGAATAAGCCAACATGACTGGGGTTAGGAAGAAACTTTCCATGGGGACAGGTTATTCCATCACTCCCTGCTGCAGGATTTCTTGAACCTTCCTCTGAAAGTAGCTGGTTGCTGGCCATTGTCAGACACAGGATCCTGGACTAGATGGACCACTAATCGATGCAGTACGACAAGCCCTGTGCTCCTCACATAGATGTTAAACTAGAGGGCTGACAAGAAGGACACCCCGGTGCCCCATCAGAAAAGAGAAGAAATTATTCACAACTATCCCCATGATAATCTTCGAAATGAACAAATGTACTCACCTTTGCATACTCCTGTTCACTCCCACCAGGACTTGCAAGCAAAGCAACATCACCTAGTGTGCTCTGCTGTCAGAGACTGGTGAAAGTTCTAACAAGAGCAGCATAGACATCTCGTCTTAATTCCCCATCATCATCAGGAGATCAGCTACCAAAGACTCCAGGCTACATGCCAAGGATCAAAAATTCAGGTGATGCTGGTGTTGGCCAGCAGCTACCAGCTTGATAACTACTCTGAGTAAGAGAGCAGGTTGAAGACTGTATAAAAGCTTGTGATACCAACAGAAGATCTTGGTCGTGTGACACCTCTTAATCAACCTGGCAAGCCACAAATGGTGCTGAACAGCCCAACCTAGGCAAAAAAGATTTGCTTTCCACAGACTGGCCCCAGGAAGATAAAAGTATACTAGCCAAACATTTTCACAAGCCAAAGAAGCCCTGAGTGGCTAACTGAGCCTCACGCTCTGGTCTGTATTGGTGGTCTTCCAGCAACTGAACGGCAAGCATCAGACAGAAGCTGTATTTTCACTATTCTTTTTCTTCATCTCTTTGTGGGTGCTTGTCTGGTCTTGTTTTAGGTCTGAACTTTAACAAAGTTTGAGAAGACACCTAAAATTAGCTACAAGGAGTCCTGTGGCACCTTAAAGACTAACAGATTTATTTGGGCATAAGCTTCCGTGGGTAAAAATCCACTTTCTTCAGATGCAGTGGTTCTTCAGATGCAGTGGTTTTTTACCCACGAAAGCGTATGCCCACATAAATCTGTTAGTCTTTAAAGGTGCCACTGGACTCCTTGTTGTTTTTGTGGATACAGACGAACACGGCTGCCCTGATACCTGACACTAAAATTAGCCGACTACTGTCTCTGTTCCTTCTCCATCCTCCCGCAACAAGGACGTTTCAGACCATCTGAAACAATGTTTGGCAAGGAATTTTCCCTTTGAAAGTCTGTAATCTTACGATCTGCCTTGAGTAAGGGATGGCTCATACCACCACCGGAACAGACCTTGCTCTGAAGAGGAAAGTAAATTACTTCACCCTTTTTGTGGAGCAGCTCACTCTTACCTATGACCCTGATTAGCTCTCTGACTGGCAAGTAGGAGGGGTGGAACCAGCCAGCGCTCTTCCCACACCCCTCGCCCCCCCGCCCATTAACTTGCAGTGGGGTTTGGCAGCTCATACTCTAGGGCTAGAGTGGCAATCTAAACAGGGCCACACAGAAGAGTAAATTCTGGGACATTACTCAGTTTAGCAGGCGCAAAAGAGGGACTAAAGGCTGTGACAATCTAGCCCTTTATGCCTCACCTAAAGCTCCCCAGTTGTAAGCTGACGAGCTAACCTAGTGTCAAAAGGATCTTTTGTCCAGCTCTAGCGGGCATGCGCACACACATATACAAGTTCTTCTCTAGCAAGTTACTTTAACAAAAACATTTTAAAAATCCCTTACCTACTCGGTGCACAAACACTTCGAAATTCAGCCTTATAACATAACCAGACAATTCTGACTAGGAAAGCAACACAGGATTTAAAGCAGGCAATTTCGGAATGCGTCTCAGGACAACATTAACACGCTACAACAAAATAAGCAAAACTTAGCAACCTGCTAAAGTAAAAGCGATTGACTGAAAAGGTATTAGAAACAAAGGCAGGAGGTGAAGAAGATGGCAAAAGGTTTCTTGCATAGGAGTCATTAGCACACTACAGCTTTCATTTTAGAACAACCGTTACATAAAACATTGGAGCAATTTGTGTTAGTCTGGTATATTAATGCGTGTAATCACAACAGATTCAGCATGGAGCAGCAATATTTTAAGCCATTAGACTAATAAACATTAGTTTAATGCCAGTCAAACAGTGATTTTTACAATATGCTAAAAGCAGTAAAATAATAAAACGAAAACATGAACCAATATGTGCAGAGAAATGTCAAATCAGCAAGTTCAAGGGTACTTCACCATAGTAACATGCAAATTCCTTTATAATTTCACATTTCAAAAGAATACATGAGAAATTCCAGCCATTTGAAATGAGTTCGGAGACCACCACCTGAGGAGATGAGATCAAAGCCTTTGTCCTTATTCTTATGTTTGCAGTTCATGAAGAAAAGGAAAGTGGCAGAGAGAAATATTTACATTGCTAATTTGTATATTTGGACCAAGCATGAATGCATTATGTCTTTTGAGCTTCTACAACTTTATCTTCCATACCCAATCAAGTGCTTCATAAACATGTCATGCTTTCAAAATATTAATAAAAATTAAGGATTAAATTCAATATATTTCTAAATTCATCACTTTAACTGGAATGTGAGGAATGTATGGATAGCAAGTGGAGGAAAGTCAACTAAGATAACCTTATCTGTACTGCACATTGTGGGGACAATGCAGACCTGTGACCTAATACTTGAGGTAGGAGCTCATAAAGTATTATCTTGCTCATATTTTTATTGCTGTTGTGTACTCCAAAATTCAGAAGGAAGAGGAAAAGCTGTTTCACAGTGGCTTTTATGAATCAAAAACATCTGAATTTATACAGGAATTACTAACCCGGTGACTGGCAATTTCAAGCTGTTTTTGTTTGTTTGAAAAATCAAATTTACTTCTCAGATGCTTAAAAAAATTTCAGGTCTTCTTTGGATCCTAAAGTATAGCATGAAAGTAAAGGAAGTCTACCTTTTAGAACAACATTAAAAATTATGGTTTCTTTAACAGATTCTTAGGCAAGTAATCCTGTATTGAATTAATAACTATGTGACCCAAGCATAATCAGCTTGACTTTTCAAAAGTGCAGACCAATGTGATTCTAATACCTGTACAGTAATTATATTTGAAACAGTTTGAACCAAATTAAAAAAACAAAACAAAAAAAAAACCATGAGTTGACATGGCTGAGATGCTTTATATCTCTGTAACTACTGAACACTAATGAGGTCTGCAGCATAGATGTAGCTTGCGTTCCTTAAAAAAAAAAAAAAAAAAAAAATAGAAGAACACAAAGAATGAAATGATTTAGAGAGGCATTACCAGCATCAGCTCCAAACCCATGTTTGTTGGAAGGGCTCTGTTAAGCAAGTGCTTCAAGACTAGAGTGGCAGTAGATTTGCTTCCCCCTGCCCTTCTTCTTAAGCAAACAAATGCCATTGTTAATACAAAGCATAGAAAAGAAAAAGGCATCATTGTTGTGGGTATGTGTTTTAAATGGCATGTGCTACAGGTGGAGATTTATAGAGCAGGGGGCTTTTGGAAATGGCTCAACTGTAGGCAAGAAAAAAGGCATTCACAGTCTTCTCATCTACAGTGTGGCCTGTTCACATAGTCAGAGCACAGAGAACTCATGAGGGATCGGAGTCCTGAATTACAGCTGTTTAACATCTGTATGAGTTTATGTACTATCTTCTTCTTCTAGCAGTACTATAAAGGAATAAACAGAGGGCATTTAATCTTATAAAAGCTTTATTTAACAACAATTTTGACTGAAGCATGGAACTAACATGACATTCACATTGATCATTCTGCTTATATGTTACATCCCTTTCCCACGTCTGTATGGTCAATTTAGATTGCATGCTATTTGAGGTAGGGACTGTGTACTATGCTATATTTATTCAGCACCTGGGGCCCCAATGTTGGTTGGTCCCTGGGTACAGGATAAACATGATTAATAAGAATCAATTCTCATTGACTGGTTCATTTCTTCACACTAAAGCACACACGCGCCAATTGCAAAACAGTACTTAGGAACTTCATTACTCCTAATCCAAAGGGGATTTAGACTATTGATACATTATAACGCAGGGAGTCAACAATGAATGTGTCTTGTCAAATGGATCCTACAATGGGGCCAGGGTGGAAACAGCACAATGATCTCTCAGAGTATTTCAATTCCATTGCTTCTATCCAAAACCAGAAAGCACGAAGACAGGCAAAACTTACAGCCCCCGAGCAAGATCAGTTTGCCTGAAGGGTCAATTTAATTCTTATTGGAGGTGCTTTGACCATTCTTATTAAAATACTGCCCAACATTCATTCTTTTACATAAAAGTCACTGGTCCCTATTTTGATTTGTACATCTCTTAGCCAGGCAAACTTTCCATTCCTGATAGGATTTGGGCCTTGGGGATTGTGTGTCTTGCCTTTTTTAAATCAGAGCTGGTTGAATAATTCATTGAAAACAACATCTGTTGTTCCTTTTGGCAGTTCTTCATCTAACAATTCTTTGAGAATGTTTTTTATTTCCACTATTCAAGTAGCTCATACAGGTTCAGTAATACTAATTGCTAACACATTCTGTAATAAAATAATTATTTGCAAGCCAATTTCTCCATTATTTTACCAGCCATATTTTTTGCTGAGAGAAGCAAGGAAAGAGGTGAAAGAACTGCAGAGGGAGGAGGAGGAGGAGAAGGAGAAAATAGGATAACCAAAAAGATAACCAAACACGATTAACTGGGCAGTGGTGGGGGGAGAGAATCATCACAATGTTACCATACAACAAGTTATTGTGAACCGCAGCCAAGAGTCCAATAGATTTCTGGAGCTTACAAACTGGAGTAGCAACATCCTTCTGTAAAGAGCTGAAGATAACAGAAGGATAAAGCTTATCAACAAACATTACCTGGGTTCCCTAGAATGCAATATAGTCCTTGAAAAGAACACATAGCATGTACTACAGCGTGACCTTCGTAATGCTATAAATATTTGGAAAAAAAAACCATGGGAGAGGCAGGTGAAGTTAAAGGAAAGAAGCTATATTTTCATCTGTGTGTGCAGTTCTGTCAATCCCTGAGCTCAGAGCTCTTGTTCCCACGGAGAGTAAATCCCATCACCAAACTCCTATTCATCTTAAGTAGATGTGACAACTTGTTGTGCAACATTAATGGTTATGGGCCTGAGTCAAAGTCTTATGAAATCAGTGGAAAGGCTCCTATTAAATTCAGTGGGCTACGGATCAGACCACAGAAGAGCTATAATATTACAGCATCCAGCAGAAGCAGAACATGTAGAATCAATTTGGGTATCTGCTATTCAGTTTGCAAAAGCTGATCGGTAGATAATCCGAATAAGATTATAGCGAAATATATTGTGCTTTCCTTTTCTATATGTAAAAGGTTCCTCAGTAAAAGGCTGACTATAACCTATTTTAGCTGATCTCTGGGAATAAACTAACATGCATGCCCCAAATATAAATTATGCCTTGTATTAAGAAATTCCAGGTATGGAGTAAAGTCTGCATATAAATGTACTGGTAAAATATGCTCAATCAGCATAATTAATTCCATGTTTCCCCAAATTCTAGATTTGGACAACTGTTCAATAAAGCACATTACAACGCAACAGTACTTTTTACATAAGCGTCACAAGCAAATTACTTTATGGATTTTAATCCAAACACATTTTAATTTCTACTGCTGGCAGTTATGCGGCTATACAGCGAGATACACAACAGGTGCCAATTTCTAGTGGGAATTTGATCACCAGACTCCTAAGATAGTATCTTTAGAAAAGAATTTTTTTAAAAGGAAGAGAGGAAACAGTGAGCTTTAAAAAGAACTACGTTTATTTTTGTTTACAGCAAATGCCATAAATAAAGCTAAACAACTCTCACAGTGTGCAAAATACAGAATTTCCATGTGACAATTTAAATACAGAATTTAATAAAAAATTTGCTCAGTTAAGATCATGAAGCAAAAAGAAAGCAAAAGATTTAGGAGGAGAGGGACAGAATCCTTGATGGCATTCTTTAAAGAAATGAAGACTCTGCAACAGAAGGTAAAGAAACATAGCAATAGCAAGTGATTTGAAATGAGAGACCATTCCTTCATAAACCTTATCTTAATGAAGCATGCAGCGTTTAAGTAAAAAAACCAAACCACTGAAATTATAAAAATCCATTTTTGTGTCCTAGCCTTGTGGTGCAGGAAATGATGGGTTAATGCCATGCAGCGAGCTGGGGTTTTTTGTTTTTAGTTTTAAAAAGGGATTTATAATTCTTGTAAAGAGTTTAATGATACCAGCATGCTCAATTATTTTAGCACTATGTACACAGGTCAGCAAGATAACCTGATCCTATAGTCCTTCCTCATTCTACAGTATGGCATGCAGGATGAATCCTTCACCAGGGGATGTTTACAAACTCCATAACGTTTTGTTCAGAGAGTTTCAGATTAATTCACTAAGATCCTGCATGTGCAATTGCATTCACAACATGGACCATTGTCCCAGTGATTTCAATTAGAATATGCAAGAGTGCAGGGTTCCATGCTAATGGATCCATTTGCAGGATTGGTACATAGGTTCTCATTTGTAGCACTCTCTCTTTTTAGATTATTTTATTCAAATATGCTTGACATTTTAAAAAAATCCCACAAGCCCTTCATAGGAAATAAAAGTAACTTCTCATGCACCAAGACAAATCTATTATCAGTTAATAAAACAAACTCCAAAGTTGCTAATAGGGCATAGTTAAAAATTAGTTAAAACAATTGGAATCAAACAAACAAACATTCTAATTACACAACCCTGATAGTTTAATATTAGAAACCGAATTGCCTTAAAAATAAAAGATCCATTATTGTTAATGGATCTCTGGGTTTTTTTTTCCCTCTTGCATAGGAATTTTTATTGCTCTGAATGTGGATTTTTGTTTTTATCAGAAACTTCAACTTTTTTCCTCCCTAAATTTTGAGGAAAAATGGTTCACATTTATACAGCACGGCTTCATCCAGATAGCTCAAAAGTGCTTTATGAAACTGGTAAGCATTACTATCTCCACTTAAACAAGACACAGAAGACCATCTGTAAGATTCTTCATGCTCTAGTTCTGAATTAGTGCAGATATAATACTTGGAAGGAAGTAGGGTTTTATTTAATTAGTGTTTGAGAAACAATGGAGTTGCTTAACATTTAAAAAATGAGAAGAGATGTACATGCAGGGGAGGAAAAAAAGAAATGTCCTTTACAGAAAAATAAGAAATGATCTTTTCTTGTATTGTGCGCTGTGCAATTGGTTAAAAAAAAATATTATGCCAAAGCTTTCATCCATTAATATACCAGACACACACAGTTTGCTCCAAAATGGTTTTAAACAAAAACTACGTAATGTTGTCAAACGATATTAGGGGTTAGTTACAATATTCTGAACCTGGCAAGCAGAACAATCACCTTACAACAGAAATGTTTCAGCCAATGAGAGGATGTAGAACTGGAATGTTGAAATGAACTAAAAGCAACACAGGATATCGGAAAAAAGAAAGAAAGAAAAAAAAGAAAGAAAAGAAAAGAGAGGAACCTTAGTTTGGCTATAGGTGTTATTCATAGATTACTAGGCCAAAAAAGTAGAAAAATCAACCAAAATTAAACTGCCTTATTAATTTATGAGTGATGGCTTTCTTCATTAATTTATAAATAGGAATAGTTATGAACCTTACTGGTAGAATTTTAAGGCTAAGGATAAAACATAAATGGATTAATTATATAGATACCAGTGTGACATTTTCAGCAATACTAACGATTTTGAAATGCCAGCAAATATATAATTTCATGTTCTTTTATGAATATTATAAACTTTATAATCATGAATATGCCCTGAAATTTGTTGTGTTTTTTTAATTAATCTATATACAACCTACGCTTAACTTCTTTGTCTCACTTTCTACTAATAAGGTTCATTTTCTTAAAATTCATGGTACATCATAGGTTTTCAAGCTTCTTACTACACAGTTATTCACTTAGACTACCATTATGCTAAGGCTGCTAAAATTCAGAACAAGTGACAAACATTAGTGGAGAAATCTTAGGGGAGAAGTATTCTGTTGGACTGTTTTAGTGTCTGACAGTCCAACACTCTGAATCAAAACTCATGTTAAAAAAAAAATCAGAAAATGCATTTCTTAACATTCTTTAGGATTGCTGGAGTAACATAGTAAACAACATTATAGGCTTCTTTATTTTTAAATTAAATTTTTACTAAAGAGGAGTCCAGTATTCAAAATACTCAAGTAGCACAAAAACATTTCTCTACATCTCTATACCTGCTTACCATATTACTGTTATGGTCACTGTCTCCTGTCAAAAGTCTAGCAAATTTTCACTGGAGTATGTTTGAGCATTAGTGGCAAGTTGCTTCAAATGACATGCTGTACTTGAAAACCATACAAGTTCTTTGTAAAAGCCTTTGCAAATATCCTCCTCATCCCCCTGAAAAAATCCCGAAATGCCTTCTCATTGAAAACTGTACATGGTTTCATTTTCTGTATTTTTTAAAATAAAGAAAATTATCTAGAGAAAAATCTGTTTCTATTAAAACACCAAGCTAGTTTTGTTTTTGACAACATACATTCTTTTTACTGCCAAACAAACATGGAAGCTTCCATTTGGTCTTTTGCAATATATATATTCAAATCAACCCATATAAGGTCATTGGCAGGTGACCACCCCTGTTTGTTTTCTACCAACTGCTGGCAACATGTTTTCTGTGGCTTAAATTAATACCTTTTTACCAGAAAAAAATGCTACAGATGCTTTTAATTTTTTGGAGATCTGTCCATGTTTCTCCATCAAATACAGCTTTAAGCACTGAGATAGGGAATGTATGTATAATTAGCTAAAGGAGTCTAGACAATAGTTAGAGTTTGGGGAATTTTTAAAGACTAATTGTCATCAGGTAGCACTATACATTCTAGAGAAGCTTTTGGGGTAAGGTACCTCATACTGAGATCCACCACAAAAAACTTTTTTCTTCAGAGATGATGCAACTTTATAACTATTTTGATTTTTCTCTCATTAGCATCTTACACTGAAATAATAAAACATCTAACTGAAAATCATCAGTTTAAAAAAACCACATTATTTCTAAGTACTTCTATTTTACTCAAATATGGCTTTTTAGATATCTGAGTGCAATATATTGCAAACTAAGGGCTCAATCCAAAGTCATTTTCAGCACCTACAACTCCAGCTGACTTCAGCTAGATCTGTGGGTATTCAACTCCCCTTTGGATCAGCCCCCAAGTGAGAAAAACCTCTTAATTTTGGGAATAAATAGCAGCTATCTACACTATGTTTCTTAGATCTGACCATTTCAATTAATCGTCCACTCATCTAAGATTTGCACTTCAAATTTATTTCAGGTTTAAATAAACTAGTATTACAGAAAATACCTAGTATTAACAAAGGATACCACGAGTAATAAATTTAAAAAGGCATGGCTAGAAGTAGGTGCCTTAAGTACAGTAAAAAGCTTTTTTTTTTTTTTCCTTCAAAACATCTCCATGCAAGTAGTAAACCTTGTACCCAGAGCAAAAGATGAAAGCAAGAGAAAAGGGATGTGCCATATTCAGGTTTCAAAACCCAGTCACTTGTCACTATTATCCTGAAATGCCTGAAAGAACATGTTCTTTCTTGGTCTTTAAAGCAAGAATTATAAAATGTAAACCCAGAAACATGGTTGTTCACAGCCAGGAACCCACCCCTGCGCAAATGTTTATAAAATATCCTTCATTTAGTCCCCATGTTCTGGAAATGCATCTGGACACTGAACTTCATGATACCTTTCTTGTACAGTACATGTTTTAAATTCATAGTGTGTTTTGATTGCACTTAGTCTATCAAAGTAAGCTCTTTGTTCACTTAAAGCACATATTAAATTGAAATGTATATAAACATATTGCAAGGCTGTTAATTTTGGAAATCTGAAAGGCACAAATTAGCAAGACACTTAAGAATTTAAACTCTAAAGAACTTTTTCACCCATTCAAGCATGTTTTCAAGTGATAGCTCCGCTTCCCGGTACATATGAGTAAGTACCTCTAGCAGCGCACACAGGAATGGCACACCAAGGCTCAAGAGTTCATACAAATAGGTATAGTTGTATGCATTGTCCCTCAAATGAAGATTGATAGCGTGCAGAAAACCATGCATCCAGTTAGAAAGGCGTCTTGGAATGTCAAGCAGATCCCTCGTCACCCTAAGGGGCCAGCTTAGAGTTTTCCTAAAGAAGGAAGTCATGATACCTGGGGGCCTGTCTTCTGGACCGCTAACAGTAGAAGAAGTACTTTCTGTGGTGGTTTCTGGGTGCTTGGGTTCCTCTTGCATCCACATTTCTGTTTCGAGCTTAAAAAAGGAAAATTAAAAATAAGTGCACAGGGGCTGAAATATAAATGTCTTTACAAGGATTAATAGATTCCATGGCCAGAAAGGACCATCTAGTCCAGTGGTTCTCAAGCAGGGGTACACGTACCCGGGGGTATGCAGAGGTCTTCCAGGGGGTTATCAACTTGTTAAGATATTTGCCTAGTTTTTACAACAGATTACATAAAAAGCACTAGTAAAGTCAGTACAAACTAAAATTTCATACAATGACTTGTTTATACTGCTCTATATACTATACACAGAAGTGTATATTTATATTCCAATTGATTTATTTTAGAATTATAGGGTAAATGAGAAAGTAAGCAATGTTGCAGTACTAGTGTGTTGTGACACTTTTGAATTTTTATGTCCGATTTTGTAAGCAAGTCGTTTTTAAGTGAGGGGTAAGGGGGGAGTACGCAAAACAAATCAGACTCCTGAAAGGGGTACAGTAATCTGGAAAGGTTGAGAGCCACTGATCTAGTCTATGATCATCTAGTCTGACCTCCTGTATAACACAGGCCATAGAACTTTCTGCAAATAATTGCTAGAACATATCTTTTAGAAAATGCATCCAATCTTGATCTAACAATCACCAGTAATGGTAAATTGTTCCAGTGGCTATTTACTCTCACTGTTGGCACAATACTGTATATTCTTGGGTCTGACACCTACAGGTGAATTATGTAATGTAGCGCCACAAATTCCCACTGTCTCTATCTAAATACACAAACATGCAGTCCAAGACTGAAATATTTTATCTTCATAATTTTTAAAGTGGCTCCTCCATACAACTTTTGTTTTTATTTGTATTATCTTATTCGTAGAATATAATTTGTTCTGCAGTTTGCTTTAGGCTAAGACAATGACACACAAAGCATTGGATGGTAGCACAGACAAGTATTTGTAAGGGTGACTAAGTTTCTGTTAACACTGAGAGAATCATTAATTAAAGTTCCACTTCCGATTGATGTCAACTACAGCCTTACCTTATCGAGTCAGAGCTCACTTTCACAATGTTAGCTTATAGCTATTGATTCTCAAACCATAAATATGACAAATGCAAAAGAATAAAAGGTTAGCATTACTTCAGGATACTTTCCCCCATTTTCCGGGGGGGGGGGGGAGGGGGGAAGCAACCAAACACCACAAAACTGCCTCAACATTTACTGCATTAGAAGTATAACCGATACGTACTTTCTCTTGCGTCTTTAATGTAGATCGTCTTTTCCTGTGCTTATTGCTTGTTTTACAGTGTGTAAAATGAGATTTGCAGTAAAATTTACCTGGAATAAAGAAATGACATTATATTTAGCCTGTAGGTCCAAGGACTGAAAACAAGCCAACATATCTGTAAGATGATGGAAGCAACAAGTCTAGTGGTTAGAGGACAGCAAGAGGAATTGGGCTTCTGTTCTATTCCCAGCTTTGCCACTGACACACTGAATGACGCTGAACAAGTCACTTCCTGTGTACTGGTTCACACAGGTGGCATTACCCCATGTCACATATCTATCACACAGAGCTTTAAGGTTTAATTAACATCAGCAAAATGCTTTGGGATCCTAGAAGTACAACGCAATTTCAGATGCTAACCAGTTAACCTACTGAACCTGTTCCACTGTGTATAAAGAAACAGTCATTGAACAGAGAACTGGAACCTAGGTCTACCCTCTTCCCTACTGAGTGCCCTAGCCCCTGGGCTATAGAGTCATCTCACTCTGACTCTGGCCCGGTGAATATTTAGAGTGGAGCAGCTTTAACAGGAGAGATTGGGGTATTTTGGGGCCTGGCTCTTTCAAAGGCCGGTAGTTACTCTCACTTTCCTGAGAGATGAGAGACCCAAGTTCAAATCCCTTCTCCATATCAGGCAGAGAGGTATCGAACCTGGGTCTCTCACATCCTGGGTGAGTTCCCTACAGCAGACTTGAAAGTGGGACATTACTATCTGCCCTTCAGGTGTTGGCTTGTGTGGGGCTCAATCCAGTAAGCAGCTTCTGAGAATGCCCACTGGATCAGGCCCTGCAAGTGAGATAGGCAGGGTAATGCCTAATGTCAGTATCCCCTTGGGGTTTAGGTGTGAGATAGGCACATAGACTGAGTTGGCTGAGTCCACACACCAAAGCAGCAGGAACTCAGATACCATGGGGACTTTAACGATAGAAATTTAGGTGCTCAGGAACTTTAGGTGCCTACAGCGTTAAGGCAGCAGCTGAGTAGGGGTTTTGAGGCTCAGTGGTGCATTATTGTTGGACTTAGGTGCCTAACTGCCACTTCAGGTGCCTAAGTCCTTTTGTGGCTCTAGTCTAAGTCTCTTTGTATACTGTGATGCACTGGTACAGCCACCAAAGATCAGACCCTATTGTGTGCATTTTGGGAAGAAAAGGGGACAGTCTCGTACTTTAACATATCCCTTCTAGAAACAGGGGTCAGCCACAGGGGATCCCAACATCCTTAAAGTTTGGAGAGTACTAGAATACATTGTACCAGCAGTTTGCTAAAGTCGCTGCTTCCAACTTCCGACCTCCAGCCTTTTTTTTTTTTTTTTTGGGGTGGGGGGGGTCCAGACTTTTTCTATCTGTTTCAAGTCTGCCATTAATTCGACCTCATTCTCACAGTGTATGTTGAATAAGAGAAACGTTTTTATAAACTGGGATGATCAGGAGGCTGGAGTGTTACTTTGGCAAGTGAAGGTCAATGCAAGAAACCACCACTTTTTGTCTTTACTTCAACCCACAATGAGAGAAGTGACATGTGTTTGATCTCTCAACCAAGTTTCCAGCAAACTTTTCTTCATTTAAACAGAACTACTATGAGGTCAGTCATAATTAGGCTTCACTGAAAGGGCTGGGACTGCAATTGCAGTGGGACTGCAGATTGTGAAAGATCAGCACAGGCAGAACTCGTCAATGGATGATGCACATCTTCTAACTGAACTACCTGGCCTCTACATTTTTCTGCTCTGTACAAGCTTAAATATGCATATATTTTTTAGAAATTCTTAAATAAGTAGTTACTATATTACCTTGTTCTACATCAAAAGTGTAGATTGCTAGGCGGAGCGTTGTAGAACATACATCACACTTAAAGCATTCCCTATGAAAGAAGTGGCCCTCTGCACTCAGCCGCTCCATGACATATACCCGTTTCTTGCAGAAGTAACAGATGTCACTGCCACCTATAGTCTGAGGAAATTCTTTTCGCAGAGATCCCTGCTAAAGATAAGTAAAAGATTAAAACACAGGTAAAGTATTGTGTTGCCAATCAACTACAGTACATGCATATACTTCATCTAGTACATTGATGCTTTATTAAATATCCCATCACATTTGCAGTTTTTACACACGTACTTAAGATGAGCAGCTGCTGTCAACTTTTCTGCGGTTTCCTTCTTTGTACTCATTTAATAGGATACTTTATGTTTATACAACACTCAAAAATTCTCACTTTACTAAGACTTTTAAGGGACAAAGTTTCAGCTGGCCCTGCACCCAGCCTTCACACAAGATTGTATGTGCACATTCGCATGTGCGCGCGCGCGCACACACACACACACACACACACACACTTTTGTACTTGCACAGGTACAAGGTAATATTCACCCCCCGACACCCATTTGTTAAACTACAGCTTGCTGGTTCAAATGCTAACATTTGCATGAGCAAATAAGCATTAGAAATTAGGCAGATGTTTGCACCTGCAAAGCACAGACATATGTACTGGGGGCTTAGATGCTGAAAGTGTACATGCTAAAAGTAAAAATCAACTCAACCCAAGAGACACTCTTCTGAGGCAGATCTAGCCTCATGCTGTAAGTCTCACTGAAGAAAACTGCCACGGTTATAAATGCCAGAGTATGAAATGCTCTGCTAGTATTTGAAAATATATTTATTTATACCTAATTGTTTTGAGGTTGGTTTTTTTTGTCCTTAGATTGCCTGTACAGGTTTTTACATTGCTTCTTCTCAAGGTATATTTAGAATATGTTAATTGTGGTTTTAAAATATGGTATTAACTACTAACATTTAAAAAAAATATTTCAATGACATTCTTTATTTCCACAAGGTTTATTACTGATGGATCCTGGTATCTGCAAGGCTCATCAGGAACCAAACAGACCAAATTTGGTTATGCTTCAGTTTTCCCACATATGACAAGGCTGCAAAACCAACCTCTATTGTGTACCTTTATTCTACCTAGCTATGGGCCCATGCAGAACTGTCCCCAATGTATTACACGAGAAGTAATAATCTGCATGGAGAGGAGGTAGTTGGGGCTTTGACAAGATACATATGGGCAACATGCAGACTATACCAC
Source organism: Natator depressus (assembly GCF_965152275.1). Lineage (NCBI taxonomy): Eukaryota > Metazoa > Chordata > Testudines > Cheloniidae > Natator > Natator depressus. Next base: position 37,217,454 of record NC_134239.1, on the reverse strand, counting down.
CTAACCTCCAGATCCCCATAGAGACCATTGTTTTGTGGTACCCCACTTTTTGGTGTTAGCCACAATCAGGGCACAATACACTTCTATCTTATGCTTCCCCTCCAGCTGTGCATTGTGTGTGTGCTAATAAGTGGAAGTGCCAGTCAACATTTGCTCCCTCCATCCCACTTGCCAAAATAGATTTCTTAACACAACATTTCCAAAATATACAAGTATATAAGTGAAAAAGCAAGTCGCAAATACTATGTTAATGGAGTATTGACAGTGATGAACTATCGCTAAGCTGAAACAACTGCATATTAGTGCTTGCTAATAACTGAGCACCACCACACTACCACCTCACTTTGCCTTTCAATACCTGACAACTCTGAACAGTAGAAGCGCAAGCTGGAGATGTAGAATAGGAAGTGGGGAAAGATGTAGCTGTGTCCAATGACTGGTTCTGAATTCAACACAATATTATCATAGTTTAGAACTGCTTTCTTCAAAAGGAAACATACATATGTGGAGTGTAACTGTACAAACATGCACTTTAATAAACTTTCTTCAGAAACCACCTCTGATTAACAAGTGTCTTTACTTACTGGTTGCACTAGCAGTTATATTTAGTAGAAGCTCCCAAGATTTTAAGATACAGAGGCAAGTAATAAAACATAATCGAAGCCCTGGTTTCTGACATTTACAGAATATACCCATGCATGCATATCTTTTGCTAATAAGCACCTAGTTCTTGGAGAAGAGTTAAAAGACAAAAGACAGAAAAGAAATTCCAGAATGCTTAAGGACCAGAATTGTCCCAATTCTAGAATCTTAAATTGGGACAATAATCCTGGAAATTTTACTCTTAAAATGAAGTTATTTGATTCTTTGTGGGTTTAGCCTTACCAGTTCTGGGGAGGAAAACTGTGGCTTGGGCCTGTGATCATTCACATAGAGATTGACAAGGACTTCAGCCACAACACCTATTCCACGCGACACCTTCCCTACAGTCGTCTAACCAGCAAAGGGAGAAGATGAAGAACAGAAGAAAGAACTTTCATTATTTCTGAGAAAAGGATTGTATGAGAAAAGGACACAACTTATTTGAAAACACACACACAAATGCAAGCAGTGATAAAAACAGGCTAGAAATGAGAAAGAAGAAAGTCTAGCACAGTGTGGGTATTGCCATGCATTATCTACAAACAAAAGGAATGTGCTATATTTTAAGTAAAATATTTTTCTCCTTAATATGATGCTCATTTTCTAAAATTTAAATATTCCAAAGAGGATGAGAGGAATGGAAACTACAATTTCACAGTGAAGATTCACCAATCTCAGAGCCTCATAAAACATTCCACAAAAGTTCAAAGGAAGCTTTGAAAGAAAACGTTCAGTTAAAATTGACAAACTATTCATTATTTTCCTACCTAACCACTCTTATCTTATGATTTTGATATTAGAAACAATTTGAGAGGCTTGGAACCAACTGCTTAATATAAATTTAACAGCCCCCCCCCCCCCAAAAAAAACCCACCACCCTGAAGGTGATACCAAAACAGACCACTGCAGTAAAAGCATAAAATCATATGAACAATATGAATTTATGGATTAACATGAGATAACAAAAACTAAGTGAGGAAATGTAGGTTAGAAAAACTAGTAATGGCAGATTATACCTTCGTCTGCTCCTAACAGTTTTTAGTTATGACAAAATATTTCTAAGCATATTGCATCAGTTATGAATGGCCTATTTAATTAAAATAAAATGCACAGAACTAACACTCCCATATATTAGAGACAAAGGCAGGTCAGGTAACATCTCTTGTTGGACCAGCTACAGAAGTTGGTCCAATAAAAGATATTACCTCACCTACCTTCTCTCTCATATATCCTGGGACCCACATGGCTACAACAACATCGCAAAGAACTTGCATCTATTGGTATTTTATGAGGATACATTAAATAATGATTAGAAAGGAAACAGGCTGGCATCAATCTGCTTAATTCTACCATTTGCACCATGGTGGTTAGGTTATTCCTAATTACATTTGTAAAATGAGCAGGACTGCAAGAATCATCCAGTCCCACGCTTACATCAGACAGCCTTTGTTTGCCACTCTGTAGTTCTTCAGAACAATATTCTCAAGGCAAAAAAAAAAAATGCATAGCATCTGCCTTAAACTCATTATTATTATAGAATTTCCAGTCTCTGCTTAAACCAACAACATTCACTTCAGCCTGAGCTGGGGCAGATATTGAGAGAGAATCACAGAAGCAGCTATGGCTTAAGGAAGAAGCTACTCTGTTCTGGTAATAATGTATCAGCTGCTTGAGCTTTATTTCCTCTTGGTTCCTTACCCTGAAAACTTTTTGCCTAGTGAATTACAATTCCCCAGGGATCAGCCTATATGTATTTTTCTGTGCTCTCATATTTATTTATTTTTTAATTTAGACTGAGTCTCCATGAATGCACAATTTACAGTGGAGCGCTTATGGAAAAATTCAGTACTTCACAGGAGGACAAAGGAACTGAAGAAATTAAGTATGAGGAAAACATATCATGAGGAAGACATACAACTAAGAGCATGACATTTGATTCAGAAAGTGCTTGACCCTGCAAAGTACAGAGCACTCTGGATCTGTTCCAGACAGCAATAAAATGTGCTAACTCAAACCATGTGAGCATTGACTTTGATGCAACTACTCGCGTGTTTAAACTTAGTGACTAGGGCTAATGAATCGTCACAATAAAGGGTATGTAAAATCAGTCTGGTTGTGAAAAAAAGGCTGTGGTCACAAACTGATAATTTAAAACACTGAAAGTCATGTATTGCATTATCTTAAACCGAAATAGCTAGTATTTCGCAGTGAAAGCTATTTAAATACTCAAATGCTTTTAAATATCGACCCATAAGCATTTATCCCACTGACTGATGGTCCAGCCTCTCTGCAGCAGTAAGATAGAAGGGTGGGAGGAAGAGAATTACTACTGCTTTCTAGTCTCAGGGCATGTCTACTCATACAGTACGTCAGCTCTCCCATGGGCATAATAAAATTACCTCCGTGAACGGCAGAAGCCACGTCAGCGGCAGAAGCTCATGATTTCTTATGTCAGCATAAATTATATTGCACAAGGGGGTGGTTTATTCACCCCTGAGTGACATAAGTTATGCAGATATAAGCTGTAGTGTAGACATAACCTAAGCTTCTACAAGGCTGCAGTAGCAGGATGGGAGCAGCGAGTCTCTTAACCTGCTACTGAAGCTAGGACTTTTTCCACCCTAATTAGAGAAGGCATAGAATCCATTCCACAACCTAAAACTACTAGCCTCAGGAACGAGCATTTCTGCTCCCTGTTAATCCCCCATGCAGCTCAGGTTTCAACAAAACAGCTCCCAAGGTTCTTGGTGAAAAGTAATCAGTTGTTCCCATCACATCCACGCTCTCAAATGGGAAAGCCCCAAAACGATATTTAAAAGAAACCAAAAAAGGTGATCATCATCATCCATGGAATCCATGACAATTGTTACAAACACAACTTTCCCCCCAAAACTCTACATTTGTGCAAATTTTAAGCAGCAATTTACTTATTGCACTATGGCTTCCTGAATAAAGAGGTAAAGAGCTCATTGAGACATCAGCTGAAGCAGGAAGTTTCAGCTTCATCTTTTTAAATAGTCATGTAATAATTTAAACAAACAACAAAGCTACACATAACTAGGTGACTATTTGAAGGAGGGGCAAAATACTATTGAAGCTAACCTACATTCCTTGTTTGGTTTCTCTTCTCCACCCATTAAAACAATCAGTGCTGATATTAAAACAACCAAAACAAGAGCTACCAAAATTGCATACCTACACCTATTATTAAATGCATATTAAAAGCAAATGACAGGTTTCAGAGTAGCAGCAGTCTTAGTCTGTATCCACAAAAAGAAAAGGAGTACTTGTGGCACCTTAGAGACGAACAAATTTATTTGAGCATAAGCTTTTTATGCTCAAATAAATTTGCTCGTCTCTAAGGTGCCACAAGTACTCCTTTTTTAAAAGCAAATGTATTCATTATGAAAACAAATGCAAATTCAGTGTAAAACAAAAAGTGACTTCAATCCAGGTTGGTAGTGACCAAATGACCCTTTCCATAAGCATTCCCATCCTCAAATCACAGGGTAACATTTCCATCTGATGGCTGTTCAGTGGGTCTATATAAAATTAACTTGATTGTCTAATATCCCATGAACACATGCCCACAACACAGAAACCACAAATACAAAAGACACTAAACAGTAATCTTGTCAGAAGACTCAGCAGGTAGGGTAAGAACTGAATGGGCTTGAAGACTGAACTAAATCTTATTCCAGAAAGATAGTCCCTCCAGTGTACTGGTACTATCCATGCTGTACATCTACTGCAGATGAATAAAAAAAGGTCAGTCTGCAAATACTTCAATATTGCACCCTCCATAAACAATGACTTCAGACAATTTTCTTTAAAAATAGCAAAATAGGAGAAAACATTACTCTCAAATTGTTGATCGCAGACCTAGTTAAATGAATACAGAAGAAATTATGTAGCCAACAGTTTTGTAACTACATTTAAGGGGAACCAACTGAACTCTTCCTCCAGAGCTACTGCATTGATAACAGGTTTTTAAAAAGCAGTTATTAGGCCATCCCATCCTTTGTCTCTTTTTTCTTCCAAATCTGACATCAATAGTTCTTAGCAATTTTCCAACTCTGAGCAGATTCGGTGATGATGGTAATCAAGTTTAAATGTATTTTGAGTTTGTAGTCATGATACAATACAAAATGGGATTGGTTATGTACAGATAGCAAGGCAGCACAAACAGATTCAGTCTCCAAGTAGGTTAGCTGAACAGCACAGTTTAGACTATCAAATAAAGTCTGGCCCCTCAAGTGACACAAAAGGGCCAGATTCTGGCTTCAACTGGTCAGCAGTAAATTCCCCTGGTGTAGGAAAACTCCCTCTTGGTGTAAAAAGATGCCACAGCAAGCTACTGTGCCAGCTGTCTGTCCCCCTCCCCATCCAATACAGTGTGTGTGTCAACTGAGGGAGCATAGGTGTTTGGGGAGAGAGGAGCTGCCGGGCAGAGTTATGCTGCGTTATACCTATCTTCCCTGATGTAGTGTTCATTTAGGGCTATAGGCCAGTGTCATAACTTAGAGCAGCTCCTTTGCTGCTTTAAACCTCATTGGGTTTGAAGTCAGCACAGGCAGCCCCTCAGAAATAGGGAGCTGCAATCAGTTCCACAATGTCCCCCCTCCACTTTCCTTTGCTGAGCAGATCTCAGCTACAGGAGCGAATCTGGCCCCACATCTGTATACCAGAAAGATGATCTGCCAGCTTTCACACAGCTTAAATTAGTTACACTGCTATGCTGCACCTTGCTTGCCTGCTACTGATCATTTACTCTGAACCTACAAACATTTAAGCATAACTTGGCTCATGCACGTAATCCCCTTGTGACTACTGATAAAGTCCCAAACATGCTTAAATCGTTGAATAATCCTGGCCATAGTTATTGCTCTACATGACATACTGCTGCACATGATTTAAATATGTCTACACAGGGCTGGCCCTACATCAAATGGTGCCCCCCCATCCATTTGTTAAACTTTTGAATACCTTATCTTGTATTGCATTTATAGCCCATTTCATGACTTTGCTTCACAATTTGAATGCATGATTTATCCCTGTCAAACATTCTATTTTCCCTTTTGTTGCTTACAACAAAAACAGCACCTTGAACCCAGCACCTCAGGTCACCTGCCCTAAATCCAGCCCTGCGTCTACAGTAGTGGTGGTGGGTACCTAGGCTTCCTAAAAAGGGTCCCTTATGTTGTTCACAGGGCACATGCAAGGTGGCACTAAGCAAATATCTAAAAAAGCGAATAAAAATTCAGAAGAACAATTATGTTGAATCATATGATTGGAATTACCAGCTGAAAATAAGGGTTGGGTGTTTCCTACTCAGATAAATTTACTACTTAGATATTGTTTATGCCAGGGCAGTCAGTCAAAAAAAATTTAAAGAATAAACAAGTGCTTGTTAATGGTACATTGCCAAAGCGCTACAGCAGGTTTATCTGATTGGTTAACTGCTTCAATATTAATTCATAAGCTAAGGAGTTTTGGGGAGAAGCCTGGGTTCCATAATTTTGAATAATATTATTTATATTGCCACAGTCATCAGAAATCAGATGTGCTAGTAGTTTTAAAATACAAAGGAAAACACGAAAACTGCCCCAAAGAGCATACAGTCTTTATCCCTCTTTGTTCGAGTTCCTTTGTCTCCTTTCCTTTAAGCTATAGCCCCTGTCTTTCAATACAATGCTAAATTCACCAAAATACTTATTTTAACATTAAAATAGCAGTTACAGCACCTTTAATTAAAACAACTGCTTATTGGGAGGTGTTTAATAGAGAACCAAAAAAAAAACAAAACAAAACCCAAAAACCCAACCAACCAGTAAAATTATTGCTCATGAAAGTTTAAGCACCTGGCCTCTGATCTGAAGTACCACCTTCTAGGATTGCAAGCACAGGTCAGACCTTTTAGTCATTGCCCATTCTGCTGAGGCTGCAAGCCAAAGTTCTAACCAGTGTCCATTGTAAGATGGGTACAAATCCACCAGGAATTTGACTGAAACAACTAATTTATACTCCTGAATATCTTTACATTCAGCTATTAATTATCTGGGCTGGATTTTGACCATGCTTATGTGTAATTTATGACATGGGTGCTTTTTTTTAAAAGAATGATTGTTTTCATAGTGAGCAGAGACTTAAGTTGAGGAAGGATGGGTTGAAAGGTTTGAGCAGACGATCTCTTATCCTCCAAAACACATGGCAAACCATTTTAGGATTTGATAAACAATCCTTCCCCAACTCCCGCTTCTTAAACGTGGTGGCAGAACCTACCGGTTCCAGACACCTCAGTGTTTGTTCCCACAACTGCTCTAACTTTATGGTTTCCCCACTTATTCTTACTCCAAACCTGTTCAATATGCTTACTTGTTCCAAGGCTTGAAAGACAACCTGTGCTGCTGTTGCCATAACCACTGGAGGAAAGAAAGGACACGTCGGTCCTTCCCAAAGATCTGGCCTACAAAGGAGATGGCTGAAAATACCCCAATTAAAATCATTTCTACATGTAGGGAGAAGGAAGCTGAACCTTTTTAAGCTTATCCAAATCAAAGCTTTTGTTGCTTCATCATTAATGGGAACTCTACATTTGTTGCTTTTATGGAGGAAATGCGTGCTCAAGCACTTAACTCTCAAAAGAGAGTTTGTGGTATTAAAAGGAAAAAAAATATTTAAAATTAGCTACTGCTAAGCTTAAAATTCTCAAAAATGTATGGTCTACTTCTTAGCTTTTAATCTGAATTACTTTTTGTTATGATATTTTACTTTTATAAACATGCAGAAGTAAACAAAAAAAAGTGAGCGGTTTAAACCTCTGAGTCCAATGTGAAACATAGTATGCACAGATTCTCCATGCAAAGCCAAGACCTTCAATCTGAGCCAATTCTTCTGCAGTTTTTAGAGCAAGAATGGATTTTACATGAAAATCTGTTAATTGAATACCTTGCTAGACTGAACAGCAGGGGAAGCTGAGTGAATAGATGATGAAGATGAAGTAGCAGCCGAATCATGAGCTGGAAGGCAAGAGGGAGTTGGGGGCTGATAATAGGATAGGCCTTTAATAGGTAGTTTATTCTGTATAGAGCAGAAATAGAGGAAACATCATCAGAGAGGATAGTCACATTAACAAATGTTAAGATGATGGAATTGCACAACCATGCACAAGAAAAGGTTAGGAAGGTAGTAAGGGTACAGTTACTTCAAAACTGAAACTATGCTACTCTGGTCAAATAAACATGACTTGGCTCTTTGTTAAGATACACATTATTAAAAAAAAAAAAAAGAGTGCAGTGAAGAGTGACAGAACACAACAATACGCAGCCTCCAGAGAACAGTATCTGCTGCAACTCTTACAAGGGAATGCAGCAGTCTAGTAGATTAACCTCTTCAGACGGTGTGTTTTGCAATTACTTAGGTTTCTCATTACTATGGAGTGTTTTACAGAATTCAGTCCACTATTTTAATATATTAGGAAATAGTGTCATTTCAGAAAATAGATGTATGATCTTATGCATGTACAAAACTTTGTAGTGCACACTTTCACTTAACACATAAGCAATAAGGCTTATTATGATTAATGGAATATGCACTCATAATTTGGTGTGTACCACATGGAAAATACATTTAAGTGGGCAATATGAATGGATGGGATAACGAGATAATTATTAATTTTCACCGTATGAATTTAACATTTAATAACATCTATAAGTGCTGAACAATTGAAGTGAGTACAAGTGATTGGTTACAATTTGAAAGTAATTCAACAACTATTGAATAAATAGAAATTACTTTTCTATCGGGTCACAATTGGCTGAAAAGTCACAAGAGGAGGTAGTAAATTTGACCTCAGAGGTAAATGCAAAAGTTTGGAACAACATTAGCCAAACAGACTATATCCTCAAATAAGTGTATTCCAACTTGCTACAGTTAAGTGAAATCTGCTGAGCCAATTAGATAGCATCTCTCTGCTTCTTGGTGGATTAGAGGTGCAGTCAATTTTTTCTGAATCACTAACTTCCATCTCCTCTGTACCACTTAATTCCATGTATCTATATCAGAAATATTGGAAACTTTCTCCAATATGTTCATGAATTCCAATGTAACACTTTTTCCTTTGAAATTCATGAACATATTGGAGGAAGTTTCCAATATTTCCGATAGAGATTTATGGAATTACACATATACTGACTTCTTATTTTGGAGAATATCTATATTGCTCCTCAAGAGAAAATATTGCCTGTTTCATATCAGTCAACAAAAGCCTAACAAGAATTTCTCCCTCTCCCAATTCCCTAGTACTCTATTAGGCCACTAAGTCAGCTCCTTTTCTGTTCAGCGCAGTGAAGGGTCATTAGTAGTTTCCAAATAAAATTCATTCACTGCAGTGGTTCAGAGAGAGGGTAAGAGAGATTCAGTAGAATCTGGGATACTGGTCTGCAACAGGATATATACCCCAGGCCTATCTGTGCATCTGACAGTGAGGAGTCACAGAAATCGTCACTGCAAAACCTCCACTTCAACCAATATCCTGACTGCACCTGGCCATTCAATCAGAAACCATACCCATGAGTAGCAACAGAAGAAGTGGAATAGTTTTTAAGATAAAACAAACCTATACAGTGAACACACTGATCAGCTGATTCAATATTCAACTTGTCAAGTCATTTGTATTTCTAAAGCTACCAGCATTTGAATTCTCAAGCCACTTTTATAATGAGCTGTTTTCTAGTACGTTCCAGGCATGCTTAAATATTCTCACACTTTAAATATCTGGTTATTCCATGTTTTCACTAAAAAGAAGGTAATTATGTTATGTATATTAATAACACAAGACATTCTGCATAATGTACTGGAATCTGAACTCCTGACTGTTTTAGCTTCACCCAAGATGAAAAGAAGTGAAAATACAAAGTTGCTGCGAATGTCTAACTTACATCTGGTCTCTTCTAGACTATTGTTTTTGCATCTGCAAAACCTAAAATATTCACCTTTGGTAAGTCCATGTATCCAAACATTGAGGCAAGATGAGCTGCTTTCTCTTTAATGTTCTTTTTATGAAATTCCCTATTGGCTACGGACTGAGCTTTCTTCTGTAGTAAAAGCCAAGGAAGGGAAACAGAACAGAGAGACAGATTTTAGTTAGCAGTCATACAAGAAAAGGCAGAAGTTCAATATGTACAGGGAAAAGGCAATTTATGTCTTAACTACGTAACAGAAGTATGTAAAGTAGAGCATATACAGTGTGCATAGAAGAATTAACCAGAATAAATACAGTTAAGAGAGACAGAAGTTAAAAATGAAATAGCTTGTCACCTGATTAATTTTTTCCTCCACATGCTGAAGGCGTTTAAGCACTCCAGAAATCACAAATGCAGCAGGACAGGTAGATGCAAGAGTTTCTGAAAGCCTGGACTGCATGTCTGTTTTTTCTATAATTCTCGATCCCCTGGCCACACGATCAGAACTATGCAAAGATTGCTTTGGCTCTCTGACCACATGTTCAGTTCTAGCTACTGCCTGAAACTGGGAAACACTTCAAATTAAAAAAGTTGTTCTCAGACTAACATGCAACTCACGCATGTTCTAAGATAGCATACACAACAGTGTATCATAGCCATGCTCGTATGTAAGCATTTCATATAATGCAGTATTCTTCCATGTTTTAAAACACTGCACTACTATAAAACTCATGCATATTTCCATGCACTGGAGTATATTTGGACCATACAACACATGCAGGTCTTCACATCCTGTAGTCTGGCTATCACTCAGTCTCCATGTGTAACTCTAAATAGTGCGACTAGAGGGGGAATTCAACACATTCTCCTGTGATGTCCTGCCGTGTTGTGCATTATTACCACAGAAAACATGCATGAAACTGAACTACTGAAGTGTAAAAATATCTCTGAGGAATACAACTTACTTCACATAATTCGAGATCTACTCTATTCTGAGCCTAAGAATAATAAATTTCAGGTCCAAAGGTTTGGGGGTTTTGATGAAGAGGTAGCTCCAAAAATCAGACTACAAATAGAAATGATCTTTGAACCATAACTATGGTTTCATATTGTAATTAAAAATGATCCTTCCATAGGTATTTTCATGAAATCAGGCCTTCTATTTTATAATGGTTGACCAATTACACGAAATTAGCAAAAAAACCAAACCAAACCAAAAAAACAAACAAAAAAAACCATATTTCACAAAAACACAAACACCTGTCAGCCTGCAAATTGTTAATAATGGTACACTATATACAAGGATCTCTTTCTTTAAACAATGATTCTCAACCCATTCATGCAAACCAATTCACTTTCATTGTCTGAATTATTGGCTGATCTACCCTTGCACCCATTATAGAGGGAAGGAGTATGGAACAAGAAGCTCACATTCTACAGCAGGCCACTCTGATTTTTCTGGCATGCCAAGAATGGTCTTCTGCAAAATGGAAACAAGGCAGCAACCTGAACTGCATAAGAAAATATTCAGGCTTTTGAAAATTAAGTATCAGCACAGTTTGATATGAGATTTTTATTTATTTATTTATTTATTTTTAAAGAAGCCTAATTTATTCAGTGTTTCATTCTGTGCTATAATGAGGTTCCTAGCATAGATGTTTACCACAAAATATCTGGGGCTCCACCCAAAAGGATTGGAAAGTTGGATAAGCATCCAAGAGCTAAACAGTTATCTAAACTGAATCCCATCCCTTTGTTGAGCACCGAGTCATGGCTCATACGGACTTGTTTCATAGGGTCAAACGGAGCAAAACTCCCTTTGCCTTAGCATTCTATCAAACTACACAGATTATTGTACATGCATATATCAACACATTGAATATATTGCAGTATTTTTCTAGCATACAAAATTTATATATACTACAACAGATATACACAACTTCTCCACTGATGTCAATGGGAGTTTGCTAGATTTAACACACAGAACTTGACCCATACACATTTACGGTGCTTTGCATGCAAACGCTCATTCTTCAATCAGCTTTCTGATCTTGTCTGAAGAGTGTAAAGTAACTTTAACATTATGGGGGTGCCTCTTATCAGTCACCTATTTTTTCTGTATTATTTTGGGTATTTGCGCACTAAATTCAAGAACCCTGCTTTAAGATGTCCTGGCATGCAACAGCTAAACACACCTGACACTTATGTGCTCAAATTCAGACATTAATTTTGAGTGTTCTGGAGTCATTTGAAGACATTGAATGCTGCGAAACACTAAGTGAAAACAGTATGTTAATTATTTATAGAACTGTCTCCTTATGAATTCCTACCTGACTCTTTGGTGGAGGTGAAGGACTTGGTTCCTTAGGCTTAGTAAAGCGAGGATTAGCAGGAAGATCAGAGGAAGATAGCAGGGCTGGTTTATCTACTAGCTCCTTGTATAACATTTTGAGTCAAAACAAAACATAAGAGTGGAAAATCTTAGGAAAAGGTAAATAGAACAAGATATTTCGAGACAGACAGAAAAAGAAGAAAAAACTGCTTAAAGGGATCCCTAAAAGGACTTTATCCAGATGTTCTACACAGCCCTTTTGGAGTCTACCCAAATTAATGGTCTGCTCTCCCACTACAGCTTTACTTGGAAGTGCGCATGTGGAATACTAAATATTTTAAACAGAGACTATGGTTAACTTTAAACATGAGCAGTCCTGCTGAAGCCACTCGTGATAAACTGCAAAACATGCACAGTATATTCTGTTCATTTAATGACAATGCATGCATCAAAAGATTAGACCCACTGTCTTGTATTTTCTATGTATTCTTTCCTAGACAAGAATTACAGTAAAAAGAAAATATTCCACTGGATCTTTTTGTCTTCAAAGTACTCTATCCTTTACTAATATCCACAAAACATGAAAACTGAAGAGCTTTTACAAAACCTTAGCCAGCAGACTTATGACAACTTATTGTTACAAAGCTCCACTATAAAGCCGTAACTTCAGAGACACGTTTACAGTATCTTTCAAACCAACACAGTTACACTATGTATTACTGTGCAATGGACACCTACATAGCCAATTAGTTTCTCCCTAAATGCAATGAAAAAGATATTTTCTATACAAATTTTAGAAGACAAACCCTAAAAAAAAAGCTTCTTCAAACTCACTACAGATGCAATTTTTATCTGAGAACTACCGTTTTGTTCATGAGGAGAGATTACTTGAATTTCAGAGGTGAATTTTACATTTGTCACTCACCTGTCTCCGGAGAGATGTGTTTGGGGCATTTTCTTCAAACTTTGCCAACAGCTGCGTTGCCATTGACTTGACTTTATTTTGATTCATTCCTTCTCTGTCGCCCTGATCTTTCCCAGAAATTGTCGCCCGACTAGAAAAACTTGAAGCCTGGAAAAAAAAAAAAAAAAAAAAAAAGGAGAATTTTTCTTCAAGTCTGAAATTGAGACTTACACAGTGATATTACACCAGACACACTCAGCCTGAGAAGAATGAGGTCATTTTGTGATACATCTGCTTATTTCAAAAAGTAACTCAGTTTTACAGGACAGTAAAAAAAAAAAAAAAAATCAATCACTTCTATAAACAAATAGATTGTTCTCTTTGGTGACCCATCCCTCAAGTGAGAAAAAGAGAACAGGATTTACAGAGACTGAACTGACACTGCTGATCATAGAGCAAAAAGCCATAAAAAAAACAAACAATCAGGAAGGGAACGGGAATCTTGCCAGAAGGAAATGCTGTTAGGAAGTTATAAAACGAAAGTTAAATAACTGAGCTAGGACAAGAAAAGTAGCTATATTTCCTAAACCAGAACAGGAATTTAAAAAATGAAGGTCTCTCACTTTTCCTTTATAAATAACTTGAAAAAAATAATTTAGCTTCATTACTGTGTACAAGATAAAAGACTGTAAGCTCCTCGGGGCTGGGGGAAGAGGAGGGTATGTCTTAACCAGCACAGAGCACGAAAGTTCAGATTTTGGGCCCCTGTTAAATCTGCTTCCTGCTACTTCATTAACTCTCTTCATGAAGAAGATGGGGTTAACATAGCAACAAGACTTAACATCCACCTCTTCAAAGCCACCAAGGCCCTTTCGACGCCTTTTGTTCATATCATTTTCTTCTCTCCTTTCAACCTGCAACAATAAAGCCAAACAAGGTATGTTGACCACAACTATATTTACGCAGAATTTATCAATCAGTATGTTAAAAATATTAAACTTAGCAACAGGGAAGTGGGGCCCAGGGGTAGTTTGCAGAGTGGGACTGGGCTCAGGAGTTTCAGGACTTTTGGATACTTATCCCACCTCTACCACTGATTACAGCCCTGACTCAGCAAAGGAGTTAAGCACATGCCTAACTAAGCACACAAATAGTCTCATTGACTTCAGTGGGAATACTGACATGCTTAAAGCGAGGTATGTGCGTAAGTACCTTGCTGAACTGAGATTTATTACTGGATTTCAGTGGGACTAATGGATACGATTAAATTCTTGGGGCCTTAACCTCCTGGTCTCAGTTTCCCTGTATGAAATCTCAAAGAAGTGCTTCAGGAATTAAGGATTTAGGGGATGATTTTTAAAGGTATTTAGCGCTCATAAAGCACTTTGACATCCTTGGATGAAAGGTATTAAATACAAAATTATATTATAATTAAACTGTAATGGATTTCAGGTAAAGTTAAAAAACAAATACACACACGCACATCCCCTCCTCTCCCCTCCCCCCTCTGACCACCCACCCTATCAGGTAGATTCTCAAGAGCAAACAGCTTTCCTCCCCCTCAGAGAAACAGTCTGCTTTATTCACAAGTTCTATCAAACTAATTGTGGTCTTGATTCAGTAAGGTATTTAAGCACATCCATAACTTGAAATCAATTGGGACTTCTCACATTCTTAAACTGGGCTACTCTCATGCTTAAAGTTATGCATGTGTTTAAGAAATTTACTGAATCAGAGCCTACTTGAATAGACAGACAAGTGATATTACCCTGTCAAATGACTTAGTGATTTAAAATTAACATCGGCTCTCAGTAAAATTCAGTCCTGGAACTCTGGTTCAACTTACACAAACAGGTAAATTGTAGGAAAAGGCAATTATAACATCGACAATCTTTCTGCCTGGTAAACATGCCAGCCTATCAGAGTAGCAGCCGTGTTAGTCTGTATCTGCAAAAAGAACAGGAGTACTTGTGGCACCTTAGAGACTAACAAATGTATTTGAGCATAAACTTTCATGGGCTAAAACCCACTTCATTGGATGCATGCAGTGCAAAATACAGTAGGAAGATTATATATATTATATATATACATACATACATACATACATACACACACACACACACACACACACACAGAGAACATGAAACAATGGGTGTTATCATACATACTAGAACAAGAGTGATCAGTTAAGGTGAGCTATAACCAGCAGGAGAGGGGGAAAATATATATATATAAACATAAATATAAATAAATAACCTTTTGTAGTGATAATCACAATGGGCCATTTCCAGCAAATTTCCAACAAAGAAAGTAACAGAACGCCATGTGCCGTCACCTTCAGCCCCCAACTAAAACCTCTCCAGAGCATCATCAAGGATCTACAACCTATCCTGAAGGACGACCCATCACCCTCTCAGATCTTGGGAGACAGGCCAGTCCTTGCTTACAGTCAGCCCCCCAACCTGAAGCAAATACTCACCAGCAACCATACGCCACACAACAAAACCACTAACCCAGGAACCTATCCTTGCAACAAAGCCGATTGCCAACTGTGCCCACATATCTATTCAGGGGACACCATCACAGGGACTAATCACATCAGCCACACTATCAGAGGCTCGTTCACCTGCACATCTACCAATGTGATATATGCCATCATGTGCCAGCAATGCCCCTCTGCCATGTACATTGACCAAACTAGACAGTTTCTACATAAAAGAATAAATGGACACAAATCAGACGTCAAGAATTATAACATTCAAAAACCAGTCAGAGAACACTTCAATCTCTTTGGTCACTCGATTACAGACCTAAAAGTTGCAATATTACAACAAAGAAACTTCAAAAACAGACTCCAGCAAGAGAATGCTGAATTGGAATTAATTTGCAAAACTGGACACCATTAAATTAGGCTTGAATAAAGACTGGGAGTGGATGTGTCATTACACAAAGTAAAACTATTTCCCCATGTTTATTTTTCCCCCCTATTGTTCCTCACACGTTCTTGTCAAGTGCTGGAAATGGCCCATCGTAATCATCACTACAAAATGTTTTTGTTTTTTTTCCTCCCCTTCTGGTAATAGCTCACCTTAACTGATCACTCTTGTTATAGTGTGTATGATAACACCCATTGTTTCGTGTGTGTGTGTTTGTATCTATCTATCTTCCTACTGTATTTTCCACTGCATGCATCCAATGAAGTGGGTTTTAGCCCACGAAAGCTTATGCTCAAATACATTTGTTAGTCTCTAAGGTGCCACAAGTACTCCTGTTTGTTATGTCAGCCTATGTTGTTTCTGTGTAACAGTCAATAAAAAACACAGTTCAGTCATTTGTATGAGATGCAAATGAATAACCTTCCATATCTGTAATAAAAAGAAAGGGTGAACGGGGGGGGGGGGAAATCAGTGAATACAAACTTCCTTTTAATATTTTCCACAGCTTAACATAAATCATTTTAGAGTGAATTGAAGTTATCTCAACCTTAACTTCTGGGAAAATACCAAAAGAAATAGACGATGGTATTTTGAATACTGTGTCTTTCAAGCATAAAACTACATTAACTCAGTAATCTAGTTTCCCTTCCTATGTAAGCATCAGTCTGCCCAGCGCAATCGCACTATGTGTTCTGCAGAGTAGTTTGTACATAAAAGCAGAGATCACACAAGACAATGAAGGGCACAATATCACATTAACTTTCAAAATTTTATACAATGGGGTGCGATTACATTTTTTAAAGACTTAGACTACAAAGCAATTAATTGAGCAGCGACTCCATGCCTGCAGACTGTGCTCATCATCATGTAAACACCTAAAACTCATTCTATAGTCTGGAGAAGCGAAGGAAACCTCAGTTCCTCTGGAGCACTGCAGACACTTTAATAGGAAAATGAAAAACATTATCCAACCCAGCACATATTGGCAAACAAACTGCAGCCACATTAACCTCAGCCTGCAATTTCCTAATCTCTCTCACACTAGGCAGGGTTAGAGGTCTCTCACCCAACTAATGATCAGCTCTAAGCAAAAGCCAGACAGTGCAGGAAGCAGTGCTGACAATTCAGTAGGTGGCATTCTCCCCGTGCGGTCAGTGCTGAATCAATGCCAAATAATATGGTAAGGGCACACCATCATATCTGAAGTGTCATCTCTCTGACAAGACAACACTAAACACCTGACTATTTGTACTTGTTAATGGGCCCTATATCAATTTTTGCAGGAGAACAGATTTAAAGCTAAGTTTATGGCCAAATTCTAACTTGGGAAGCTACTTTCTGCCTTGCTACATTTCCACTGCCTCTTCAGATAGCTATAGTTTGCGTAACTTCCTGTCCCAAACTGAGAATATGCCCACGCAGCAGCTGGGAGGTGTAATTCCCAGCTCTGGTAGATGTAAACATGCTAGCTCTCCTGGAGCTAGTGTGCTAAAATTAGCAGCATAGCTGCAGCTACCCTGGTACACACTCAGGTGGCTAGCCCAAGATGCTGCTTTTTAGGTGCTCTTGAGGACAACATGTAGGTCTACCCCAGCTGAAGATTCACCTTCCAGCTGCTGTGTAAATGCACACTACAAGGTAACATTTTTAGAACACGGAAGCTACACATCTCAGAGGAGGCTGTGAAGGTCTATGGAGCTTCCTGCAAAAGAAGTGACCTCAACATTCTTGCATCCTGAGTCATTTCTAGATGGACAACATTGCAAACAGACTACATTGGATCTGGGGGTGGAGATGAAAGGTGTCTGAAGGGAAAGCATTATTTCTCCTTTCCACGGAGCATTGTGCCAACAGGAGGCCACAAAGCAAATTCCCTCTCATTGTTTATCTCATCTGTAAACTTGTGGGGGGAAGGGAAACAGTTATTGTTTTATCAAATGCTGTGTACATGTGCAGCTGTACTCCAAGATTTAATGTAAAGAACTCCCAAAAGCTGCTGCTCTCACTGGACAATGCAAAGAGCTGAACTATGGAATTAATTCCTACCTCTGCTGCTTGCAGAGGTCAAGAAGTATCCCTTTTGTCTACCAGCTAATTAGAAAGGACTAAACACCTTAGTAGTGGGGAAAGATTTCCACTACTGAAAGTCTGTTTACTTTTGTGGGTAACTAAGGAAAAACAACATGGCAATAAGAGCAGCTCCTCTCCAAAGGAAACCATCTGTTTTAAGAGAGCACAATGTTTATTTTTGCCTATTTGGCTTGCCTCTAGTTTGGCTGGTTGGTAACTGTGTCACTGTGGTTTTGTTTGTGGGTGTTTGGTGGGTAAAAATTGTTACCTAATAAGGATATATGAGATAACTGGTGAAGTGGCTCACTGGTCACATGCTTTAAAAATGTGTTTATGGAATTAGCAACATGTAAAACAAGTAAACCTAGGAAATATCTGTAGGCTCTGAAGCACTTTCTGGGGTAGAAAAAAAATCTTGTTCTAGGTAGCTGGTTTACACCAGAATTGAAAAGACAAGGTGGAAGCAGATTTATAACCAATAAGGAAAACTATGAACATTTTATACACACACACACACACGGGGTGGGGGGGTGGCAGTCCTGTTAAGCTCTTTGGACTAGGAAGGAAGGAGTGAGAGAGCTGCCTTCTGTTACGTTTGCAAGTTAACATGTGAGGCAATGAAAAAGTAAAAAAAATCTGAAGTGCTTGCATTGGCATATACTTTTTCTTTTACTATGCAACAGATTAAAGTTACAATAGAATAGCAAATTAGGTCTGTTACAAACATGGCTTCTTTGCAACAGTTGGAATTATTGAAGAAAAAAAGGTTACAGAATGGTGCAGGAAACAAAACCTCACACAAGTTTGCATTGGATTGTATTTTCAGGAAACACCCATGGAGGTTAACGAACTATGCTGTTATCACAGCTTTACAGAGCAGCAGTCACATTCTGGTGTGGGTTAGTTAGCACTTTATAGCAATTAGATCTGAACAATCATAGAGGGACATTGTTGACTTTGAGCCAGACTGTGCAGGCTCAGTTTTAAAAAGGGAAGATGGGGGTGGGATTGGGGGTGAAAGACAAACACCCTCTCCAAGTTCCTGTCAACTTTTCATTTAGTGATAGGATTGCATCTGGGATGGGGAGAAGGATAAACATGTAGGATATCAAAGTTATTTAACAAGAAAATGTGCAACTGAATGTATCTTCAAAGTCATTGTCTTGGAAGAGCTTCTATTCACTTAAGGAAAAATAAAAACACTCTCACCAAACCCAATCCTGCATCAGGCTCTGCTTGCACAGATCCCTGTACCCTGCACGATTTCAACGACTTCGACAGGCACAGGGTGCTTTATGAAGCACAGGGAATTGTGTACTTACTAGCAATTCTCCATTACTCAGCGGAATTTATGATAAAGTAGGAGAGAGAAAAAATAAGGGGACACGTGAATGGATTATTGCCTAGGGGCCAGATCCTCCAAACACTTACAACAGTAAACGTTACTCTTGGTAGTGAGCTTTCCCATTGATTTCAAGGTCGTAGGCATTATACTTTTGTAAGTTTGGAGGATTGGCCTCAAAAACGTTTTGGAGAATGGAACATGAAAATGTGGTATCAGTAGTAGTATCCTCAACTATGGCTTTTCCAGGTCATTAATTTCATTGCTATAAATAAAAGATATTTAATACATGAAAAATACTCCCAGAATCACAACTATTATTTGAGTGCACATGGAGTAGGGCAATACAGATTTCACTCTTTTATATGAAGTACTGTAAGACCTCAGTACAACTTTGATAAGAGGCATGGTTAACAGATGCAGGGGAAAATACAAGATTTTCTCCAGTCTTTTTGCAAGTCTATAAAACTTTATAAAATATTTTTCATTATATGTTAACAGTGGAAAAACTGGCCAGAAAATCAAAAAGTTTTTTAAATGATTTGCAAATGGTTATCTTTTTATGTTGCTCACAAATGAACAATCTGGAATTGAATAAATCTAAAGTAGGAAATGTTTTAAGAAAGGACACTGGCAAGTTGAAAAATCTTATCTTTTTTAAAAAAAGTTTATTTATTTACCTATGTCAAATAAAACCACAATAGTCTGGACAGTTAAAATAAACTAGTTAGATACTTTTTGCTTAGATTGTCTACTCTTTCATTGCTTGCACATTCAAAACTCCCTTTGAACATTAACAGGAGTTTTGGATTTGCAAGGACTGCATTATAAGAACTACAGTAGTTAGTTTCTAGATAATTTCATTGATGACTAGCATAATGCTGCAATGTTAGAGTTACAAACATCATAACAAATATTTTTGTTTAAGACAACACATCCCTGTCTGCATTGGAATTATTTTCATATAATCATGAATATATTCTACTGGTTTACATTATGTAGAAGTATGATATTACAAAACCTAAATTTGGGCCTGATAGTATATCTTTAGCCTGCTAATATCAGGTGAAGTAGTAGAGGGCAAAGAACCTTACTTTTGGTACTCGCTTCCTTGGGAACGTTAAATTGATGTAGTTATTAAAGATGAAGTTTGATGATTTTGCTGAGCAAAGGTCATTATTTTCTCCATTTTGCTTATCCACAGCATCTGTTAAAATGAAGATATTGTACTCAAGATATTGTATTCACATAAAAGTCACTTTTCAAAGCATTTTCTCTGTAGAAACTATATTTTTGCAATCTACTAGTAGTAGCATTTCTACATGAGTGTGTTGGAGCCCACTCTCCCTGCAGAACAAATGAAGAAATAAATAAAATAAATAAATTAAAAAAAGAAATAAATAAAAAATATGTTTTTTAAAAATTGGAATAGAATCCCATATGAAGAAATATGGTGAGGACAACATCCTTAGCAAGTTACTATAATGTTTGACAGTATTATCTTAATGATAGTGGCAGTTACTCAGCGCTCTCCTGCTTTCTGAAACCACTAAGGAATTGAAAGCCTTGATCCAAATCAAATATTTTTTCCCTTTCCGTTTTAAGCATGAGATAACTACTGCAGACAGCAAAAAGAGTCAAACATTCCAGAGTGATTGTACTGTAGCTGTGAGAAACGGACTTTGGCCCAACATCAGGGATAATTAGGCAGCTTGGGTGAAATGATCGTTCCAATTTCTGTAAAAATGAAGAACAATGGTTTGCTTACCAACTGCTCTCAGAGGGGTTCCTCTAAATAGCTCATAGAATTTTGAGAGGTACATGACCAAGCTAAGTTTATCAGGCTCTCCAGCAGACGCCATCTCTTTCCCAGTGGTGACTGGAGGAATTCCAAACTCTCGTTCAGCAATGTCAAACACCAGCTGGTTGTTTTCAACAACATTTTCTTCATTCAAAGAGTCAAAGTCACTGAGGAACAAAGCATTAATAACGGGTGGGTTTGGGGGAGAGCTGCCTTCTGCCACTTTCACAAACAAAACAATAAAAGCACTCGTTTGCCTCATTTGGGAATGTCATGACTGAAGTCATGATTCAAGACTGCCTGCATGTTTCACAGACTTGCCTTTATGAACTGTATCCAAATTTACAGAAAAGGACTATGACCAAAAGCACTTCCCTACAATATTTGAGGTTCACTTTTCAAATTAAATTTTAAAAATGTCACTGAACTTAATTTTTCAAAACTATTATTTGAGCTGGTCTTAGAGAAAGAATTTCCTGATCTACCATGTGAAAAATGTAACCATACCACAAACAGTGCAAAAAACCCTTCCAGAATACAGATGCAGTGCTACATGTTGCAACTGCTGCAAGTGATGCACTTTGCCTTTAAACACTGGAATAATCCCAATTCATTGAGAATGAAAGTCATCAAATTCATGACCACAGACTAGTGAATTGTGAGCTCAGACTAGCACCACATTCTCTTATAAAAAAAGAGAATCTCTCTCTCAGTCTCTCTCTCACACACACACTGCAATTGTCGTCATTGTGATAAATTGGACAGTCGTGATAAGTGTATCATACACTTTTGACCGCAGTACCTACCCCCAATCCATTTTCTCTGGGACTCATTAAAATTGCAATCCCAAGTAGTTTCAAACAGACATTAAAAAAAAATAATAAAGCTGCTAGCAAAGAAGTTTCCTCCACCTCACGGCAAATGTGAAAATCTATGCCCCAAAAGAGTGATCCCCTCCTGATGTCCAGGATGGCTGAAATTCAGTCATGGGCCAGCACTGCTTTTATGGATCCAAAAGCATCAATTTTAAAATCTGATGGTAGAAGTCTGTATAGTGCTCTGGTTCTCATTACTGTGTTTAGTGCTTCAGCTTCATGCCCTCCAGCCAACAAGACTGGCAGTATTTGGGGCCTTGCCAGGTTGTTTCCTTTAGAAGGAGAAATTGATGCTGGAGTCAGGTATTTCTTTGTAACTAAAGAGGATTCCACCAAAGAATGCACGCAAAGTCCTGTTTCCCTAAACATAGTAGAAACAAAACAGCAG
Organism: Natator depressus; assembly: GCF_965152275.1. NCBI lineage: Eukaryota > Metazoa > Chordata > Testudines > Cheloniidae > Natator > Natator depressus. Next base: position 37,195,201 of record NC_134239.1, on the reverse strand, counting down.
GGAGTTTTCTTGCTCAGGAATTCGAATTTGCCTTTCCAGCAAGTACTGTGCCCAAAAGAAGGTCTCCATACTCCTTTTCATTCTATATTCATGACAGATTCTCTTGCGTTCTGCCTGTCTCATGCCTAAGGCTAAGATTACGTTACGGAATCCTTGACTTTCTGAGACCTCTGTGACATTTTCTGCTTCAGCCCTGGTGCAGCTCTCAGCTGGTGTTGGTGGCAGGGCATGTCCACACAACTTGTCAAACCATCCCTTGGCTGCTGCGTTTTCAGTCAGTCCCAGGGAAACTCCTCTTATTCTCCCGAGTTACGCCTTGCCATGTGGCGCACCTTGCATGGTGGCTTCTACAGTTTCCAGTTTCACAAGGTAAAAGGGGCCCAACTGCCCCTTCCATTTAGCTGAATAATTAGCATTTAGCACACCCATCAGCTTTTACCATATCGGAAACCATTCACTCTTCCATTTACACGAGTTCTTGTTTTGGTGCACGTGCCATTCCCCGCCCCCATTCTGGAGTTTCCAGTCAGGTCTTCTTTTCAAATTTCTCACACAGTATCATTGTGGATTTCAAGTCTGTGGGGATTGGGTAGCCCAGCATGCCTGTGCGCACTCTCCAGTGCCAGAGAGTCTGAGAGGATACATGATTCATTCCTACCACAGATTTCATCAGAGATGACCATTAAAGATTGATTACAGCTTCTCTGGATGTAGGAAGATCACAGGTCTCAATAAGTAGCTGGGGCAGAGGACACACACTAAGGGTATGTCTACACTGCAACTAGACACCCACGGCTGGCTCATGCCAGCTGACTCAGGCTCACAGGACTCGGACTAAGGGGCTGTTTAACTGCAGTGGAGACTTCCAAACTTGGGTTGCAGCCTGAGCTCTGGGGCCCTGCCACCTTGCAGAGTCCTGGAGCCTGGAAGTTTATGCTGCAATTGAACAGCCCTGCAGCCTGAGCCCCGCAAACCTGAGTCAGCTGGTACGGGCCACCCGCCGGTGTCTAGTTGCAGTGTAGACATACCCTAGAAGTTTCTGTGTAATTAATTAGGTCCAGTGGGATATGGTGTGGTTAAGGGATCCCAGTATTACAGTCAGAAAAAGAGGGGTTATGGCAGAAGAGGGAGTTAATTTGCAAGGACTACCTCGGGCATCTGTTCCTCGATGTTTGGTGTTCATGATGCAGCTAATATGAAAGGGTGTTGTCCAGAACAATACAGAGCACATACAGAAACAGTCTAAAGCTACAAAATTCCCTTGAACTTGCCTCTCCTTTCTAAGAATGTGCCCCCAGGAACACATGACCATAAACCCTCACATTAAAAAAAGGCATGTGATTTCCGCTAAAGTCAACAAGAATCACACAGCTAAAAGCCACGCAGCTCTTTGAAAATGTATACCTTCAGTTTTAAATGCTGGACCAAGGACATCTGCGAAAAAAACAAACTCAGCAATGGCATGCACCCGGTTGCAAAAACAAATGTTAAAAGGGGACTCTAAACCACCAGCATTGTTTTGGTTGGCCTTACACTAGTTTATACTTTTATAAACAACTTAGCATATCCTACAATTAGCAAACTCTACCCACATAACTTACATGAGGTCAGGTCTGAAGCGGTGCATAATTGCACACAGCGCAAGGCCACTCCTCCAAGAAGTAGTGAGATCAGTGACATTAATGTTCCTGTAGCCTTCTGTCTGTTTCTGACACCAGGTTAAAAGCTTATTAGGTCGAATATCGGATTCTGCAGGTGTAATATAGGGAGAACATTTCAGTCACTTACATACTCTGAACATGAAATGTAAAAGAATCATACCAGGCAGAAAATTTCACATACCATGCCTTGAGACATTCACTGATCTTCTAATAGAGCTGACCCTTTCAAGAGGGCATTGTTGTAGCTCATTTGTAACATACAAATGTCTAACCTAAAGCAAAAACAATTTGAACGTAAGTACATGACCACTGCAAATGATTTTAATATACTATTTTCTTTTCACGTGAACTTTATCAGGTAACTTGACCTCATCCAGAGAATCTCATGAAAGTTTTGTTTATGCAGCATTTCCACTGCAGCCATATGACTCCTGGGACAAAAATGAATTGTGATCTTGTAAAGTGAGCCTTTAAAGAACTGACCTGATGAGGTCGAACACAGCTGGAGTTCAAGTTTGGATAGCGTGTTCCTGGGTCAATGGTATACTGGTCAAAGTTCTTGTTGATATTTTCGGGTGTAGTCTGGGGCAATAGTCGATAAATGCTCTCTCTGACAGACAATAATAATAAAGAAGTGTCAGCTGAAGACAGCGTACAACCATTTTTTCTACATTGCTTTTGTAATTGCCCTCATCTTTAGTTAGAATCTGTCAATGATTAGTACCCTGCACTAAACCTGAATCTGCACCAACTGCCAGTAATGTCTCAGCATGAGAAATTTTCCATCTCAAACCTGAGACAGACAGACACTTACGTGATGCTTGTATCTTCCTGAGGCAGGAAGAGAGCAAGAAAGTAGTAAGATTGTGTCATGCAAAGCCATCTGGTTTTGCTTTAATCTCCACCCAAGGGGTAACTTCTCCTTTTACCACAAAACAGCATTGGATCTAGTCATCCTGCAATTCACCCAACCACTAGGCCCTTCTTTTGTTACTCCATTCAATTTTCCATTTGGGATTGCTCTGTGTTTCTGAGTCATCCACAAACTTCTCATTCCTCAGACAGCACTGCACTTATAGTCCTGATCCCATAATTACCACAAACAATACTGCTCCCAAACAGCTACCATGCATCAGTTTCTAAAACATCCTGACGAGCTGTAACAGTATCAAATCTTTGCCAATGGAACCACTAAACAAGGTCAGCAAATTCAGGCCATCATCATGCAAAAATCTTTTTGTTGGTGCCTTTAATAACAGGTTTTAAGAGAGTGAATAATAGATTATAGAAAAGAACTTATGATTAAAACCTATGCAGATTCTTGCTTGCTGCACATTTAGCAGAGTCAATAGAAGTCACATCACAGTCCCAGCATGAACTAAAAGGCTCAGCTAAAAAAACGGAAGTGGCAATTCTGAAAACTACTGCTGTTAAAACATTGTGTGTTCTTTGACTAAAAGTAGATTATTTCACAACAAGTGCTTGGGGACCAGAAGATTTGTGGGGCTGGTCATTTGATACCAAGCCTTACACCTCTTCCTCAAAGTTTCAGCCTGGCTCAGGTCAATAGTCATTTAGGCCCTAATCATTCAGATTACTCCATATCAGCGGACCCTTGCACCTGCAGAGCGTAACTTGCAGGACGAGGCCTAGAAGTCACTGCCATCTGAAAAAACTGTTCAGTAGCCTAAATGAACTGACTGCCACTGCAAGTAAGCAGAATACTTATGTTACTTGCACTGTTCCTTGAACATCTTCTGCCACCACCGTATTCCCTTAAAATTTGCTTAAATGAGGGGAAGGAAGGAAGAGTTTACCGTTCAGCAAGGATCTCTAGTGGGGGTTTTCCTTGATCCCAGCTCTTCACCATCCATGCTGTATCAAAAGCAGCTAGGAAGCCTCTTGCACAGCCAGTACCCATCGGCCAGAAGGGCTGTAAAGAGTATTTACAGTTTAGCCCTATTAATCCCTCATCTTTCTTAAAAGATGACTTATCACTAAAGCAGTTGCCAGGTGGGCTTGCAGGCTAGGTTTTCACACATTCTGAGACACTAGGCCAGAGAAAGTTCTAGTATACAGTATTGCCAGCTCTCAGGATATTTGGTGTTTTTTCTCAAAGCCTCAGCTCCTGTAGTCATGAGAATCTCAGCTTTCATTTTTTATTTGTATATTCATTGTTCAAAGAAAATTTCAAGCTCTTATGCAGAGAACAGCTGGAAAACGTGAACCCTAAAACATTCAAAAACCAGAAGGGAAGTAGAAAGATCCAACATTTCTTATTTAAAAAAAAACACACTCCTGATTTTTAAGCCAATCTCACGATGTTTTGGGGATCTGACAGATGATTTCTGAACATCGGCGGTTGGCGATACTGAGTACACTGCTTGTTCACTCTAACGTATACTTCTAGCATCAAAAGTACAAAGCAGGACAGTCTGACTGACTGGGACTGCAGTCAAGGGAGCTATGCCATTTACACCAGCAGAGGACCTGGCTCCCTGTTTTCAGCTGTGAAACACAACTTGTGTTACATACAAGTGGAATCCGCATCAGAGATCATTAGCCAGGCATTTGTTACTGACAAGTTATAGTATGAAAATGAGAGAAAATTCCAGTGTAAAGAAAAAAAGTACCAACGTTTCACAACATTTATTGTAAGACAAAGTAAAGAGTCCACGGATATTTTTAGACCATCTCTAATGGCAATGCGAGTGTATACGTCAGCCAAGTAATCAACATGTACTCCATTTTGTGCGAGACATCCTGAAGAAAGCCCATAATGCCACACCACTCTGATACAGACATGTACAAGCATGAATAATAATGAGTAACTTAAACATTTACACACACAAGCAACTCCTTTGAAGATTTCCCTGGAATTACTCATGTAGGTAAACTTACACATATGAGCAAGTGTCTGCAGTATCGGGCCCACAGTTAGTACAGCTGACATGACCAATAAGGAGTCACTTCCCCTCCAACTTTAGAGGGTTTTTTTTTTTTTTTAAAAGCTAAGTTGTCTGTCAAAGTGTTGGACCTAATAACACTGTAGTTTAAAGTGGCACCTAAAGGTTATTATAATTGAAGAAGTCCGCATGTAACAAAATATTTCTGTGGATTTTTTGTTTCTTTATACTTTATGCATTTGCCAGTGTTTTATTTAGAAGCAGTCTCACTGTTTCCCCCTTATTTCCTGTTTCTCCTTAAAGAACCTTATAAGGATGGAAGAAAAAAAATTAAATCCAGCCATTCTATTTAATGGTATTCTGTGAGAAATTGCAGCTTTTAAAAAATGAGTCATTTAAAAAGTTCAAAACTTGTCAGTTTCCCTTTAAACAAATAGAAATTATGAACAAGCTGAAAAATTAAGTAAAAAAGCTGTCTGTTACTAGATATTATTAAATATGTGGCCAGCTCAGCTGGTTTCTGAATCTTCTTAATTTTATTCTTTTCAGGAAAGATTTATGCTTATGCCAGCTACCAGATAAAATTCACATTGCCACCTCCTGGTTATTATACTGTCAAAATAAGCAACCTGAATGCATTTACCAAAGTACTTGAACCTGCGGTTTAACAAAACCAAACCAAACTCCTCTTACAGCATAAAAACATATTTTTACTTTAAGGAATTAAAAATGCTTTTTGTTGTTGCTGCTAGGTATACCTCAAGTAAACTATCTCCAACAAGGGCAACTAAGAGCTGATGTCTGTTCCTTTCTCTTATTAGTGCAGCATTTTCAGAGGCATACATGGAAGTAAAATCAAACATAGCCACGTCTGGCTGCCCATAGTGATTAATCGCAAAATCCAAGGAAGGCAGCTGGTAATTGGTTGCAAAGTCTGCAGCTTCCCTTGCATACGACAGCAGATTGTCCTGGTTTACATTTTCCCCACAGAGAAGCATCTCGGTATCAATATAGTCCTGAAGAGACAAAAACACATGCAGTATGAGAGATTTTAAAATATTCTAATGCAGGGACAGAAAATAGAATAGCACACAGCAGATGGCAACATCGCATCTTGTGGCAAAGTACTGAGAGAAATTTGACTGCTACTTAAATATTTAGAAAACTTGTTAATATGTAAACACACAGCTTAATATTTTAAACTATATACTGAGCCCAATCTAGAAATAGTAACTCTATGCAGCAAGCCAAATAAGCATTATTACTTGCAATGGAAAATAGTGTTTTCCTCACCCTCCTCCCTTTAGCTACACGTTATTTTGGTAAATTTACTACCCTCCTATTGAGAAGGTATCATCACCACTACTTACCAATATGCAATGCATTCTGTCTTTCATGTCCCATCACTACTGAGAATATTGCACTTTAGGACTTAGGGTCACCTTATTGAGTGACAAGTGATCTGGCATATATGACCGGATACTGATGAGCCTATGGTTTAGAACTGTATATACATGGACACTGGGTAAGACATAATAGACTATCTACAAATTGGGCAAGGAAAGAATTTGTTAGAGGCAAACTGCTCAACTTCGCAGGGACCCTTTCTTTATGGGTCATGCTGCTTACCATCAGTGACTGATAAGGCGATTTCTATTTCCAGCTTAATCATGAATGAGACCCCTGACCTGGCACATCCTAGATGGATGATGCTGCAGAACCGATATTAGCCCAGTTATCTCTAGACAGGTTGTGTTTAGCACGAGACACAAATGGATCAAAGAAATGGTGTGGATGTGCCAATTGCCTGTGACCTTGGTTAAGTGGCTCCAGCTCCACAACAGGATTTTTTTGAATGTGTACATATTGTGAGAGAGTCCTGAAAATAGGATTAAGTTGAGAAAAGCAATTGTGAATGCTCTGCAAATGTCCTCACCACAGCTGCATGCAGTGTTGCCCCTGTAAGGGGATCCCTCTGCAACTGATGGCAGAGGGGGAGGAAGGGGAAAATTTACCTGGATGGAGCAGTTTTAACAGGAAATGGCTGGATCAGGTGGGGAGTAAGGGCGATTGCCCTTCCAGGTGACCAGAGAAGGGGATGTTCCAGAGAAACACGCTTCATCTGGACATATTTTATTGGGTGCCCAACTTCAGGGAGAATGGGGTACACCCATCTGAATGGGAAGCAAATAGTGTTTTCCTAATGTTAGATAAAAGTATCAGCAAATATCTGGGAACCCAGCTAGGAAAGCAGTGAGGCAGCCAACCTAGTGTCTCTTTGTGGCAGATGTCCAGTGCAGATACTTGGTATGGAAGGGATACAGTTATTGGATAAAATGGATTGGAAGGGGATTTAGAGGAAAGCCGCGCTTAAGAAAGCTAAGTAGAGGGTTCAGGGCTTGTAGTGTCTGGCTCTTCCCTTTTCAGGCCCCTTAACTCTTATATGATGGGAGGGAAGCAAGGTCCCAGCAATGGGCTGGCTTGGACCAGGATGGGAAGAGGGAGGGCTGACAGTACCTCTCCCACGGAGGTGAAATTTAATGATATCCTGCACTGCACAATTTATTGCCAGGTACTCCCAGATATTTTAAGTGAATCAAGTTGTAGCCTGCTCAAACCACATCCATTGCCTCCTGTTTTCCTTCCTGCAGGGCCAGACAATGGGACAGTGCTTTTAGAATAGAATTCCTTTAAAGATACTGTGTTAGTTTTTTGGCAATATAAAAGGAACAGAAACTTATATCTGTGGCTCTGTTGACAGGAATTTGGTTTTGCTTGTTGTACATCAACCATCACCCACAAAATTAAAAAAAAAAAAAGTGTCTTGAAATCCAAGACAATTTCAGGCATTATTTCCAATGGAGAACAATCTGCTTGTCAGTCTCTAAAACAGCACTAAATGTTCTTGTTGGGGAGATTAGTAACTATCAGGTTTTATTGTTGAAGTCTGATCCCATCTATAGGGAATAGAAAAAAGATTAGCTAAAGTTTGGGAAATGCAGCTTCTGTCTCTTGGTTGCAGTATAACTGCTGGAAAGCCACAGTCACAGCACATGACAAACAATCCAGTTATCCATTCCAGTATCACAGCTTTACCCTTCTAGGTAGGGAAAAGGGGTTTGGCTAGATTGCTCTGTTGTCCTCTAGCCAGTCCATGAAAGGCATTTAAACAAAAACTAACCAGCCCAAACCTGAAGTCAGGCTGCACAACATTGCTTTTTAGTTCAAAAGTGGTCATGGCAAAGCATTGCAAAGTTAGATTTGTCCTGGTGACTAAGATGGACTCTTTCAGACAAAATGAAAACCAGGAAAGAGGAGTCTTAGATTCACAACACAGGAGTCATCTGGATCACTATCCTGGAGACAGCGATGTCATTTTGTTCCATCAACTGGTCCGTTCTGAACATCTTTCAGGATTGGGGGGATGGGGAGGTCCACTGGTGTGATGGTAAGTCCCAGAGTCCCAACCTGTAGCAAGTCACGAAGGGGAGGCTACTCAAAGTGGGACTGTGGTGACAACGGTGAGAATACTCCAATCTCCCTGCCTCGCTGAACACTATTCTACACTCTAAGCTGAAAAGAGTTACCAAGGACTCATCAGAGAAGCAGTTTCCAAAAAGGGTGACGACTTTGTCTCATCAATAGTACCCACAAGCCAAACAAGATTCTGATAGCCCACATATAGGTACTTCCTTTCCTCCTAGGAAGATTCTAGTCTGTTATGACTATTCTGGCAAGGTTACAAAATGACAAGTGATTTTTTGGTGCCTAACAGGAGACATCTTGAAGGGGCCTGATTTTCCGAAAGTGCTGAGCACTCAGTTTCTGAAAATTAAGGCCCTTTAACCATCTCAGTTTGGACACCCAAGAATTACTAGGTACTTTGAAACTTGTTTATAAAGGCCAACTTGTTTAAAAGTGACCTTCCTGTTGCCTTTCATCCATTTGGGACAATTTAACATTTCAGTGTTGGACTCTATCCGAGGCTCTCTCAGTTTGCTGCCTGAACATACACAGTTTCCCCTAATTTGATTTTTGAGTCACTGAGGTTTATTGTCTACAGTGATATCAATGCCTGTGTAGCCAATGACTCTTCCAGGGTGACTCAAGATCATGTTACAACCAGTTTCTGAACTGACACATTTAAGCCGTACCATTTTCAGTTCTCTCTGAGTTTTGTGTTCTCACTGTAAAAATTAACCAAACACAGGTAAACCACCATCTAAGTAATTCAGACTCTAATCATAAAATGATCAAATGAGTCAGTTAAAACCTTCTGTTCAGCCACCCTCATGTAGTCTCAGTCAAATAAAATAGAGGGCTTTGCCCTGCATCTATACGTACATTGATAATCACTCCTTTGTCCAGAAGACTCTGCTTTTTTGCTGTCATTACAAAATAGTGAGTGCTATCTTTGTAGTAAACAATATTCTCCAGGTCAATTCCTGAAAAGACAACAAGACATTTGTGAAGAAAACCTAACTTAAATGAATTTTTTCATTAGTTTAGCCATTTGCCATCAATAATGGATATAGTCCCCACAAGAATCTTTCATTTAAGTTTAATTCAGGCACCTCCTGAATATAAATACTTGGAGTCCCCAACTGAGATTGCAGAGTGCATAGAACAAAGGGGCCCCAAATACAGAATACAAGAAAGTCCTTGACCAGCTGTAAAATATTTTTTGCTATTACTAGCATTCTAAATAATCTTCTAAAAAAGGGAAAATGTGATCCATATTTGACACAAAATATGTAGGTTGCCATACGCCTAGCTACGGCTCCAATAAAATGCTCACTGATTTAAATTGGAGTAGGATCAAGCGCATGGTGCCCAAAATGTTAATTTAAAATACAGGCTGCAATGTGGGAATCCCCCTGAAACCAGGGAATGGAAGTATATACCCGTACTATACTTCTAGTGGATGTTGCCCTATTCTGGGCTCCTTTTTCACACACCCAAGGATGAAGGTTTAACCCAAGATACAATTGATTTAAAGCCATTCACTGTAAGTTATACAAACTATTTATATTTTATTTTAAAGTGATATAAAAGCCTATTGACAGCAAACCAACATGTACTTCAAAAAGTACTCTCTTAACAAATAGACAATGACACTTCCAAGAAAGCAAGCGAGCCTATTTTATGAGGTGCTTAAAACATACAATATGTGAACTAATACAAAGAAATCAAAGCATGCTCTCTTTAAGGGAAATCTCTAGGTATTGAGAATGTTCTCTCACAAAAAGTTATAGTTTGTATCAAAAATATTTTTTAAAGTTGAGAAAAATGAAAATGCCAAATGATCCAGGTTGTGGTAACACCCATGATAAAAAAAATTCCATTGTAGGAACACCTCCTTCCCTAAGGCTTTAAAATCAGCAGAATTTTATTGCTTTGTTATTTAATACATTATAAACTATTTTTGAAGCGGTGGTAGGTGGGTGGCCCTGAATATATCGAGTTGCCCTACCATATATTTTGTTTGGTCACCCCCCCCGGCCCCCCTCCCAAAAAAGAAGAAGAGAATAAGGACCTACCCGTTTCCTCTTTAAGGTCCTGGAAGAATTTTTGATTGAAGATGAAAGCGACACCACTAATTTCTTCCACCTTGGCTTCTGCAGTTGTGTTTCTGTTGATAAAGTTGGCTGTGATAGCTATAGCCAGCTTTCCACGAAATTCCTTCCTTCTAAAACCTGGAGAACAAGGAAAAGAATTAACACTACAGCGACACTAAGGTTCATTTGTTGAGGCTGGCCCACATATCTTGAAAAGTTTAAGCTGCCAATTTCAAACTCTCTGAAATACTGTATTACTTATCAGCTTTTGCAGCCTTATTAAACAAAGTTGGGTTACATCCCTCCAACATTTTAGTGCCCTTCAGTGACAATTAAGACAGGCAATCCAGAGAGAAGTTCTTGTAACCCTGGGTGGTGTGTAAAACCAGCCAAAGTTTTTACAACCATACTCTGGGATGGGGGAACCTTCAAGGCAGCTCTCTCTTTCGCAAACGAATACCAATCCAGCCCCCAGCTTATGGCCAGTGGATTCCTTCTTTTTTCCAAAATCCCACACATTTCATTTCAAGTGTCTGCATATCCCCATCCCCAAAAGACCTGCAGATACACATGTGGTACTGTAATAAAGATATACAACATTAAGTTGAAGGTTGGATTTTTGTTGGTTGTTTATTTTTTATTCTGGGCTGGGTGGGAGGGAGGAAGCGGGAGGCATGCAGCAAAAACAAACCCATGTATTCATTACTTGAAAATTTTAAAACAATGTGAATCAAAATAATGAGGGAGAATATTTGTAAAAGCTACTTAGGAAAGAGCCAGAGTTTTGGTAGCACTTACTATATGGTTAGTCTTAACTTGCATTTTTTTGGGGGGTCAACAATTAAGAGGAGGAACACAGAAAATCTGAAAAATATTTGGCTCCTACAACTATGAGAAAGATAGAAAAAGTGTGTGAGAGTGAGATAGTAGGTCATGATCTAGCAAATATGCATCTGCTTATGTTTATGCATTTGAGCAGTCCATTGATACCTTGCATGTGTAAACTTAAGCAGCCGCGTATTTGCAGGATCAGGATCGTATGGAGTAGTTTAAACCAACTGTGAAAATTATGACTTTCAGCTAGTGTATTTCATAGTCAGTATCAGGGAAAATAAAGAAATTCACAGTATATAGTGATTTGTCTGTAGGTGTGTGTTTCTGTTCTAGTTTCGACCTCACCCTTTGCTTGGGATAGGTATCATGTGCAAATTATCACTATTTTATGAATGTCTTTAGTCTGATAAACTATAGTGGGCATCAAATACTCTCTCTTGGCCCAATGATTTCTTTAAAGGGGCCGCCAAGATTTTTGCTAGTATCTGCAACCCCCAAAACATAACACTGGCGGTAATTTTGTTTTGCTGATGTGTGAATCCTGCAACAGACTTTCTGCAAAGACACCTAAGGAAGCATGTCTGAAATTTTCCAACTTTAAAAAGTTACAGAGGGGAAAAAAAAAAAAAAAAAAAAAATCTATAAGCACTGTATTGTGTTTGGCAGATGGGAGAAAAAGCTGACATTTGGAGCAAACTAAGACAAATAAAAAGGGAAATCAGGAGCTTGATGAGTTGAAACTAATATGAGTATAATTAAAGCTATCAGAACAATATGTAATTAAGTAACAGGTTTGTTCATGTGATGCCAGAGCTGCTTAGCTAATGTCTCACTCACAAAGGTAACTCAGGCGGTTGGAATTCTGTTTGATGACTGTAAGAGATGTAACAACAGGACCTTCCTTTCCTGCCAGTTATTATCTCTTACATGTGTTACTGAAATGACTGCTTCTGATATAAATCACAACCATCCAAGAACAACTCCTCTGATGTGTTCATTAAAATACCTGGCAGTCACCATATGATCATTATTTCAAGTATATTCAGCTGACTTATGACACAATGACATGAAGAATGTGCAGTTCAACACATTTTTGTCAAATCACCATAAAATTAAACCAGCATGTTATTTGTTAACCTTGCAGTAGGTTATGGTACTTATGGTACTAACCACCACAATATGATCCCTACAAACTGGCAGAGATGGCCCTAAGAATCAGTAATGAAGTAAATGTCTCACTTGTTGGGGTACAGCTGAACACACTATAATAAAGGCAGGAGACACGCCATAAAGGAATTTCCACTGTCATATACGCAAACACTTATGGAGGGAGGGAGAGATAACCCATTCCCTTCTGTTCTTTTTAGCCTTTCCACTGTACTTTAAGACCGTTATTGATCTTAAGAATATCTTTTTACCTACCTTCTAACGTGTTCCTGCGACCATCTGCACCAATAACAACATCAAATTCAAACTCTGACAGAGGGTGATCCATTGGGAGAAATTCAGCCCGCCAACCTATCTCTAAAGAAACAAGTAATAAAACTTATTCAAATATTGCATTGTTACAGAAGAACCATTGTTAGAATGTGAAGGAAAGCAATTAGGATAAAAGAATCTATTTTCCAATCAAACTGAACCAAATTCTGCTCTCAGACATCTGCATACAACTTACACACAGCTTTGACGTCAGTGGAACTCCCACTAACGATAATGAGGATTAAGTGGCAAGCTGATGGCAGAAAGGAACGCCTTCATTTGGATCATATAAAACATTATGTTGACTATGGGCCCAATCTTGTGAATACATACACAAGTGATTTTACTCACGTGGGTAGTCCCAGCTTGAACTCAATGCGACAACTCACTCAAAAGTGTTTGCAGAATTAGACCCTAATAGTTTTATTTTAAAAACTGTTAAGCAGATTCCAATTAGTCTAACACAAAGAGAGGGGAAAAATAAAATCTAGCCAAAATGCTTTTAAACCTTTTAAAGAAAGATGCATCACTTTCATTAACCTAAAACAGAATCTGAAAATGTTTGAATTACCTGTACTTATATTAATGACAAATATTCTAAATACAAATACTCACAATCATAACTAGTATCCCTTTATCTCATTTCATCTACCCACAGTCAATTAAAAACAGCACAGAAGTAGTACTAGCAACCAAGATATAAAATGGAAAACTTGTTCAGTCTATATTAAATTTTGCACCACATCTTATAAACTAAGGCTATGTTTTAGTCACAGGTATTTTTAGTAAAAGTCATGGACAGGTCATGGGCAGTAAACAAAAATTCATGGCCCGTGACCTGTCTATGACTTGTACTATATACACCCCTGATTAAATCTTGGGGAGGGGGGGAGTAGCAGCCCAGGACCCCTGCTGGTGCTGGGTGAGGAGGGTGGCAGTGCACGGGCCAGGACCCCCGCTGGTGCTAGTGGGGAGGAGTTGGCAGGGCTGGCAGGCTCCCTACCTGGCTTCTTGCAGCTCTCTGGAAGTGAGGACATGTCCCTCCCTCAGCTCCTAGCTCCACGCACTACTCGCTCCCCCCACCCCAAGAGCTGGCTCTGAAGCTCCCATTGGCTTGGGGGGAGCTGCGGAGGCAGTGCCTGCAGGCGATGTCTGCAGGCAAGGCAGTGCACAGAGCTAGGAGCTGAGGGAGGGTGGGTCATGTCTCCCCTTTTCCAGGGAGCTCCCCAAGAAAAGTGTCGCCCAGAGCCCCCTCACTCCCTCCCACACTCCAACCCCCAGTCCTGAGCCCCTTCCCACACCCAAACTCCTCCTGCTGCTGCTGTGGGGAAGACGGTGGCCTGAGACTGCTCCAGCAGCGGCTAGTGCGGCTGGCCCAGGGGCTGGCTGAACTGGTCAGGTGGCCCCTGGCCACTCACACCAAATGCTGCAGAAGTCCCGGAAAGTCATGGAATCCATGACATCTGTGACAGACTCGCAGCCTTATTTATATATACTGATAAATACCATTAAATGAGAATGGCTAACTTCTGATAGGGTACTAACTGTCAATGGGAGTCACACAGGATGGAAGAAAGAGCAACATTTGGCTCATGGGGCTTAAAGACATCCTCAGAATTCATATTTATCAATCTAAAATTCTCATGCCAAGAAGACAGCAGAAGGCCATACTAGCCTCCCTACAAAAACTCAAGCACATGCCAGCAGGCATAGTGAGAAACCTCTACTTCTCTGGCCAGGGCATATTTTTAAATGGATCAGTGTATTGACACCATGACAGTTATCATGCTTGCGATTCCATACACCATTTCGTAAGAAAGACACAAGTTTCTTTAAGAGGAAGTGTGCTACCTTGGCTTGATTAGAAATTAATTCACAAATGATAATACAGTTATTTCATACAATGAGAGTAATTCAATAGGACAAAGTTACTGGCTTCTTAATTTTGTTATTTGAAGTCACAAGTCAGTCATACTTTGGTTTTCCTGATCTTCAGGAGGTTCCAGAACTTTCACAAACTCTACGTTCACGTGGATTTCAATTCCCAGCATAAGTGCAACTTTGAAGAGGATAAGCTGAAGCTGTCGAATACCTATGAACAGTGATAACACATTTGTCATTTTAAACTATGTAATAGCATTTCCTTTATTAAATTAATATTGTGGTAGCACCTGGGGCCCTCATATTATGTATCTGTACAGTGCCTAGCACAACATCTTTTCAGTTTCTCTGCCGGAGTCCGTAGAGATTAGGCAAGTCACTTGAGCCTAACTTTTCACAGGTGATCATTAACTGTGTGTTCCTCATTTTCTGGGTGCCTCACTTGAGACCCTGAGACCTGATTTGCAGAAGTGTTGAGTGCTCACAACTGAAGACAGTGGGAACTGTGTTTTGAAGCTATCGAGTATTAAAATAATGTTAAGCACTCTGAAAAATCAAGTCCTTGGCATGTCAAATTGGGTATCCAAAATTAGTGGATACTTTTGACCTTAGTCTTTCTTTGTCTCAGTTCCCCATTTGTAAAATGGGGCCCAGGGTCTCAAGACAGGCACCCAGAAAATGAGGCACATACACAATTTATGACCCCCTGTGAAAAGTTTAGTTTAAGTGACTTGCCAAGCATCACTCTGTGGCAGGGCAGGGACAGAATTTACTTCCCAGGGCAGCATTCCACTGTCTGAACCACAAGATAATCCTTTGTCTTCCTGCAATCCCCTGCCTCATTCACTACACGCCTTCCAACTTGTGCAACTGAAGTAGCAGTTCTACTCTCCTTTACTACACAACAGGTCCAGCCTGTACACTGAACTAGGAAAGAGTCCTGTGGAAAAACTAGAATGTTACGCAGTTAAAGACTGTACCATAACGCATATGCCCAAGGCAGCTCAATTAAGATTGCATAGGCAACCTTAATACCTTAATATTTCCTAACTTTACTGAGTCCTTGATTCTACAACCTTGATCATGTTCTTTTAACACAGTTTTGATCCACCACACAGTCCTCTGCCATGTGAGCTAATGGAGTAAATGACAGCAGTAGTAAGTTGTTATCCTCTGTGGGGACTAGCAGTAGAGGGGATGAGACACAGACACAGGATTTCACAGGTATTTGCGGAAAGCAGAGGAATTTTCAGTTCCACTTCAAGCTCTGGAGGGGACAGTGCTCTATTCCAAGCTCTAGTGGGCACAGATTTTTCTGCCCACTCCCCAAGTTCGACCCTTTTGCCCCTTCCCCCAACTTTGCCCGACTCTAGTCCCATCTCTTCCCAACCTCTGGCTCCTCATACCAGTCCCATTCTTCTCACCTAGCCAATCCCAGACCCCATTCCTCAGGATTCTGATCCCAGTCTCTTAGTCCAGCCATTCCGACACACCAAAGACTCCTTTTCCCATTTTTTGCTCCCCCTGCTGCCCCAAGTTTGGCTCTTGTCCCCGCTGCAGTTGATTCAGACCGCTTTCTCCTCCACACTGCTTGAATGCCAGCAAGGGGAGCACTGAGAGCACAGACTCTCTCAGATCTAGTAAATACCTACAGAGGATGCCCTACTGCAATTTTTAAAAGGCTTATACTTTAGCCAAATTTGGGCAGATTTTCATGGGGAAAGCCAACATCCCTGACACAATAGCCACTCCCCTGCCAAAATTTCAAGTCTCTGCTCTAAACTACGGAGATGCTAGAGAGCTTCTCAAAGAAAACGTCACCAGAATCTTTATCCCTAGCCTCATTCTAGGAAACAGCTGAAGCATTTGTCTGAAATTTTCCAAATAAAATTCATCTGGACACAGACACTTGACATGGAAAATTTCAGCCCAAAGAGCTAAAATTTCGTAAAGTTATAAGCAACTGAAAACAGGGCCTTAAAATGGGACGTGTCAAGTGACAAAATTCCCATTGACTTCTGTGGGGCCAGGCTTTCAACCTTCATATACAAGGACACTTGTTTACCAACCCACTATCTAACTCAGATCAGACATCAAACATACATCTAAATTGCATCTAGTCATACCGTGATGAATACACATTCAAATTAAAACAGATAGCCACACAGTCAGATGCCATTCTCCTCCATCCCAATTTCTTTATAAGAAAAAGCAGATAGCCCCCCTAAGGTGATCAAAACTCATTTCCATGTTTTTTAAAAAGACATTTGGTTTACTATTTTTGGTACCATTTTCTCTAGAAGTTCTCCTCCTCAATAATATCTGCAAACAATCCAACACTCAAGATGCTGTCCAGGAGGTTTGTTTTCGTCCAAGTTCGGTTAAAATCCCTGTTGGGTAGGCACCATCCCTTTTTCGATATTTTGTAAGGCACGTAGTACAATTAAGGCACTACCTATAAAGCAGCAGTATCATTCATACAACTGTAAAACCTTTTATTTTTAGAGTACACTTTTAAAGACGCCCTACAATGAAGTCTGTTAAACTGATTGTGGACAGCAATTAAAAAAACGTCCACACAAGGTTTCTCTTAAAGCTTTGATGAGGAGCATAGGTTATTGTTCAAATAAGATTATGCAATTTTGGCAAATCAGAAGTGCTTGACTTTGGGGATTTTTCTCTGTGTGTGTATTCAGAACGTGTCATTACTATCTTGGTAAAGAAACACTACCCAGCAAGTCCAGAAAAGATCTCTATTAATATTTCTGAAGCAAGTTTTCTGCATAACAAGCATTCAACAAAACTGTACATTTCCATGTAGTCACTGGTACTTACTGATATGGTCAATAGATCCTCCGCAGAATTTTCCATAAAACTTTTTCGCTCCCAAACCCCGGAGGTCATGAATTGTAAAAGGCCAGAGATGCAGCACATTGTTTCTTGAAAAAGTGTCCCGCTTCTCCACAACCACAACCTTGGCTCCCAGAAAGGCAAGTTCTATGGCAGTCCGCAAACCACATGGACCACCTCCAATAATCAAACACTGAGGGAGGAAAGAAGAAGTTTGTTAATGCAAATGGAAGTCAATATAAAATTGCCAAGTCACCTCAAGGGTGTAAACTGTCAACTGAAGTAATGCTACCGTATCAAGAGCTGATCATATAACTCCAGAAATATTCAAGTACACTGTTGACAAAATGAAGCAGTAAAATACTCAAATATTTTACTTTATGGAGTGTCTCTCATACACAGACATCAAAGTAAGTACCCATTGAAAAATATGGTAAAAATTATTCAAATAATGCTTTCATCCAGCTCTAAGTAGACAAATAAATTTGAAGGATATAACAGTTATTTCAAAATTACTTGCAACAGACAACAGGAGAGACTTGGAAATGAAGAATAAATGGTCTCAAAGCAGATTTTGTTTTGTTTTGTTCAGAGGCAATTGCTATTGCAATCTTCAGATTAGACCAGAGTCCATTGATTAAAAGTAATCCCCAAATATTCCTACACTAGTTTAGCATAAAACTATCTCCACAATGCATGTTACTTAGTTATATTTTCCTGTAGCCTAGCCAGTATTCTGAATACAATGGATGAGATCGTCAGCTAGCCTAAATCAACATAGCTCCAGTGAAATCATTAGACCTACCCTGATTTACAGTACTTGTGAATTGGGCCTATTCTACTTTGTTTTAACACTGACCAACATATTCAAAATAGGATCTTAAAATTAGGCTCTTATGTCCACATTTAGGCACCTTAGGGTGGGATTTTCAAAGTGCCTAAGCACAAATCTCACCTATATATGGATTTCAATTTTGGCCTGCAGCTTTAAGTTTCTACAAGCCAGAAAGCTGTGATTTCTGGAAAATTGCATGTGCATCAGATGTTTACATTTTCTGACTTGGTTACCAGAAATTATTTGATTAGAAACAGCACCTCTTGATTAAAAAAAAATCACCTCAAATTATTAAAGCAAATCAGTTCAGGTAACAAATTAAGCCTGCTAACCACTGAGGTGTGCATGACCTAATTCAGAAAGTTCTGGCTATGAGGTAGATATTGTCCTATGCTATAAGTACAAGTGCATTATCTCACAATCAAAACATGCTCCTTTGGTTCTCTCACACATAGCCAGACAGTGATTACAGTTTCAAAAGCAAGAACTTACTGTAAACTAAGCCTAGTTGAATGTAAGTCTGGTTCTAATTACATTTCTTTTTCATAACAGTAGGGTTTATTTATTTATTTTGGTCTGTCCATTTGTTTTAAAGTATTACATCTCAGATAAAAGTTATTTGGCACAGGCTTTAATGAAACCAATGATGAGAAGAGCTATAATTATCTTTTTTTAAAGTAAAATATTCTAAAAATTCAGTAATAGTGGAATTTTCACAGAATGAACAGGTACTGTAGATTTAAAAAAAAAATGCTACAGGTATTAAAGTATCATTAATTAAAGCTAATCAGTTCCATCAGCCATTTCCCAGGCTTGCTTACTCCTAAAATACATTTTTAGCTTTATGTACTTTCAGAGTAACATAGCACACTGTATGCTAAACACTAAGAAAACATCAATGGATCTAATTATGTAAAGGAAGAAAATCCAGCGCAGATGTTACCAGGCAGGATCAGAGAGTGGGATTATTGGCAGAGGCTTGGTCAGTTCCTCTCTGCACAAACTTGTTATGATTAACATGGGAACTCTGAGTTCTGACAAGTAAGTGAATGCATTTACAGCTACGCAGTTTTCCAGTAAAGTTGAGCAAGCAGCTAGCAGCACTTTGCAAATACAGACCATACATGGATTGATCAGAATTTTTCTGGCGGACAAGAAATACTATATATAAATACATGCAATTTTTTTTAAAAGTAGTCTTTTGAGATTTATTCATAGTGGCTCTTGCCAACTGATAAAACCCCCCACACTGACATTTCCTCATGATGCTGTAGGATAGAATGTATTCAAATTTGAGAGAGAGAGAGAGAGAGAGAGAGAGAGAGAGAATGAGAATTTCCCCACCCCCCACCATTAACAAGGTATCTTCCAACTTGCTTGGGGGCACTGTGAAAAGTAATTGTATTTTTGCCACCATCTATGGTTATCATCTATAAACATATTTGTCTGCATGTCTTAGAGTCATTTGTTCTTTGATTTATCAGGAGAGCTTTTCCAGTGATTATAGCTCACTCCTCCTGACATTTTATCATCCATTTTGGAAACTTTTGGAGCCAAGAACAGCAAGAATCTATTGCAAAGATTATTTTTTGCAGTTTTGAAGCTTCTACCTTTATTAACTAGTGAAAGAAACAACACATGGAAAAAAACAAGCTCTCTGTTTATATGCAAAAACAGAAACAGTACTGCAAACATTCTAGCAAAACCCATGAAACCCTTCACTCTATATTTTTTCTGCTAATAAACCAGTCTTTTGGCTCATTATTGGCCATATTGAGAAGGTAATGAACTTATCACTGCTTTCACACAGTTAGGTGAAGCCATTTCGTCCATGGTGAGTGACTACTGACATACAAACAAGTCTGGTGAAACTGACCTTTGAGCTGTAGCAACTAGCATTGTGGAAATCAGGGGAGTCTTGGCACAAAGCTACTCATGGCTGAAAGCCTTTGTTCTGCTCCCATTCAAGCCAAAGGAAAAAACTCCCTTTACTTTTATGATCCAGGATCACTTTGCTCTTCAAAAGCCCTCTATCAGGTGAGGGAAACCACAGTAATTAAAGATAACTTTGGAGAAGAATTATAGCATCGTAGAACTGGAAGGGACCTCTAGAAGCATCTAGTCCAGTCACCTGTGCTCATGGCAGGACTAAGGCTATGTTTACATTACACAGCTTTTAGCGACACGGCTGTATGGCTACAGCTGTGCCACTAAAAGTCGTGCAGTGTAGCCACTGTCTTTCAGATCTCCTGCCGACAAAAAACTTCCACCCCCAATGAGCGATTCTCCTGCCGACAACACGCTGTTCACACTGGCACTTGTCACAGCAAAGCTTGCGTCTTTCAGGGGTGGAGGGGTTAACTCTTCTAAAAGACTAAAGTTATATCTTTCAATTGCCAGTGTAGACATAGCAATAGTATTATCTAGACCAGTGGTTCCCAAACTTGTTCCGTCGCTTGTGCAGGGAAAGCCCCTGGCGGGCCGGGCCGGTTTGTTTACCTGCTGCGTCCGCGGGGTTCGGCCGATCGCGGCTCCCAGTGGCCGTGGTTCGCTGCTCCAGGCCAATGGGAGCTGCTGGAAGCAGTGCGGACTAAGCCCTGGTCTACACTAGGACTTTAGGTCGAATTTAGCAGCATTAAATCGATGTAAACCTGCACCCGTCCACACGATGAAGCCCTTTATTTCGACTTAAAGGGCTCTTAAAATCGATTTCCTTACTCCACCCCTGACAAGCGGATTAGCGCTTAAATCGGCCTTGCCGGGTCGAATTTGGGGTACTGTGGACACAATTTGACGGTATTGGCCTCCGGGAGCTATCCCAGAGTGCTCCATTTTGACTGCTCTGGACAGCACTCTCAACTCAGATGCACTGGCCAGGTAGACAGGAAAAGAACCGCGAACTTTTGAATCTCATTTCCTGTTTGGCCAGCGTGGCAAGCTGCAGGTGACCATGCAGAGCTCATCAGCAGAGGTGACCATGATGGAGTCTCAGAATCGCAAAAGAGCTCCAGCATGGACCGAACGGGAGGTACGGGATCTGATCGCTGTATGGGGAGAGGAATCCGTGCTATCAGAACTCCGTTCCAGTTTTCGAAATGCCAAAACCTTTGTCAAGATCTCCCAGGGCATGAAGGACAGAGGCCATAACAGGGACCCGAAGCAGTGCCGCGTGAAACTGAAGGAGCTGAGGCAAGCCTACCAGAAAACCAGAGAGGCGAACGGCCGCTCCGGGTCAGAGCCCCAAACATGCCGCTTCTATGATGAGCTGCATGCCATTTTAGGGGGTTCAGCCACCACTACCCCAGCCGTGTTGTTTGACTCCTTCAATGGAGATGGAGGCAATACGGAAGCAGGTTTTGGGGACGAAGAAGAAGATGATGAGGAGGAGGTTGTAGATAGCTCACAGCAAGCAAGCGGAGAAACCGGTTTTCCCGACAGCCAGGAACTGTTTCTCACCCTGGACCTGGAGCCAGTACCCCCTGAACCCACCCAAGGCTGCCTCCTGGACCCAGCAGGCGGAGAAGGGACCTCCAGTGAGTGTACCTTTTAAAATACTATACATGGTTTAAAAGCAAGCATGTGAAAGGATTACTCTGCCCTGGCATTCGCGGCTCTCCTGGATATACTCCCAAAGCCTTTGCAAAAGGTTTCTGGGGAGGGCAGACTTATTGCGTCCTTCATGGTAGGACACTATACCACTCCAGGCCAGTAACACGTACTTGGGAATCATTGTACAACAAAGCATTGCAGTGTATGTTTGCTGGCGTTCAAGCAACATCCGTTCATGTGTTATCCTCAGGAGAGTGAGATATCATTCATGGTCACCTGGTTGAAATAGGGTGCTTTTCTTCAGGGGACACTCAGAGGAGCCCATTCCTGCTGGGCTGTTTGCCTGCGGCTGAACAGAAATGTTCCCCGCTGTTAGCCACAGGGAGGGGGGAGGGTTGAGGGGGTAGCCACACGGTGGGGGGAGGCAAAATGCGACCTTGTAACGAAAGCACATGTGCTATGTATGTAATGTTAACAGCAAGGTTTACCCTGAAAGAGTGTAGCCAGTGTTTTATAAAATGTGTCTTTTTAAATACCGCTGTCCCTTTTCTTTTCTCCACCAGCTGCATGTGTTTCAATGATCACAGGATCTTCTCCTTCCCAGAGGCTAGTGAAAATTAGAAAGAAAAAAAAAACGCACTCGAGATGAAATGTTCTCCGAGCTCATGCTGTCCTCCCACACTGACAGAGCACAGACGAATGCGTGGAGGCAAATAATGTCAGACTGCAGGAAAGCACAAAATGACCAGGAGGAGAGGTGGCGGGCTGAAGAGAGTAAGTGGCGGGCTGAAGAGAGGGCTGAAGCTCGAATGTGGCGACAGCATGATGAGAGGAGGCAGGATTCAATGCTGAGGCTGCTGGAGGATCAAATCAGTATGCTCCAGTGTATGGTTGAGCTGCAGCAAAGGCAGCTGGAGCACAGACTGCCACTACAGCCCCTGTGTAACCAACCGCCCTCCTCCCCAAGTTCCATAGCCTCCACACCCAGACGCCCAAGAACGCGGTGGGGTGGCCACCGGCCAACCAGCCACTCCACCACAGAGGATTGCCCCAAAAAAAGAAGGCTGTCATTCAATAAATTTTAAAGTTGTAAACTTTTAAAGTGCTGTGTGGCATTTTCCTTCCCTCCTCCACCACCCCTCCTGGGCTACCTTGGTAGTCATCCCCCTATTTGTGTGATGAATGAATAAAGAATGCATGAATGTGAAGCAACAATGACTTTATTGCCTCTGCAAGCGGTGATCAAAGGGAGGAGGGGAGGGTGGTTAGCTTACAGGGAAGTAGAGTGAACCAAGGGGCGGGGGGTTTCATCAAGGAGAAACAAACAGAACTTTCACACCGTAGCCTGGCCAGTCATGAAACTGGTTTTCAAAGCCTCTCTGATGCGTACGGCACCCTCCTGTGCTCTTCTAACCGCCCTGGTGTCTGGCTGCGCATAACCAGCAGCCAGGCGATTTGCCTCAACCTCCCACCCCGCCATAAACGTCTCCCCCTTACTCTCACAGATATTGTGGAGCATACAGCAAGCAGTAATAACAGTGGGAATATTGGTTTCGCTGAGGTCTAACCGAGTCAGTAAACTGCGCCAGCGCGCCTTTAAACGTCCAAATGCACATTCTACCACCATTCTGCACTTGCTCAGCCTGTAGTTGAACAGCTCCTGACTGCTGTCCAGGCTGCCTGTGTACGGCTTCATGAGCCATGGCATTAAGGGGTAGGCTGGGTCCCCAAGGATACATATAGGCATTTCAACATCACCAACAGTTATTTTCTGGTCTGGGAATAAAGTCCCTTCTTGAAGCTTTTGAAACAGACCAGAGTTCCTGAAGATGCGAGCGTCATGTACCTTTCCCGGCCATCCCACGTTGATGTTGGTGAAACGTCCCTTGTGATCCACCAGAGCTTGCAGCACTATTGAAAAGTACCCCTTGAGGTTTATGTACTCACCGGCTTGGTGCTCCGGTGCCAAGATAGGGATATGGGTTCCGTCTATGGCCCCACCACAGTTAGGGAATCCCATTGCAGCAAAGCCATCCACTATGACCTGCACATTTCCCAAGGTCACTACCCTTGATATCAGCAGATCTTTGATTGCGTGGGCTACTTGCATCACAGCAGCCCCCACAGTAGATTTGCCCACTCCAAATTGATTCCCAACTGACCGGTAGCTGTCTGGCGTTGCAAGCTTCCACAGGGCTATCGCCACTCGTTTCTCAACTGTGAGGGCTGCTCTCATCTTGGTATTCATGCGCTTCAGGGCAGGGGAAAGCAAGTCACAAAGTTCCATGAAAGTGCCCTTACGCATGCGAAAGTTTCGCAGCCACTGGGAATCGTCCCAGACCTGCAACACTCTGCGGTCCCACCAGTCTGTGCTTGTTTCCCGAGCCCAGAATCGGCGTTCCACAGCATGAACCTGCCCCATTAGCACCATTATGCATGCATTGGCAGGGCCCATGCTTTCAGAGAAATCTGTGTCCATATCCTGATCACTCACGTGACCGCGCTGACGTCGCCTCCTCGCCCGGTAGCGCTTTGCCAGGTTCTGGTGCTGCATATACTGCTGGATAATGCGTGTGGTGTTTAATGTGCTCCTAATTGCCAAAGTGAGCTGAGCGGACTCCATGCTTGCCTTGGTATGGCGTCCGCACAGAAAAAAGGCGTGGAATGATTGTCTGCCGTTGCTCTGACGGAGGGAGGGGCGACTGACAACACGGCTTACAGGGTTGGCTTCAGGAGGCTAAAATCCACAAAGGGGGTGGCTTTACATCAAGGAGTAGTTCAGGCAGGACTTCACGGAGGGTTCCAATAAGAAATGGTGCACCTAAGTTATTGTTCTTATTGGAACAAGGAGGTTAGCCTGGCCTCTGATTGATACATGGCTAGATCTACCTCGCTGCACCTTCTCTGTGAGTGACTGCAGTGTGACCTAGAGGAATGAGTCCGCTAGACAGGGCAGGAGGCAAATGAGTACAAAACAAATCTGGTCTATTTCTTGTTTTGATCCACTCCATCTATCTTTTACATCTTTGGCTGGCAGCAGACGGTGCAGAAGGACTGCAAGCCATCCACATCTCATGGCTGCTCGGCAGAAGATGGCACAGTACGACTGCTAGCCATCCTCATCTCTTGCCTGCCTGGCAGAAGATGGCACAGTACGATTGCTAGCCATCGTCATCTCTTGCCTGCCCGGCAGAAGATGGTACAATACGACTGCTAGCAATCCGTACTGCCTGCCTGCTCACCATTAGACGGTTCAATACGACTGACTGCAGGACTAAAGAGAATGACCTGGTCAAGTCACCAAAAATTTAGTCCCTGCGCCCATGTCTGCCCAGGCGCTCCCAGCCGACGTGGCCAGGAGCACCTCGGACATGACGAGGACGGGTACCAGTCATACTGCACCGTCTGCTGCCAGAAGGCAATGGGTTGCTGCTACTGTGTAGCAATGCCGTACCGCGTCTGCCAGCACCCAGGAGACATACGGTGACGGTTACCTGAGCGGGCTCCATGCTTGCGGTGGTATGGCGTCCGCACAGGTAACTCAGGAAAAAAGGCGCGAAACGATTGTCTGCCCTTGCCTTCACGGAGGGAGGGAGGGAACGGGGGCCGGACAATATGTACCCAGAACCACCCGCGACAATGTTTTAGCCCAATCAGAGTGCTCCATTGTGACTGCTCTGGACAGCACTCTCAACTCAGATGCATGATTGTTTGCCGTTGCTCTGACGCAGGGAGGGGCGACTGAGGACACGGCTTACAGGGTTGACTTCACGGAGGGTTCCAATAAGAAATGGTGCACCTAAGTTATTGTTCTTATTGGAACAAGGAGGTTAGCCTGGCCTCTGATTGATACATGGCTAGATCTACCTCGCTGCACCTTCTCTGTGAGTGACTGCAGTGTGACCTAGAGGAATGATTCCCCTAGACAGGGGAGGAGGCAAATGAGTACAAACAAATCTGGTCTATTTCTTGTTTTGATCCACTCCATCTATCTTTTACATCTTTGGCTGGCAGCAGACGGTGCAGAAAGACATATTGCCTGCCTGCTCACCATAAGACAGTTCAATAGGACTGACTGCCGGACTAAAAAAAGTGACCTGGTCAAGTCACTAAAAATTTAGTCCCTGCGCCCATGTCTGCCCAGGCGCTCCTGATCGACCTCACACAGGCGACCAGGAGTACCTCGGACATGACGAGGACGGCTACCAGTCGTATTGTACCGTCTGCTGCCACAAGGCAATGGGTTGCTGCTACTGTGTAGCAATGCCGTGCCGCGTCTGCCAGCACCCAGGAGACATACGGTGACGGTTACCTGAGCGGGCTCCATGCTTGCGGTGGTATGGCGTCCGCACAGGTAACTCAGGAAAAAAGGCGCGAAACAATTGTCTGCCCTTGCTTTCACGGAGGGAGGGAGGGAAGGGGGGGACTGACGATATGTACCCAGAACCACCCGCGACAATGTTTCAGCCCCATCAGGCATTGGGATCTCAACCCAGAATTCCAATGGGCAGCGGAGACTGCGGGAACTGTGGGATAGCTACCCACAGTGCAACGCTTCAGAAGTCGACTCTAGCCTCGGTACTGTGGAAGCACTCCGCCGAGTTAATGCACTTAATGCACTTCTGTGGGGACACACACACTCGAATATATAAAACCGATTTCTAAAAAACCGACTTCTATAAATTCGACCTTATTCCGTAGTGTAGACATACCCAGAGGGACATACTGGCTGCCGCTTCCAGCAGCTCCCATTGGCCTGGAGCAGCGAACCGCGGCCACTGGGAGCCGCGATCGGCCGAACCCCGCGGACGCGGCAGGTAAACAAACCGGCCCAGCCCGCCAGGGGCTTTCCCTGCACAAGCGACGGAACAAGTTTGGGAACCACTGGTCTAGACCATACCTGACAGGTGTTTGTCTAACCTGCTCTTAAAAATCTCCAATGATGCAGATCCCACAACCTCCCAAGGCAATTTATTCTAGTGCTTAACAACCCTGACGGTTAGAAAGTTTTTCCTAATATCCAACCAAAACCGCCCTTGCTGCAATTTAAGCCCATCGCTTCTTGTCCTATCCTCAGAGGTTAAGAACAATCATTTTTCTCCCTCCTCCTTGTAACAAGCTTTTATGTACTTGAAAACTGCTATGTCCCTTCTCAGTCTTCTCTTCTCCAGACTAAACAAGCCCAATTTTTTCAAGCTTCCCTGATAGGTCATGTTGTCTAGACCTTTCATCATTTTTGTTGTTCTTCTCTGGACTTTCTCCAATTTGTCCACATCCTCCCTGAAATGTGGCACCTGAAACTGGACACAGTACTCAGGTTGAGGCTTAAATCAGTGTGGAGTAGAGCAAAAGAATATTTCTCGTGTCTTGCTTACAACATTCCTGCTAATACATCCGAGAATGGTGTGTGCTTTCTTTGCAACAGTCTTATACTATGGACTCCTATTTAGCTTGTAATCTACTATGACCCCCATATTGTCCATATTTCTCTTGCAAGTGAAGGAAGTGACTGTATTTGGTTAGGAAAGCAAGGGGCTACATAGAGGACTAAAGAGTAGCAGTAAGATAATGGCTACATTTCTGTGAAGTCCACAATAAAGAATGAACACTGCAGCCTTATTCTCCTCTAGCTAAGGTGATGCACTTTTTTATTACCCTACTTACATAGGGCCTTATATGGTGTATGGTGTTTCATAACTCAGATAAAAACAGATCTTCTCTAAGGAATTTACAGTCTAGAGGTC
The DNA here is from genome assembly GCF_965152275.1 of Natator depressus. Classification (NCBI taxonomy): domain Eukaryota; kingdom Metazoa; phylum Chordata; order Testudines; family Cheloniidae; genus Natator; species Natator depressus. The sequence continues at coordinate 37,167,904 of NC_134239.1, read as the reverse complement.
TGATCCTGCAAACACTTACACACGTGAGTAGTCTCTAAAATGAGAACAGAATAGAAGACAAGAATACAGGGAGGAAAAGTGAACAAGGAAGAGAATAATATGGTTATCTCTCACTTTGCAAGCCAATGTACAGGTTTTGAAAATGACAAAAAAGATTAATTTATTACAATTACACTATTTTAAAAGTGTATTTTATAGGTATAAGAAGCTATAATTAATACCTGCTTTAATTAAGACCTGCTTACAATTAGGACTTTGTCCTTTCTTAAAATAAGTAATACTTTATATGACGAACCTTTCATCAACAGATCTAAATGCACTTTAAGTACTATATAAGTATTGTACAGATGGAGAAACTGAAGTACTGTGAGGCTTAATGACTTGATCAGAGCCAAAGTGCCTGTGGCCTTGCCATGAATAGAATTCTGAGCTCCTGATTCCCATTTGTCAGCTTTAACCATTAGGTTACACTGCTCCCCACACCACACCATAGGAAAAAAGTGACAGGTTGAAATTACAAGATTCTCATGAAGACTGTAAATACTGATTAAACACACACAAATTTTAAAATTCCAAAGGCGAATTCATCTTCATGCAAAGAGGATTGATCACCTTGTCTATAATGGGAATTACAGGGATCAAATCACATATTTGTTTGCCAGTTGTACAGTCAGGGTTGCTAAAGTAATTGATTTACCATAAACAGATTTGTAACCAGATTTACTAAAGTAATCATCAAGGTACCATTACTTTTCATAATAATTTAATTCAGATTACTTTCAATTACTTGTCTTGCCATTCTTGTCCTGAACATGAATGACACCATTCTGGTTATTAGTAAAGCAGGCCTTTCATTGTGAGATCTCATACTCATGACACAAAATCATCAATAAGAAGTGGATTTACTCAATTGATTTACTTTTTAAAGTAATTTTAACATTCCTAGTTATATACATCTTGCTGAAGCATTCTTTCCTATACAGGTCACATTAAACTGCAGTATGGTCTTAAATTTGTCATCAGGTCATTTTTTTCTTCTCATAAAATGTAACTATCCTATGTAATAGTTATTTTACATTTTAAACAATATTAATAAAATCATGCATATCTTATCAATCTTAGGTACTTCAGATATTAATTTAGCAAATACGGTGTTTTTATGGTACCTGTAGAGAGTACCACATTGTTTCTGAAGTATAAATCTGTTTCCATTAAAACCTTACCGCAGACAGTAACATGCCAAGCTCCATTTCCGTTTGAAGTTGGAGAAAGCAGTGGGCACTGGCGTCACTTTAATGGTTTTGAACTAAAATTAATATATATACGAAAGCTTTGTTTCCCCAAAATACTCTGTGTCTCTGTAGTTTAGTGAAGATATAGTACACCCTGAAGCGTAAACCGGACCAGGGAAAAGCCTTCGAACTGACCAGCAAGTGGAACGCCAGCAACCACTTCCTCGCCGGGGGCGGCTTCACCCGTTTCGCCGACTGGCGGTTCATCCACCGTGCCCGGCTCAACTGCGTCCCGCTCAACGGAGCCGTCCGCCACGGGAACCGAGACAAGTGTTGCAGGAAGAGCGGCTACTCCAACGAGACCCTGCCCCATGTCCTGTGCAGCTGCAAGCCCCGCTCCAGAGCCTGGCAGCTGCGCCACAACGCCATCCAGAACCGCCTGGTGAAAGCCATCGCACCGCGCCTGGGGGAGGTCTCCGTGAACTGCACCATCCCCGGTACTGACAGCCAGTTGCGACCTGACGTGGTTGTCACCAACGAGGCCCAGAAAAAGATCATCCTCATCAACCTCACGGTCTCCTTTGAGAACAGGACCCCAGCCTTCCGCGAAGCCCGAGCTCATAAGCTGGAAAAATACACCCCCCCGGCCGACACCCTGAGAGTGAAGGGCTATGAGGTGCAGATGGATGCCCTGATCGTCGGAGCCCTGGGCACTTGGGACCCCTGCAACAAGCGCGTGCTGCGGACCTGTGGGATCGGTCAACGCTACGCACGGCTCATGAGTCGCCTCATGGTCTCAGACACCATCCGATGGTCCAGGGACATCTACATCGAACACATCACCGGCCACCAACAGTACCAGGAAGCGTGAGCCGGTACGACATCGTGCATCAACTATGGGAAAGGGACTGACAGACTTTTTCCATTGGACCATATGAACTGGAACCATAAACTCAATGAACATTAAATCCCACCAAATGAGGGTAAATCCATCCTCATCATCGTATCCACTCATCATACTCCACACCTGAACATAGCCATTATATGAACAACATACCCCCATATCTTAATGTCTGTACTTTGACCGGTTAAACTTTTACCCCCAATCGGGGAGATTGCAGATTATGTATTCCTTACGCCACCTGCTCCCAAACCGAATTTCACACCCCTTGATAATCTGTACCTTATTCCCTGATAACCAGAAACTTCTATGCTTAAACTCTGTACCGTTTTCTTTTTACTTCAACATCATCTTCATAAAATTATTAAATTTGTTACCTTCAAAATGGGCCCCACTCAAAGATAGTCAAACTACTGAATTCTCGCCAACCATGCATTTGAGAAATGTAGCACCTAGATAAACCCCTTTGCATGTTTCTATATCATTGGTAGGATATAACTGGCATCAGTTTACTGAGCCAAATAAGAGCACAAGTTAACTCTGCAAAGCCAGAATTATTTTGTGCCTCTCCTTTCTGGACATGGATTTTCAACAGTCCCTGAGCAGATTCCTCCTGCTGGGAGGCAGAAATTGTGGAGAGGACAGATGGCAACAGGCCTGGGCTCAAGTAACTGCTGTGGAGCAGGCACACCAGGAACCCACAACACTTGTACCCTACCCTGGAAAAGCCTAATGTGGCTTAATGTGCTGTAGATCTGCAGATGACTAATTCCATCAGTTTGGGGGGTGCTGGAGTTAGGGTTTAAAGTATTTGAGAGATCAAACACAAAGAGGACTATATAATTATCAGCAAGTTAAAAGGAGAAAACTATCTGATCTGGTGACAAAAATCCTGTTTGCTCACTTTACTTACAGGAATAACAATCTACTCATTTACCTTGCAAATACAAAACATCCACCCTTTACACTCCGGAACTCAAGAAATCTACTCCTTGAAAATAGGGTAAAAAAACAAAACAAACTCTCTTTCTGTAATTAAAAATAAACACAAAGCCTACAACTCAGCATGTTAAAATATAATAATAATAATTTTCTTATTAAGTGCAATGCCATTCTCTTACCTAAGAGATCCAGGCATTATACAAAAGAATACTGGAAAATATAAAAATATTTTAAAAATACAACAAAAAATACTGTTCCGCAACATTAAAACTGAAAATTAAAAAGGTTCCAACACTGAGAAAAACAACAACGGAAATGAAAGATACATAGACTTTTTGGCAGTGGTAGGTTTCAGGCACTGATCCAGCAATCAGACCAATCATGGCCAAGCCTGGCTTGTGTGGGGGTGCTCCACCCAGGAACAAGAATCCACCCATGGATCCAATATGTGGGTCAGGACATTTCCATTTATACTTGAAGAGGAGTAAGAGCTGAGAGAACATTAGTGCATCACCCATTTGTGACAGTTAAATGAGAGGAACTCAGCCCAGAGGAGGGACTCCTGCCTGAAAGATACAACCCTAAACCCAGCCACAAAGAACAATATTTCCAAACACATATGTGTTTAAAAGGACTCCAGATAAGGTGGTCTTCAGAAATGAAATAAATCTTCTTCATCAAACCCTGATTCTGAAAACAAAGCTTTGCCTACAGGAATGACTGTGGCATTAAGGAGGTGGAACATTAGCCTCATGCACCCCACGCCAGCTAAAAGTCATGTCTGTCTCATAGGAGGACTATCGCATATGCATGCCATTGCACCCTTCTCCCCAAGGGTCATTTATCTTAGCAGATGGATCCATTGGCACTGCTCTTGGCCCATAATGATGCCCTTCCAACTTCACCAAGGTGAGAAGTGGATACCTGGTGTATTCCTTCATGGCATGCAGGAAATAACGGAGTCCCTACTGCTTTGCCTTCACCACTCCCCCCCTCTCCTCCCCCAGCTGACTCTCTTCTTTAAGTTAAGGACACTATTAAAGACTACACAGTGGGCCAGATTAATCCTTGGTGTAACTCCACTGTCTGCAATAGAATCATACCCGGCATGAAACTGGGCCAATGTTTACTTGCAATATAACTAAACACGAGGCCATGAACAATAACCATAACATATAATAAATTTTCTGGATCAGTAATGACTATTTCCCTGGAACAGTTTCAAGGAAAAACAGCTGCATGAGCATCTAAAGCACACAGCTAACAGAAGCGTCGATGGAAAGATCTCCCCGGCACTGTTCTCCTTATTTTATCTCTAAAAGTAAAAATTGAAGCATTTCTGGCAGGTGCATGGGTGCTCTGTAGGAGATTCATGACAATTTCTGGCTGCTTTATTTGCCAGTTTCAATTTTAGCACATAAGCTCGTTGTCAGTCATAGGATGTAAAAGTGCAGTCAGATGAGAAATGTGTCCCTGAATCAACAGACCAGAATAACCAATATAGATTAAATAGTATAATGTGACAGAAAATGGTAATATCCAATTTTTAAAAAGACAGAATCCTGCATGTAGGATTCTGTCAAAATAAGATATGCACACTCAAAACTTTCCTTTAAAAAAACAAGCTAATAAGTGTGACAAAAAACTAGCAAATATATAATATTATGATTCAAGCCCTGGCTAGCCTATGGCCCCAGTCTAACATGCATAGTCCCATTGGATTTAAGCGCTCTGCTAGATCAGGGCCTACATATGAGAAAGACTTGGCTCCCTGGGAACCACCATGTCAGTCGAGGAGATGTCATCACGAGTCCCTAGGGCTACACACCAGAGAAATGGAAGGCAGAGCATCCTTAGGGACAGCCCTTGACACTGTAATTCACTCTCTCATGGAGCATGGTGTACTCCCTAGGCATGGCCTTACACCCACCCTTATGTGAAAGAGTACCTTACTACACAAGGAGCCCAATTAAAAGGTGACAAAATAAGACACCAAGCCCCAGTCTACCTACAAACTTGTCAGTATAACTATGTTACTCAGAGGTGTGGAAAATCCACACATCTGAGCAAAGCAGTTATACCAACTGAACTCCCAGTGTAGACAGCACTATGTCGATGGGAGGTCTTCTCCCGTCAACATAGCTACTGCCTCTCAGGGAGGTAGAGTACCTACACCGATGGGAGAAGCTCTCCCGTTGGAGTAGGCAGTGTCTTCACTAAGCACTACAGTGGCTGCAGCGCTGCAAGTGTAGACAAGCCTTTAGGCTTTTGCTTGATGGAGGTGGCAGAAAGTTTAGGAAGGGTATGATGGGAGGTATTGTGGAAGGTCAATATTAAAAAGAATCACTGCCAACCTGAAACCAAGTTAAAAAGATGTTTCAGATACTAGATCTGCCTGCAAATGCCCCTGACAATTTTTGTGGGTGTTCTGTTCTAGGCCTGGGAGGCCTGGCAGGGATGCTCTGAAAAAGCGAGGCTCGAATGCGGCAAAGCGGTGAATTATTGGCTTTATTGAAGGTAAGTGACACACCCGCAACGGGGACTCCAAGCGTTGCTGTCATGGAGGCTCAGAGCCCAGCGCACCGGAGCAATGCCTGGGATGGAGTCCAACAAAGGGGCGGATAGCAGGCATTAATAAACACTTCACAGTAACAGCTCATGTATATTTACTAAGGGGTTGTGCTCCTTTACTGGCAAGAGGCCACATGAGGCAGTCAAGGCCGGTTGAGGACCGGTTTCGACCGGTTCCTCATGCCCGGCACTGACCGATAGTAACTGTCTGCACGAGAAAGCGTTCTTCCCTAGCTATGCCATGTGAATTTTCAGTTAACTGTGTCTCTTTAATGAGACATGATCCAATCTTACAAAGACTTGTGTGTGCTTAACTTTACACATTGAAAGTCATTCCATACATTACTCCACTTCATATTGTCTCAAATGTTTGTAAACTTACTTACAGCTTGTTGGATGTGCATTTTTAAGATCAATGAGTACAGAAATAAGATGTTGGTGAAGTTTAAACAACAGAAGAGGTAAATATGTAAGCTTATGTATCTTTAATCACTATATGTGGCAAAAGACACTGAGCTTTGAATAAATTTTTCACAGACTTTCAATTACGTGAAGCTGTGTGCTGTATTGTCACGTGGGCAACTGACCACAGGAGAGTAGCGTGTTGTCACCAAAACTGACTTTTGCTTACGACCTGAGCATCATTTGACTATAGGTCTCCAAGGATAAAAGGCTAATGAACCAGCCAACTTTGCTAGTTTCTGATTTCAAAGCTCCTGGAGATAGGTGACAAAGACACAGAAACTCTCATACTGGCTTTTAAAAAGGCATGTACCAAGGATTTAAAGTTTACAAATTTGGCCTAATTCCAAATTTGGCATTCCTTCAGCTGTTGTATTCCAACAAATTTGCAAATCCTTCAGCTGTTGTATCCACAGCTGAACTCTCCAGCTACTTGCCAGTGGAATCCATCCAGGAATCTATAGAGTGCTTATGTGAAAATAATTTCTTAACAAAGAGTACTTATCTTTATTGTCTCTTTTTTTTTTTTGGCACATATGGTCAGAGGTGAAACATGTGCATTAATGCATTGAATCAGTTGGCCCTTCTTTATCAAGATTTTTTAAGTGAGTGGGCAGATATTCTAAATCAGGACATTGTCCCTTCTTGTTGGAAAAATGCAGATACTTTTCATATTTAAAAAAAATATGAATTCCAAATATCCATATATTTAGGTCTCTCGGATTTACATATTAGCATTAGGTTCACATACAACGGTTTGTCATACAATTCAAAATTAAAAAAAGAACATGTCATATGCAAGAAATCCAGAATTTATGCTCCATTATCCAACAAACGTGTGTTTCCACTTACACATTGAAACAGTAAATTTATAGGGATTTTGAGATACACTGGTACCTTCATTTTTAAAACTGGAGAACTGAACCATGCCAAGCTATATCATTTACTTTGGATTTTAGCGTCTTTTAGTACAATACAGCTCTCTCATTAGCTTTTTGTCATATTTAAGTTTCTCAGCTTCCAAAGAGCTTTAAGAGTTTATAGCTTTTAAAAAAATAATTGTAAATTGGTAGACATCACACAGAATCTACACAAGTGTCTCTAGAAACTTTGAATTCTTCATTGTCACACTTGTGAGCCAAAAATGGCTGAAAAGGTAGAAAGCTAAACCCCTAGGGAGGAGAGAGATCCTCACCCATTTCAAGTGTTACCTGCTTGTCTGTATTTATCTATGGTACTTATATGCCCCCCTCAGCATAGTAACAGAGCATCTCACAATTTTTGAGTACTGATCCTCCCAACATCCCTGGGAGATACAAGTGCTGTAGTCTCTCCCTGACCCCAGCCTGCCCAAGTACCTACGCACAGAGATGCGGAACTGAGCACAGAGAAGCTAAAATACTTACCCAAGATCACAGAGGAATTACATGGCAGAGTATGGACTTGAACCCAAGTCTCCTAAGTCCTAATGCTGGTGCCCTAACCACACTTCAGATCCAGACTGAAGCCCCAAATGTGGGTTATGTGAGTAACTTTACTCTTGGAAAAGTAACCTCATTAAAGTCAATGGGACTAGTTACATGAGAAAGGTTACTGTGTGATTACAGGATCAGGGCCGTAACAAGCAAGGCTAATAGATTCTGAAGGGAGTCTGTTCTGGCTTGAGGAATGGAAGTCACACTATGTGCCTCCTTAAATGAAAGTGTGTGTGTGTGTGTGTGTGGGAAATATGGGATTACAGGGCAGCTCTGGCAAGCTGGTCAACAGCCACAGTCTTTTTCGAGGAGGGGAGGAGGAATTGGTAATATACAGTAAGAATATTACTATTGTACACAGCCATATCTGTTTGCAGAGACAGCATATTACACTGTAACAATGCTTGCTTATCCAGGTGTCCTTAGAGTCTTGTAATAAAAATCATGCCATAGGTCTTTTCATTGTATCAGTTGTGACAGGGTCGGGCCAGATGGCTACAGGAGAGTGATAGACTGCAGATATATTAGCCCCAGGTTGAACAGGTCCCTTTTCCCTGGGTAAGGCAACAGGGAAGGTTCCAGAACAATCAGGAACTTTCTGGAAACAATTAAGACAGACGGGCTGATTAGAACACCTGCAGCCAATTAAGGCTGGCTAATCAGGGCACCTGAGTTTAAAAAGGACCTCAATTCAGTTTGTGGCATGTGTGTGAGGAGCTGGGAGCAAGAGGCACTAGGAGCTGAGAGTGAGAACGTGTACCTGCTGGAAAACTGAGGAGTACAAGCATTATCAGACACCAGGAGGAAGATCCTATGATAAAGATAAAGAAGATGTTGGGAGCAGGCAATGGGGAAGTAGCCCAGAGAGTTGTAGCTGTCACACAGCTGTTCCAGGAGGCACTCTAGACAGCTGCATTCCACAGGGCCCTGGGCTGGAACCCGGAGTAGAGGGCAGGCCCGGGTTCCCCCCAAACCTTCCAACTCCTGGTCAGACACAGGAGGAGTTGACTTGGACTGTAGGTTCACGAAAACGGCCAAACTGAGGGCTGCTGTGAATCTCTGAGGCGAGCAAATCTGCCAATAAGCACAAGACCCACCAAGGTAGAGGAGGAACTTTGTCACACAGTATAGCTAGGAACATACTGTACAATCAACATTTCCAAGCAGAGAAACAGTATTCTTGTTTTAGATATTTAAAATAAATCCAGTAACTATATACTGCTCATGCATGTGAAGACAAGGTTAAAATGAAGCTCCCTGGGCTAACACTTTACAGAGAAAAAAGAAAAGGAGTACTTGTGGCACCTTAGTGGAAAATATCCACTGCATGCATCCGATGAAGTGAGCTGTAGCTCACGAAAGCTTATGCTCAAATAAATTTGCTAGTCTACGGTGCCACAAGTACTCCTTTTCCCTTTACAGAAAGCACAGCAGATGCAGCAAATCCACTCAGTATTAGCAGGTAAAAATATATGTTTAGAACAAGAAGTTTACAGGATTTTAAAAAAAATCACATGGTATGTTTTTAAGTCAAGTTACTGTCTCAGGATATTTCACAGAATAGTTTAATTTGCAGTTTTAATTAAATATTGGTTATTCTATGGCAGCAAAATTCCAAGAGATTTGATTCTTTAGAAGCTAACCTATGACGACTGAGCTTACGTAGTAACAAACAATCACATTTGAAGTGGAATCCAGGTTTGTAAAGGAGCCGACAATTTACTCTCATCAAGTCTAATCATCATAAGCATTGTGACTGTATAACAAGTGGCAGTTATTAGTTAAGTGTGGGATGCAATACTTCATAAGTAATAACTCTAGGTTCCTGAGGTCATTTCCCTTCCAGTCCATCCCTCCCATATTTCAAAAGAAAAAAAAAAACCTGCCTCTGATCAAGGATGCATTTTGCTCTTCAGTACCATCATCAACTCCCATCTTAACTAGCAATGTTGAAGGTCACTCCCTAGAGTGGGAAGTTGAGGTTCTCCAAGGCAATCACACTTGTACATTCAACATCATCGATCTCTAAATAAAAACTTATTTCCTGAATTTTGCGATTCTAGATACAATGTACAGACTGGCCATTCAGCATTGTACGTGCCATCGTTTTCTAGTGTCAACAGGCAGAGAAACCCAGAACAGTTATAAATTCTAAGCAGAATTAGAGCGTGTACCTTTACTCTAACAATTATTGGGAATGTTTCCAATAGTACAGTGTGTTAACATAACACTCCCTCACAAAGCGAGCATACTAGTCTGGTGATAGCCTAAGACACTGTAGGGAATCTGAGTTCAGGGACCTCCGTTGTCCTGGACAAAAAAGGGTTGCAGAAATATTAACAGGCTGTGGGGTCAAGAGGCAGCTAGAGCCTTTGTTGCCAGAAGGAAGGCCTTTGGAAAAGGAAAGAAAAAATTAAGTGTGCATGTACAAGGCAGGGAGAATTCGGAGGAAGTAGCATTCAGCAGTGGACAGAAGAACACAAGCTATATGAAGCGCCAATTTATGTCAATGTACAAGACAATAGAAAGGAAACATGGCATTTCTATATATAAGTTTATATGTATGTGGCTTTGTAATTACAACTGTTTTCACATTCCAAATACATGCAATTCTGATACAAGGATCAATGCTTGTGACTGTTCTGTCACCGTGAACTCTAGATCCAGACTGACAAACAAGTAACTTCCTAAACTAGATAAATTCACAGAAGCAAACTGTGGGCGTTGTGAGGACAGAGCAAGTTCTACGAGACATGCGCCAAGGCAGGTCAGTCAGGTTATAATTGGGTAAGACTGGCACTCCTACAAGTTGTGCCATTCTTTACGTGCAGGCAAATTCCACACCTTAAATCAGAAATTACTTCTAGTTTTCTTCTTACAACTGAAGACTTATTGATGGGCATAAATTATTATTAAATTATTTGGAAGCAGACAGTGCTTTCCAGGACATTGATCTGACATCCCTTGCAACATTTCTTTCATCTGGATTGTAAATTGCCCCAGGGATTGTCTCTCATCTAAACTGTACAGTTTGTTAGGGATGTCAAAGAGTAAAAGGTTGGGAGGAAGCAGCAAGCGACAGAGAGCCAATGATTACACCAGTGAAAGATTAAGAGAAGCATTTATTGTAACAAGCTCTTTTTAATCCCTCTTATTATTTATTTAAATGTGGTAGTGCAAATTAGTGATGGAAGTGTAGGCAAAGCCACCATCCAATAATTAGCATCTTTGGTTCATGCACCTAAACAATCACTACAAGCAATATCCACTAAAAGAGAAATTTTCCTGTATGTAAAGAAGTCCATCATCTGATAGGAGAAGATAGTTATAAGGGACATGACAGCTCAATGGAATGGAGTCAGAAGCTCTTACCTCTAACAGTATGTCTATACTGCAGTTAAACACTTATCTGACACAGGTCAGCCAGGACTCGGGCTCTCAGGGCTCAGGCTGTGAGGCTGGAAAGTTGCAGTGTAAACATTTGGGCTCAGGCAGAGCCCAGGCTCTGGGATCCTCCCCACCACATAGTGTCCCAAAGTTCAGGCTCCAGCAGAAGCATCTACACCAGGGGGTCAGCAAACTGTGGCACGAGGCCCATCAGGGAAATTTGAAGGTGCACCGCAAGACATTTTGTTTACATTGACCGTCTGCAGGCAAGGCCCCCCCGCAACCCCCCAGTGGCTGCAGTTTGCGGCGGCCCACCACTTCCCGCAGCTCCCATTGGCCAGGAGTGGCGAACCATGGCCACTGGGAGCTGCGGGGCCGTGCCTGCGAATGGTCAATGTAAACAAAATGTCTTGTGGCCCGCCTTCGGATTACCTGACGGGCCACGTGCCAAAGGTTACCGACCCCTCATCCACACAACAGGCTTACAGCCCTGTAGCCCAAGCTGTGAGTGTTTAATTGCAGTGTAGACATACCCTAAGGGGCCATGTGAATACAGTCCAGATTGAAAGTCCGTATCACCTGAAAGGCATTTGGTAGCCTTGTTTCAACTTTCATTATTCAAGTGTCCATCATCATCACTACTACTGACAATAATGAGCACCCTTGTTGGCTGTCTCAGAGTGTGTTCAAGGACAGAATAGACAATGGAGATTGACTGAATTAATCTTTCATTCCTAGAGTGTGTCCCCCCAGCTTGCAATGTAAGGACACTGGTAGAGTAGCTGGGGGAGGTGGCACTGCTGCAGTACTTTCTTCTGTAGAAAGGAGACATCTAAAAGTTGGATTAAAAACTAGCTGGGGATCATCAGCCATTTTCAAAGCAGAATTACAAATTCTGGATACAATTAGCTTATAAGGAAAACTCTTAGGTGGCAGTGCTGGTGTTCATGATATCTTTTACGCACACGCACGCACACACACACCCCCTTATAAGCAGAAAAAACCTACTACTGCAAATGATTTTTTTTGCAAACAAAATGTTTCCCAATTCTTAATTACTCATAAGCAGTAAGTAGAAGAGACAGTAAGTTCCTACAGTACAGATCTTTTACTCAGTAAAAGGCTGCATCCTCCTCCTCTCCCATCTGCCCCCGACTCCTAACTGGTTCATCAGTGGTGAAAATTAGAGGTCCAGAGCACTTATTGATTTCCAGATGTAATTGCCATTAACTGAGGTGATTTTACAGTCTATCTGTGAAAAAGGAGAGTAAGGCATTCCTCTTCAGATAGCAGAAGGTGATGCAAAGTTTGCCCTGCCATTTGCCATATCTCAGAACATTAAAAAAAACCTCATCAGAAGTCCTGCCAGCACAGACATATTCTGGTGCCAATAGACTACTTGCCAGTTCAGAGACAGAGAGCTGAAACTGCAGCATTGCAAGCCGAAACTGCAGTGTTGCGAGCCATCAGAAACATAGGCCTTAGGTTATGGTTTCCTGTCTACAGCACTTCTCGTTTTGAAGATCTGTTCAGAAATACAGCTTGCACCAACTGTAACATCCCAGAGATAATAAAGGGAGGTCCAGGAAAAAATGACAGGAAACCTTTTTACATAAACTGTCTCTCCAAGGGCAGAAGGAACCACCAGATCGTCTAGTCTGACCTCTTGTATATCACAGGCCACAAATACAATCAGCACCCACACGCTAAACCCAATAAACTGAAATGAGACCAAAGTATTGTGAGTTCACAGGCGTGTAGACCATTATGTGTCAGAAGCGGAGGTGCACGAGCCTCCTGCAACACCAAGGAAACAATGTCTTACCTTTTAACACAAATAGTTTAGAACACAGTTATCTATGGGAGCTGTTACTTTGGTCACAAAATCAAAAGAAAATAATCATCAAATGTATTGACCTCTGATGAAGAGGGTTTGTTAGGTTCCAGAGTAACAGCTGTGTTAGTCTGTGTTCGCAAAAAGAAAAGGAGTACTTGTGGCACCTTAGAGACTAACCAATTTATTTGAGCATAAGCTTTCGTGAGCTACAGCTCACTTCATCGGGTGCATACTGTGGGTTTGTTAGGTTTTTTAACACTAAAAGCCCACTGCTAATTACAAGAGACCTGAGGCTGTTTATTCCAGTGCTTCACCGTGTGGTGACTGCATCCTCCTACTGCTTGTTCAGCCAGACCAAGGGGAACCACAAAGCAGAAAGCCATTTAATCAAAATAAACCCACACGTGGAGAATGACATTGCAAAAACATCTGGAAGGGTCAATCCTTCTGGGGAGCTCAGCTCTAATAATTATTCTTCCTTATTTACTTTTGTGTCAAAAAAAGATGTTTGGCCAGTTGATTTTGATGGTTTGCTTTTAAACAGTCTCTCCATTTTGAAATGGACTCAGTTATACAAACCCATATCCAATTTGTTTACAGCTGTTAAACCTAAATATGTTTAAAATGTCATCCTCATCAATATTTTATTGAGAGAAAGTTACCAAAAGACTTAGTTAAATAGAAACAGTGAATAATAATCCAGTTTAATTTTCTCTGTTAAGGTTTTTCTTCTACCACAAAAAACAACAACATTTTACACTACAGATTAAGAACATAAAAACCTGCATAACACATCTGAATGCCAGGGAGTTAAGATTACACTTTAAATAGCCCAGAAATGGGAAAGCACAGTAATATGTGGTTATCATAAGGAATCCTGAACCACTATAACTCTTCTCATATATTCCCACCATCTTGTGAGCCTTTCGATTTATATAGTAGCTAAGGACATGTCAAAACCAGGTTAATTTGCTAGTTTGGCCAAGAACCTGGATACTTATGTGCACTATGTATTTTGGTGTTTTGGGCATATGCAAACACATTAATGTAGTGAATAGTCTGAAAGTTGGGAGAAATGATACTTGTCTCCCTCTCCCACAATACTTTAAAGCCTTTCTTCTATACACTTCAGATGCAGAGAGTAATAGAAGACTTGGCTCTAGAGTGGGAGACTGATATATATTAAACACACACACACTCTCCAGTGAGTTATCTTTGTCTATGCCACAACTATCTACAGCTATTAAAACTGTTGGGGGGTGGGGGGGAGAGAAATCAGAGTTTTGTGTATTCCAAAAAAAGGTGACAAAATGTATCTATGTGCTACAGTGCCTCTTGTACATACAGAAAAACTACAGAATGTGTGTCTTAATAAACTTTGACACAAACACACATCATGCTTTTTCTTGATAAAATGCATGCTTCTCAAAACAGCAAAGTAACATGCCTTATGTTATGTCAACAGAAAAAAACTAGCTGGTTCTCAAAATAGGCATGGGAACTTAAATAAGAGAGGCACCTGTTCTACAAGAAACAGCCTTACATCTGGAACCTATTCTGTTCTCAGCCAAATGCATAATCCTTTCTTGGTACCAAAATTATGTATTTCCTCACTTATCTGTACAAAAATTAAAAAAATAGAAGCTTGTAATGTAACTAACAATAAAGCTGTATCAGAGCTCAGTTTGACTCTCTGTTCCCTAGACAGAAACAAAGATCTGACCCCAAACCATCAACAAAAGAAAGCAACTGTCTGGCAGGCCTGTACTCCTGAGGCTGCATTGGAGAACTGTGTTTCCTTTGGTCTGGCACACATTAGGATCACCACCCTGTAATTTGGATGGATATGTGTCCTTACTGTTTTCACATAGTCATAAATCCAATCCACCAAAATGTCATAATAAAGTAAGGTATCTCACTGTAATCTCTTGATAATCTCAAGTGAGTCAAATTTAATTAAACCATGTGACAGCAACAATATCAGTGATTTGTGTAAAAGCAAGCTTGAGTGTAGACATCTAGGTTAGTGGAAATCTCTACAAAAAAGGAGTATCTTGGAAATCAGTGAAATAGGAGAGGTTTCAGAGTAGCAGCCGTGTTAGTCTGTATCCGCAAAAAGAAAAGGAGGACTTGTGGCACCTTAGAGACTAACAAATTTATTTGAGCATAAGCTTTCGTGAGCTACAGCTCATTTCATCGGATGCATTCCGATGAAGCGAGCTGTAGATCACAAAAGCTTATGCTCAAATAAATTTGTTAGTCTCTAAGGTGCCACAAGTCCTCCTTTTCTTTTTGCGAAATAGGAGAAGTTCCTTTCCATAGATACCTTAAGACTTCCAAACATCTTTAACATTTTTGTAAACTTTTCGTCAGGCATTCTGATTAGGTTCTCCTCGCTGTAGATTACCGTTTCTCATGAATGATAAAAAATGGAAAGTTGGTGCCTGACAAAACAATGTGTAGTATAATGTATACAAGTTCTAATAAAAATAAAGTGATTTCATTATCGAATCAAATACCGAAACTTTGCCTTTGGTGATGTAATTTGGCCTGCTTTGAAAACAGAGTGATTCAGAGAGTCAGATACTTAGCAGATATTCTCTCAAAAACAAACCACATCCTTTCACCACCCTGACTCTTTTCAGAGACAAAAAAATATTTCTTGAAGAAACAGTAAAAATAGTCTGAACCCATCATCAACAATTAAAGGAATCTGCTGTAACATGTTGTCCCCATCCACGCATTTTCTCCTTTCCCCCAGTAGAAATCTACAATTTCATAGATAATCCCACAGCCTTCCCTGAACTCAAAGCACTCTATACATTTTATTTATATAGATTTATAAAAGAATTAAAAGAGGACCCTCTCCAAGGCTCTAGGCACCCAAGCCATAAATTACAAAAATAAAGTAACCTGGCCACTTAAATAAGTGACGTGATTTTTAAGTGCGCTAAACACTCACAGCTGCCATTTAAGTCAGTGGAATATGTTGGCAGTACCACCAGCAGCTTCACAACTTCAGGACCAGTAGTTCAGCCTAAATTGAAGGGCTGAAGAGAAGTGTTTTTTGCCCGCTTTTGTTTAAATAAAGAAGTTGATATCAAAATGTATTTTTGTGCACAGTTTGCTCATCAGAACTTACTATAATTATGGTACTTAATTTCTATTATGATATTTAATGACCTGTTGATGAATATACAGAGACCAACCTGCTTGCTACAATATTCCACAGAGATTGTCTTTAGTAAAACAGTAATTAGATGCAGTTTTGCACATCTTTTATATTATCTATATCTTCAGAGGCATAAAGGACAATGATTAGTGCAATTTCCTAACTGTGGCTTCCAGTGTTGCAAAACAGGTTTTAGAACTTATGGTAACACTTCACATTACATGGAGTTTAATCCAACATCATCATGGACAGATTGTGTGATTCCATGTTACATCTGCTGTACAATAAACCCAAAAGAATTAATGGTGATTTAAAAAAAAAAATCACAAAAATTAAAAAAAAAAATACCCAATGGATTAGATAATGATCCATTAATTTAATGTTACTGAACATATGAATGCCATTTTGGTCATCAAATATAAAAAAAATACAATGGTCAGCTGTGTCATTTTGCTCTGTTATCCAAGTAGAGTTATCAGTGCTATTTTAGATAAAATAGATGGGGTTTTCATTATAAAGCTCGATTATTAAAAACTTTAAAATCTCAGCCATTTCAAACCTGGTTTTCAAGAGGTTAACCTCTATTTTGGTTAAAGTGACTCAGTCACTTGGGTTCTAATTAAGAGCAAAATTAGGAGATTTTAAATCTTCCATCTGTAGTGAACATTCTGAAATATTTTAAAGTAAATAGAATGCAGAGTGAGGCGTCTCTGGAAAAAGCATTAGGTGGATCACAAGTGACAGCACTGAGGGCGGGAGGGGGCAGGGGGAAGATAAATCTGCCAGTGTTTCAGTTAAAACATACTGGAGGATTAGTTTAATTATGAGAAGCTTTTGTTCAGCACCTTCAAGAAAACAGGACCTCCAGAAAACAAATATATTGTCCACTGTGTACTTACAATGCTCCAACTTTCTGCTTGCAAGTCACAAGTTTTTGTCCAAACTAAAGACCAATGAGAATGGCAGATATTTTGTACATGGCTAAGATGCAAGAGTGCCAATATGAGTTATCTGCCCAGTTTAGCGTCTTTGGACCATACTACATGGTAGCACACAGCATGGGTTGGCAATAAATCTGCCATCCTCAACTCTTTGTTAAAAACAGATTTGCTTAATCTACGGTGCATTCAGTAGATTTTTTTAGAGATGAAAAAAATCCACTCATGTACATGAGGGAAAAGAGTTATTCAATGGCATACACTGTGGAAAGGAAGAAACAAGGGCCTGGCAGATAAAATTGCCCTGTTTTATAATTAATGAATGAAAGTGGCTATATTATGAAGACACAGCTAGATGTTGGTATTCTGGTTAAATCACAAGCCACTCCAACTTTACTTACGATTTCTGAGATCAGACCCTCTCAACTTATTCATATCCTGGTCCTATTAATAATCCTGCATACACGCACAATGTTCTGCATATATCAAATCTGAAGTCAAGCACTGTAATAATAAGCTGAGTGTTTACTGTACCTACTTAACCAAAAGAACTGACAAGTGTGAGAATTCACTTGTTTCTATATTTTTTACACCACCAGCAGCAGCAACTTCCACATAGTGATAGCATATTAAATTACACGGTTTCTATACAAAAAGAATATGCAAACCTAGGAAAAAGTAGTCATTAACACAAGGAAAAGGTTCAAAACAGTTTAATTTTCTAGTGTAAATAGTTAATGAGAAGATGTGAAATAAGCTCTGGCGAGTACCTAGTACTGATATGTAGACAGCACTGTTCTCTCGAAGGAAATTTTTAGTAGTAATAGTTTGTTTTTTTAAGTATCCCTTATCTTTTAAGCAGTCAGATCATGCTTATATGACTGACTGGGAGGATATGTCTGTGTCAGTTTATGAGTTCCATTCTGGCTTTCTGAACACCATGTTGTATGTCAACCTTCATTTTTAATGAACACTTAAGTGAGGCTTTGAGCATTTATTTGGTAGCAGGAACTTGGCACCTAGTACAGAGACTATGGGCATGTCTACACTGCTGTTCGGGGATGTGAATATCAGTGCGAATGGAGTGCTGAGCTGGAACTCTCCCATGTGGGTGTGCAAACTAAAAGGTTCCTACCTCATATGGAGGACTATGTTAATGGGAATTTGGAGCCTTTTAGTTCATGCTTGCAGTATCCACCTAGGGGAGTTACAGATTAGCACCTTGGTGCTCAAAATTGTTCAGACCCCTATTGTCCTAACTGTGGGACAGCGTAGACACACCCGGATTCTGGGAAGCTCTGACTGGATCAAGGGCCCTCATCACTGAATAGTTCCACTCTAGTGAAACAATAGGCTTGCTATTAGCAGAGCCATTGACTGAACTACTCTCTGCCCAGAAGCTGAGGGAGCTAACTTTGGAGTGTGGAAATTTCCCAGTGAAAGAGTGGGTGGGGGGTGAGGGTGGGGGTGGGGGAACAGAAAAGGTAGCAGAGGCTATTTTAAAAAAAGAGGAACAAGCTCTAAGCAAGAGAACACTGCAAGTGTTGCCTGGCCTATGGATTCACTCCGATGAAGTGAACTGTAGCTCACGAAAGCTTATGCTCAAATAAATGTTAGTCTCTAAGGTGCCACAAGTACTCCTTTTCTTTTGGTGGATACAGACTAACATGGCTGCTACTCTGAAACTAGGGGGAGAGAAGACACTAAAAGGCAGTGGGAAAAAATAAAAAAAGGAGGAGTACTTGTAGCACCTTAGAGGCTAACAAATTTATTTGGGCATAAGAAGTGGGTTTTAGCCCACAAAAGCTTATGCCCAAATAAATTTGTTAGACTCTAAGGTGCCACAAGTACTCCTTAGATTTTTTTGCTGATACAGACTAACATGGCTACCACTCTGAAACCTGAAAGGACGTGGTATCAGGAGTGAGTTTGTTGGGGGGGGGGGGGGGGAGAAAGTGTGTGTGTGTGTGTGTGTGTGACTATGCTTTCCTATATTGTCCTATATTTTCGATGCTGAAAACAAATTTGTATTTTTGTAATCCAGGTGGATTATGTAGGACAGGAGAGTCAGGGTAGTAACTCCATAGTTAATGCACTCATTATAACATTACACATCTGGGAAGGAGAGAGAGAAGCAGTTTTTTATTTTATTAAATAAACATACAGTATTTCTAGCATCTGAAAAAGGTTCCTTTATGCCTGAAATGTTGTGTGTGGTGTTTCCTTAGAGTAGAGTTTTTTTATTTTGATTTCTTTTGCAAAGTTTAAGGTTAAATGACTATGTCGTTTTTGAGATAGGTGACTGAAAAAGTGGTTTTTAAAGTGTGAAGAGTTTTCAAGTCCTCCCAACTTTTGAAGTCCTTCCTTTTACTGTAAAAACTTCAAAATAGAATTTGACATGATTCTTAAATGACAACTAATGCACAGGATTATTACTACTTAATTGGAGTGGAACATTCTTTAGGAAATAAGAGCTCATATTTTTTATATGTTTCCATGTATATTAGTACACTACACAATATAGAGGAAATTACAAGTCACTTAAGTGTGTCGAAAAGGTTTGTGCAGCAAATGGACGTTGTAAGCACTGTGAAAGCGATGACAAGACATCAGGTAAAGTGGCCAATTTTGATTTTGTAAAACAAGGATCAAAGGTAGTTTAGACCCTGGTTTTATCTCAGCCACCAAGGACTGCAGAAGATTTTGGGTAGTTGGATAGGTTATAAAGCAAAATGTAAAAGGAATCTCAAACTATGATATTGGTCATTGTGCTCACCAAGGTTACAAGTTCAGTTAACATAACCAGCAAAGCTGCTCGGGGCCTCTACTTAAAAAAATACCTTAAGGATGTTCCCAAACCCACACAAAAAACCTCTAAGGTAAATTTAAGTAGAAGCTTCCCCCCCCCCCCCATCTTTAAAAAACCTACTACAAATTAAATAGCATTCCTTAAATTCTAAATTTCCTTTCAGTCAAATATTAGTTCTTACACCTAACTTAATGTTGGCATCCTTTTGTCTGCAAGAGATGGTGGGAATTGCAGCCTATGGTGTAGATGGTTTGCAATGTCCCATGTGACTGAATAGTCCAGACCAAGATTTGCATGATCTTTGGCAGTTATTGCAAACGTAGGTGTCTCGGTTGGGAACTGCTTGCTTCCTGCAGGCTCTTTACATTCTTCAAATGGGCAAATTTACCAAGTGTGACAGCCCTGCTCAAGCACGTACGACTGCACTGGCTGGGCCATCTGAGTAGGTTAAAAGACGGACGCATACCCAAGGATATGCTATACGGGGAGCTATCAGAGGGAAAAGAACAACAGGATGTCCCAAGCCTCGCCATAAAGACCTTGAGCTCTCAAACAAAATTGTATTTGCAAACAGCCACTTGTCTAACTTTTGGGGTCTAATGAAATATGAAACCATTAAGATTTTCATTCCAACTGATCCATTGCAACCAACACTTTTCCATATATAACTGTAAGTGGAAAGTTTGGGCCACATTCTACGCTGTGCAATACACAGAAGCTTACAGTGTTGCATGAGATGCAAGAAGAGGAGGGTGAATTTGGACCACCAAGCTTAAAATGTACAAAAAACTCCAGAGCCATTATTCAACTACAAATTCAGAGCATAGGTGAAAGTCACAGGTGTTTGAAGATGGCAATTTGTTGGTAGCATCAACAAAGCTAACAACGTACCAGTAAAAAGAAAAGGAGTACTTGTGGCACCTTAGAGACTAACCAATTTATTTGAGCATAAGCTTTCGTGAGCTACAGCTCACTTCATCGGATGCAACTGATGAAGTGAGCTGTAGCTCACGAAAGCTTATGCTCAAATAAATTGGTTAGTCTCTAAGGTGCCACAAGTACTCCTTTTCTTTTTGCAAATACAGACTAACACGGCTGTTACTCTGAAACATACTAGTAATGAGTCGGTATATTTAACCATTAACCTTCTCTATTGTGCAATAGTATTTTTATTGGATATTAGTATTTCTGAAAATGACTTATCTATACTTTATCATGATCTGTAAATAGGACTGTCAGATTGCATCAAGGAAATGATCAGAGAGTCTGCCCTCTTGTCTGAATGTGTTTCCTACCATTCATGTGGCACAGATATGCTTTCACAAGGGACTATGATTCATATGTAAGGAATGTTTGCTAGATATCCACACTAAGCCTGAAGACCACAGTTAACATTTTCATTTGCTGCAACCTCCAGATTCATTCTTCTCACATGCAGTCAGCTCACTTTGATGAGAGTGAATTATAGGTCTTGTTATGGTAGATAATATAAAACAAATGCAGATATATCTTCCTCCTAAACGCACCCTTTTGTCTATGATGAGTTATCCTACATTTATCCATAACATTAATACACACAAGTCCATTAGTTTATACAAATATTTATGCCCCATAAGTACAAATAAATCCTTATTCCAAAGCACAGAACTAATACCACAGGAGGCAGATTAGACTCTTCAGTCACAATCCTGCAAAGTTTTACACAGGTGCTTAATTGTTACAAATTGAGAGTGCCATTGACTTCAGTGTGACTTCACACAGTGTGTGCCATTAAGCAAATGCTTAAGGCTTTGCAGGACCAGGGCCTTGCACTGTATGTATGGGCACACTTCAGAAACCGGAGCCATGCTCTCCCTACACTTTACACATGCCGTCAACACTACCTATTTTCTGCTGCTATTATCTCCTCAGGCTGACATCAGAAACTGGGGGTGAGGGAATGGGGAAGGGCAGGGAGGGAGAATAATAGAGTATAGTACGGGACAATTATTAACTGCCAGATGCTTTTCCCCCCACACAGCCCCCCGCCCCCCACTCCTTCCCTTTCCTGACTATACATTCACCATGAAGTTGCTCACTGACATATATTCAAGAACTCTTTCAAAAGAACAAAGAGAGGAAGGATAGGAGAAAATGGAAGTGACAGGGGAGGAAGGGAAGGAAAAAAGCAAACAGAGGAAGAAGTGGGAGGCAGATAGGAAAGTGATGAGGAAGCTTTAGTGGTCCAAAATCTCTTGGTTCTTCATTTCCCAGAGAGGCCTGCGGCAGAGATTTCAAAACTTTTTTTTTTTTTTTTTTTAAAGAGCTTATCCAAAAGATAAGTTTTACAAACAAAAACAGGAGCCCTTACATGCATTCCAAGTGATTTCAGAGCCCTTTCTCCCAGATGCTTTTGAAAAGCCCCTCTTCTTTAAGGAGAGTGAAGTGGGTAAAAAAAAGCCACACTGCCCCTTTGCAGAGATTACAACTATGAAATTCATGATGATTTCAATTTATGAAACCCTTCATGGTTTGGAGTCCTGTGTATATTTTATACCCTGTTTCTCCCCTGTATTCTACTTACACAAGTGTCAATAACCCCTAGATTTGTCCATCTGAGGGCTGAGAATTCTCAATAGATGACCAATCTGGATTTCGTATAATTTATAGCTGTAACTCAGCAATAAAACTGGGAGCCATATTTATACAGTCACAAGTGAGCTACTCTAAAATGAAATATAATCGCCAGATAGACCCAGTGGCATAAACTGGTTAAAAATAAATCTTTAATATAAAAAACTTTTATACCAGCATTTATACTCACTGGAATCCAATGGTTTCCATCAGGTCTGCACTATATCTTACTAGAAACAGAACATCAACATGCTGTTCACAATCACACAGACTGCCTCCTCTTCTACTCACAATTAGGAATGTAAAATATGCAACCGTTAACCAATAAGTATTAGTCTTACTGTTAATATATTGCAGTTAATCTTTAAAACAGATGGGTAAAATAATTTCATGACATTTCACATCCCTACTTGTGCTGTCATTCCCTCAAGTTGGTTGCACTCCCTGCCCCCACGTCTGAGCACACTGTGTGCATTAACAAATCCGCCTCTTCCCTATCTGCATCCCACTCCCCAGCAGCACCCAGGGCAGAACAAGCCAAACTGCCCTTGCATGGTGATGGTTCGGGAGCCCGGGGCAATCAGAACACGTTGTGCTCTCAGGCCATCAATACCGGCTACCAGGGCTGGGTGCCTTGCTCCCCACCAGGAGCCAGTACAGGGACCCCAGCCGGGCACATACCCTCCCCCACAAGCATGGGCCCCCTGCCTGGGGAGCAGCCACTGCCCCCCCCCGCTGCCCCGGCCCCCCCCCCCCCATGAGACTCTGCTGAGCCCCGGACACCATCCAGACTCCTGCCATGTGGGCAGCCGCTCAGAACCCAGGCCTCCGCTGGCTGCTTCCACTGGATGTGACTGGCTGAGGGGGTGGGCGGCGCTGGGCACTCCCCACCTCCTGGCCCATGGTACGGCCAGGGAGCGGGGCAGCAAGGGGCACGTGACCAGAACTATCCAAAGTCCCACGACACACTGAGGGAGACCGGGTCATGTGACGGTGGAGACTGATGTCACCATGACACCTCCTGGTCACATGACAGGTTCTCCCTGCCACCATAACACTCCTGGATCATGGAATGGTCTCTCCCTTTTCCCACCCCCACCTTCCATCACCAGGACAGTGCGCAGGAAGGGGTGGTGACAGGGTACCAACTAGGGATGTAAAATGGTTAACCGATATCATTTTAATAGTTTAAATGGGTACTTTTTAAAATGATATTTACATCCCTACTCGCAATCACGTAACATCAGTGGGAAAACGACAAGAATTGTTTGTATGCAAAAGCAACAATAAGAAGGTATTTAAATATTGATGTTTACTATCGTTTAATAGCTAGAAACAAGGAGAGTCACTGCCACATGACAAGCCAGATCTCCAGGTTCCAGTAAGTGCTCTGCAGATAACCACCACTCCTTTGCTATGTAAGAAAATAGTTTATACTATGCAGAACTGTTTATCTTTAGTGACAAAATTTGGCAACTAAAAATTGTTCTAAACTATAAATTAGAAATTGAAGTTCTCAGCTTACCTTAGTGTTCATACAAGATCTTCCTCGCTTATATTCTTTATGACTTACTCTTTTATCAAGCTTGTTCCACAAAGCTTTGGCCTTCCAGCTGGTTACCTTTGACTTCAATTTAGTATAGAAATTTCTGTAGTCCAATGGATCTAGTTCAAGTTGACGGGTGAGGATATTAAAGGCCTGAATGGTACCTTTGCATGTTGATGCTTGTACAAAATTTTCAAATATCTGGCCACCTTGGCTGTGCTTTTCATCATCGTTTTCCCCCATGTTCTGAGCAGTGTGTGTAGAAAGAACTAAACTTGAATTGTGGTGCTCTGATACAGGTGACAGATATTATCATCAAGTACTTCCAAGAATATTATACCTAGAAAAGAAAGTAAAATTAACATATTTTCAGCATAATGAAGATCAAAAACCTACAAATCATATTTAAAATCAGCTAGATACAAGCATGCAGAAGTGAAAGGCTCTCTAAATGAGCCAAAGTGCAAGATAAAGTTAGTAATGGCATCAAATATACCAACTGCAGAAATTATAAATAAAATTATGCCACCTCTGCAATGAGGATGTTGTGAAGGCCAAGACTACAACAGGGTTCAAAATAAGAACTAGATAAATTCATGGAGGAGAGGTCCTTCGATGGCTACTTGCCAGGATAGGCAAGAATGCAAAACCATGCTCTGAAGTGTCCCTAACCTCCGTTTGCCAGAAGCTGGGAACGGATCACTTGATTATTACCTGTTCTGTCATTCCCTCTGAAACACCTGGCATTGGCCGCTGTCAGAAGACAGGATACTGAGCGAGAAGGACCATTGGTCTGATCCATTAGGGCCATTCTTATGTTCTTAATGCTAGGCATCAGTTTATTTCATAATGACCCTTACAAACATCCTTAAACACTCTAATGCACTGGTTTCAAGGACAACTCATTCTCCCTAAAACGCTATCACATTTGTCTAATGACAATCATTTTTGGCCTTACTCTACTAGCTAGCAATTGATACCTTTCTGAAGGCTTCACACACAGTAATTCCTCAGAAGCATCCCTCAACCATAACTGTAGTCAGAGCCTTGTATCTCTGGGAATTGGCCATAAGTCAACACTACATTATTTTAAAGAAAGATGTCCAATTACAGCTAGGGCATTAGTATACAACTAACCCAAAACAACCTAGATTCAGCATGAGGAGCCTGTTCATCTTGTCATCAGTTGCATGCAGAAAACATTTAGGATGACTGGAGCATCACGTCTTGTTACTCCAAAACTGAAATTCCAGGAAAAAGGGACCTACTCCACTCTTCCAACCCCCGTATGAACCAAGCCCAAATGAAAAAGAATCTAGTACTCTCCAGTATAAGGGAAGGTAATCCTGCATTCTTTGCACATTGTTATTTAAAATGATTACATTCATGTAATGAGTAATTAGTGTTCCTCATGGTCAAACCACATGCAGTATTTAGGACAACTACTATTGAGCTGTGAGAAGAGAAAGCTACTCTAATTAGTGTATATTTTAAAGTACTAAAATAACTTTGTAGGGCCACTCCCAGAGCCTACTTTAACCCCTCATTCCGAATTTCAGACACTCCCCACTAAAGTCATCCCAGGTCAAAAGATTTAGGTTCCCAAGTTCTTATTTTTCCCCAAGAGAATTAAAGTGGATTATTTAGCTGCTTACAATTGGCGAGAGCTTACCTGGACTCAAATCCAGAGTTAAGTGGGGCCAGTCATATTCCGTTTTTCCTGCTATTAAGGAATTACCTACCATTCCAAACACAATACCAAACTGAGGCTTGTTTAATCTCCCACATAATTAGTTATTTTACTTGGACCCCCATCAGTTGGCTTTTAGCTTTAAAATAAATTGTTAGAAGGGCCTTTCCAGATACACTTTTAATTTAACATTGTTCACAAACCATTCATTCTCTACCCACGTTTGCTTCAAACGGAAAGGGAAGCCAAAATAATCAATGTATTTAAATTAAGAGGAGACCCATCACATAAATCTTGCATTCTTTCAACATGAATGAATATAGGCAACCTATAAAAGCCTCCTGTGGGAAGAAACAGAGAAGCATTTGGAATGCTTACATTTTGTGGCCATGCTTAAAATAAATAACCTTTACTTTTACATCATTCTGTTGCCATTTTAGGGTATAATAAATTTCCAGTGTTGAGAGTTTGTACCTTTTCTTGGACCTAGTGCCATGATTAAATACTTATTGCCAAGAATACGTTAGGCAATTTTGTTTTCCAGTCTGAGTTCCTCATTTGTGGTATGTTCCCTGTTCGTTTGTGAAGGGCTTCATGAAGCAAAAAAACAACCTTTCCCTTGATCCATCTCTCAGAGGCTCTAATCTTGCCCGGATTGAGTGCTTCCATTCCCATTCAGCACCTTTGAAGGTTCAAGCCCAGGGTGATTAATTGTTAACTTCTCAAAATACATTCTCGATATATGAAAGTCAGCATAAGGAAATGAATGAAAAGTAAAGGAGGAGTGATATAGCTATAGCCACCCACTTAGGGCATGTCTATACTTGCCATTTAAAGTGGAAAAAGTCCCCTTTTTGCACAAAAACCATGGGAGCGTCTACACTCGCCAATGACTTTTTGTGGTGAAACTCAGAAGTTTCACTGCAAAAAAGAAAGTCACCTCCACGAGAGGCGTACAGCTCTTACCGGTGATGCTTTTGCAGTGACGTGCAAGTGAAGACACATTCTTCCTGTTTACAGAGCTTTTAGTCTCTGCAGGATATCCCACAGTGCCTAGGTGACCACTCTGGCCAGTAGCTCTGCTGCTCTGACATCAGGTAAACAGACATCCACCCCCCATAAGGCCCCGGAAACTTTGAAACTCCGCTTCCTGTTTTCTTGGCAAGTGCTCATTTATCTGGCAAGGTGACAATGACTGCTCTATAGAGAAAACGATCCCCTGCTTCGAGCAATGCTTGGAGCTGATCAATGTTTGGGGAGAAGGCGGCTGTGCAGGGTCCTAGGATGCCCTGCGATCACCCCGGCCTCCCTTCCCACAAGGCCTATCATCAAAATGGAGAAAGCTGCACTGTGGGATAGCTGCCCTCAGTGCACTGCTCTCATCGAGGCTAGACGTGCTGCAAATGTAAACACTCTCTGACGCCTGTGGAAGTAAGTGAGTACACAAACCAGTGCTTTTCTTTCACCAGTTCACTATCACCGTTGACAGCGCAAAAATTCTGCAAGTGTAGACATAGCCTTAGTTTCATTCAAAGGCAACTTTAAATTTGCTGGCCTCTGCCAGAGTTACAGTTTCCTGCAGCAAAAACTTGATAAGTTCAGGAAAAAGTCTGTCACTGGGGAACGGTCAATGTGCCAGCATAACCACCAATAACTCCTTGTCCGAGCCAGGATATCTGGAAGAAGCCCTTCCACAAGTCAATATATCACACCACCCACCAACACTTTCATACAGCACTTCAGAGCACCTAAGCCATTAGTGCTTTTTGATTTTCTAGAGGGCTCCAATTAATCAAAAGGAAAGAGGCACTTTCCTGCCTTCCACTGACTCTTGGCTCCTAGCAAGCAGAAGACATCAGCCTCTAAGAGATATACAATAAAAGAAAATAAAAGTTTGGTGCGAGGCCCATCTAGAGAGCTTCCTTGAATTGGGGGAGCCTCTTATAGCCAAGAGAGTCCCAACCAAGTTTTGATTCCATCTGACTTTTTTAGGGGTGAGGAGGATCTTCCTAGTTCCTCCACCTTTTATGCACTCATGGGCTCTGTGTCACAGTAACACTCACTCCAGCTGAAAGGGGCAGGATTCTAGTCTAGTCTTCAAGCGCCAATCCATGGTATTGCACACACTGGCTGAGTTGGAATGTCAGAGGATTTTAACGTGGAGGAGGGGAAGGCAGCAGTGGCAGCGGTGGGGGGGGGGGGGAGGTTTGTTGCCAGTCTTGAGTGGTATTTAAGCATCCTTCATCCAAACACCATGTGACTACAGCATGGCTAGGGATCTTCAGGAGGAGAAAGAGGGGAAGGAACTCTGGCAGATGGGACTAGTCATTCTATGCAGCATGCCTCCTTCTTCATAACCACTTGGAAAACTCCCCTCTAAAAATGCCATCAGATAAGCTAACAACATTTACGTACCCTCTGTGCTTTCTACCCTCACTTTGCAAAGGAAAGGGGAAGAGGAGGAGTGTAAGGCATTGGCAGGGTAGTGGGAGCCAGTGGCAACGTGACTCAAAAAGAAACCATGCTGTTGAGGAGAGAGATAGGATATCAGAAGCAGTACAAATAGGCAGCCTCTTTATGCAGACAGAAGGACTCCTGTTCCTTCACATAGCCTTGAGTGGAAATATGGAACTCCGTAAGGTGAGGCTTGCCCATTTTCCCGACTAACTCCCTCCACCCCCTTTCTGTGGGGCGGTTTCACAGAAGGAGAGCCTTTAGGCCAGTCAGTCAGTTCCCAAAATAATCCTAGAACTACTTAATATGGACAAAGTGAAATCTCAGCAGAGACATTTGCTCACTGGCTGAATTTTTTTAATTGTGTCAGAGGTCAAGTTCTTCACAAAAGCCACAATTTGTGGTTTGATAGACATGAGGCGCAGGAGACTCTGGTTACTGTGAATTCCAGATTGCTACTGAAAACACCATGGCTCTATTTTTGGCATGAGCATTATGTTGACCAATGACAATGATGGAGAGTACACAGAAGAGGAAATGCTGATGCTCTCCAGACAGATTGTTCTGAACATTCACTGCTATTTCACTGGGACACTGCAAATGTCGAGCTCACCAGAAATGATTCAATGAAGTCTTCAGAGTAACAGCAGTGTTAGTCTGTGTTCGCAAAAAGAAAAGGAGTACTTGTGGCACCTTTGAGACTAACCAATTTATTTGAGCATAAGCTTTCGTGCTGTAGCTCATGAAAGCTTATGCTCAAATAAATTGGTTAGTCTCAAAGGTGCCACAAGTACTCCTTTTCTTCTTTCAATGAAGTCTGTCCACTGGGGCTGAATGGAATAATTCCTAACCACAGATAAATGCATCTGATTCAGTACCATCTAAAATGCTTTTAATGGATTTAAGAGGAAATAAATACAAACTCCACCAGCGTATAGGGAAATATTTGATTTCAGACTTTCCTTGTGCTTGGATGTATCACCACTTATAAATTTATGTTTTTAAAATGCAAATCATTCTGGAGATGAAACAGAGTTGAAAGCCTCAAAGGCACATGTTGCTGAAATCTTAGACTATATTACCCAAGTGATTCTGGAAACATTAAAGCAGATAATTGTGTCTTTACCTAGAATAATGTAAGCGAATTTAAAGGCTTACCTAAATATCATGCCCCCAAAAGATAAATTTGGGGGCACGGTAATATTTGGGAATGAAGGTTTGGGGTTTTGTCTGCTGTTTGAAGGTCAGAACCTCCACTGAACTGCATAAAAATATAGGAGAAATCCACACCAGAACTACTTTTATATTGCTCTGTAAAAATTAAATAGTACTTTAGTTTTATAAAGATAGTGCGTTCAGAGTTTAAAACTTATCTTGCTACTTAATTTTTCATTGGGGGGGAATAAAAATAATTCAAAAGCTGTCTGTTTAACATGAAAAATTATTTCTTAGTCAGACACATTATGTTGCTCTCTTTTTAATATTTGAGAACATACTTCTTGAGTGGATTGTAAAAAGATTAAATTCCAAGTATTTCAATACCATTAATCCTGATTCCAGTTTCAATAAAGCCCTAATTCTTCCATGCTTACTGAGAGTAAAGTTCTATACTGAGACTTTAGTTAGGCAGACAGAATACAATGAACTTATTGTTTTTAACCTTAAGCAAACATTATCAGAAGCAAAGGAATAGATTCTGCAACATTTGTAGTAAGCATTTACTTTGGCCTTTCTCCACTTCTACTTTTTTACAGGACGAGCCACTTCATTTCTGCTCTAACTGGGCCTATATACTGTGATAAGCACAGGACCAGGGACAATCAGCAACTGTTCTGAAAAGCAATTTCTCTTGCCTGGCTCATGAAAGTCTGAAAGCTTAGAACCATTACAATTAGATTTGCAAGTGAAACTGGCAGCACTAGAGGGCTTTCTAGGCTTTCCACATTAGTTTCTACTTATGAGACATTTTGTTTTTATAGCCACTGTTTTAAATAGAAATATTTATATTTAGAGGAAAACAATGATTCCACCGCGGGGGGGCTCCCCCTGCCCACGAACTGTCATAATAGAAAGGTGGTTTTTTTTAAAAGAGTTATTCTGGCAATAACAAAGCAAAATCTTTCTTCACTTCACTTAGAAAGCTAATTAAAATACATAATCCAAACTGCTTGAAATATTGTTTACTCACGGCTCTGAATCTGTGCACAAGCCTAAAATTCAACAATAACTAAAGAAGTTTCTGAACAAAGCCTCAAAGTTTTCTTCCTTTATTAACAATTGAATCGGTTGGTTCATTTCTTTTTTTGGTTGGTTAGGTTTGGATTTTTGTTTGTTTTGTTTTTTCATTTTTACAAAAAGCTGACTTACACAAAACTCCTGCAAAATAATTTTTGTGGTCGAGTATGGAATTCAAAACAATTCCTACCAGGACACTCTGTGCTTATGAACTTACAAGGTTACCGAACATGCCATCAGCTTGCTTTGTTGGAGTTATGTGAGAATTTTAAACACAGACCTTCCAACAAGTGCTGCTCTGCCCAGTTAACCTGCTCCATCTGGAATCAACAATAATAAAATATAGCTAGAAGCATGTGCATGAGTGTCTACGCACCCATCAATGCTTTTCAGTGTACACTTGCATACCTTCATGGGAAAGACCTCTTCAGTCTACTAAAATTCTGCAGATTTATTAGAAGTAGCATTTTCATTTATTTTTATCTACAAACCTAGGCACATTTCACATATTTGATATCCAGCTTACACTTAGTGCACACCAATTTATTTCTTCACACTATCAAACCAGTGCTTCCAGTTTTATTATGGAAATATGGAACCATACATGTAACCCATGCCACCACAACGTGGCTCTTTGTCCCCTCTAGTGGCTAGGTCACATAAGGATGTTGAAGTCTGCTGTTGCATCCAAAATATTGGATCCTGCCCATTTAGCTCAGTAAAAGCCAGGTACTTTATGGCTTGAGCATAAAAAGGACTAGGGCTATAAGCTCAGAGGCAGAAGCGAACTCAGAAACCTCTATACATGGTTTAGCCACCTGAGGGAGACAAAGCCACATAGCATTAGCATGATTATACATGAATACATTCTTGAAATCTGAACAACCACCAAAAAGAACCTGAACTTGCAAACCATCATTCATGCAAGTAGTGCTGATCTGCACAAGAAATCCTATCATCCTCTGATGCAGGCCCAAATATTGCATGAATAAGGATTTGCAGATGTAGACCCAAATATTGCAAGTGAATCCAAATGACAAAGTACAATTTTCCCATACCTCCTACACAAAAGTAAAACTTAACAAGTATTCAAGTTGCTGTATATTTCAGAGCAAGCGAATGTGACACTTCATTGATCCTATTGTATTTCTGGAAAGTTTAAGCTCTGTTAGCTTTAAGTTCAAACATTTGTACAACTAAGTTCTTCAGTTTTGTGATGTCAGCACTACAGAAATAGTTGCCTCTGATGCAGATCTGGTCTAGTCCTTTTTATGTTGGAAGCCAAGCTTTGTTTTATGCTTTATCCAAGACACTCAGCAAAGACAACTGAAGTTAATGGTTACTGTAGCAGTAAAACTAATAAAAAAGATTAAAAATAGCCTGCATGTTAAAATAAAGCTAACCACCACCCTTAGTGAAATTTTGCCCAATTTTATTTGTCTAGTATTATGAAGTCATATGGTGAGCACTTTCAAGATGAATAGTCACTCTATAGTCATTCTTTCAAATTCGCCCTAAATTAAAATTGTTCCCAAGTGTAATCCTCAGACAGAGTCATAGAAACATAATGCTGGAAGGGACCTGGAGAAGTCATCAAGCCCTAGCCCCTGCTCTCTGGCAGGACCCAGTAAAACTAGACCATCCCTGGCAGGTGTCTGTCCAACCCTTTTTTTAAAAGCCTCCAATGACTGGAGATTCCACAACCTCCTTGGAAGCCTATTCCAGATCTTAAACTATGCTTATAGTTTAAAAATTAATCCTAATACCTAACCTCAGTCCCCCTTGCTGCAGATTAAGCCCATTACTTCTTGTCCTACCTTGAGAGGACATGCAGAACAAATGAGCACCAGTCTCTTTATAGCAGCCGTTAACATATTTGAAGACTTATCAGGTTCCCCCTCAGACGTCTTTTCTTAAGATTAAACATGCCCAGTTTAAAAAAAAACAAAAAAAAAACCACCTTCCTCATAGGTCAGATTTTCTAAACCTTTCATCATTTTCTGTTGCTCTCCTCTGGACTCTCCAATTTGTCCACATCTTTTCTAAAACGTGGCACCCAGAATTGGACACTACTCCTGCTGAGGCCTCCCCAGTGACGAGTAGAGTGGGACAATTACCTCCTGTGTCTTACATACAACACTCCTATTAATACACTGAAGAATATTTGCTTTTTTCCACAACTGCCTCACACTGTTGATTCATGTGAAATTTGTGATCTACTATAATCCCCAGATCCTTTTCAGCAGTACTATCACCCAGCCACTAAT
The DNA here is from genome assembly GCF_965152275.1 of Natator depressus. NCBI lineage: Eukaryota > Metazoa > Chordata > Testudines > Cheloniidae > Natator > Natator depressus. The sequence goes on along the minus strand of NC_134239.1, from coordinate 37,135,373 downwards.
TCCCCTTTTGTAGTTATGCATTTGATTTTTCCTTTCTACATGGAGTATTTGTCTTTATTGAATTTAATCTTGTCGAATTTAGACCAATTATCCAATTTGTCAAGGTTGTTTTGAATTCTAATCCTGTCCTCCAAAATGCTTGCACCCCCTTCCCAGCTTCGTGTCATCTGGACATTTTGTAAACAATTCTCCATTCCATTATCCAAGTCATTAAACAAACTATTGAACAAATATCACACCCAGGACTGACCCTGGGGAACCCCATTAGATACACCCTCCCACTGACAGTGAACCATAACTACACTATGAGTAAGGTCTTGCAACCAGATGTGCACCCACTTTACAATAATTTCATCTAGATCACATTTCTCTAGTTCGTTAACGAGAATGTCATGTGGGACTATATCAAATGCCTTACTAAAATAAAGATATATTACATCTACTGCTTCTCCCCTCCCTCATCCACTAGGCCAGTAACCCTAAAGAAGCAAATGAGATAGGCAGCATGGATTTGTCAAGAACAAATCATGCAGAACCAATTCCTTATAACCCTATTATCCTCCAGGTGCTTAAAATTTGATTGCTTAATAATTTGTTCCAGTATCTTTTCAAGTTTTGAAATTAGGCCGACTGGCCTGTAATTCCCTCCGTCCTCTTTCTTCCCCTTTTTAAAGGCAGGTACCCAGGGGAAGGAGGGGACTGGGCCCAACTTGGCAGAATAGCAGAAATAGATTATAGGAGTTGCTACGATGGAGAAATCCATATGTCAGCTGCACAACAAGTTGGGTACATTCAGGGAAGTCTGGAACTATTTTCTAGAAAAGAGAAACTTAGCACAGGTGGATATCCTATATTAGAGATTTTCAGGCATCTCTCTCATGTAAGCACCACAAAGAACTCACCAGTGAAAGAGCTCTTGAACTGAAGAGAACTAACACTATTCAAAAAACCTCACATACATGTAAAGTACACACACACTTGTACAATCAAGCAGCCTTGATTAGAAGCAATTAGTAACAATTAAAATATATACATATAAATGTCAGCTTCTCTCCAGGGAGCTCCAGAAACAGCACAAGCACATACAAGCCTGTGTAACCATGTATACCAGACTAACTTTGTCTACTACTAATGTAATTGAGTAATAACACTAATGTATATCATGGCCTACTCTATATAAGTTTTCTGGTAACCCAGTGAAATGCAATTAAAATCTTAAGATTTGGTTTTCACAATTAATAACTTCACAATATTAAAAACATTCCCTTTATGTTTCTAATATGTGTGTACACATTTTAAAGTTAATTTTCCAAGATTTTTATATATATATAAAATAAATAAAAAAAAGTCTTATTAAAAAGATTCAGTAAATGAAATAAGAATCTGTACAATTTTGAAAGCCTGAATACAAAAGCATTATCAAACCATGATAATTCCAAGAGTAATATATTTTTGTATATACATTTTAAAAATCAATAAAACTTGAATGTTGTTTAGACTTCTTATAAAAGAATGAAAGTTAACATGTTTTAGCTCTGCTGTAGTAGCACAAAAATGAGATATAAACACTAAAGTTTATGTTGCTGTTTTTCTAGGTTAAAAACAAATGGGAGGAGGGAAATTGCAAAAAATATATTAGGGACCTATATTAAAGACACAGGAAGCAATTTAATAAAAAAGTGTCCAACAAGCAAATATACATCTTCTAGCACAATATTCCTGTTATTCAATGTACATTATATTATAAATATATTGTCACTGAAAACAATTAAATGGGACAAACTTAAAATCTAGTGAGAATCCTGGCTTGTTTTCCCCCCATAAAGTATGTAATCGGTTTTAAAGATTCAAACTCAAACGTACAAACCACCAGAATGGGCTGTTTTTACAGAACATGGCTTTTGCAGTTTCCTTGCTGCTCTGTTGCGGGGTGATGTGTCTCAGAAAGGATTCAGACAACTGTAGAGATCACTCAGAATTTCTCACACCCATCACTAAAGCAACTGGACACCTACCATCATTAAACAGCAGCTGCCAGCTCCTAACACTATCAATCTCACACCATACTAGAGTGCACCCAGAGGAGCAAAGGGAGAGCTGGAGTTCAGAAAGTGGGAGGTAGCTTGCACTGCCAGGTGGCTGTCACTCAAGTCTGACCCCACCCACAAGCAGCTAGCTGCTCAATGGATTCCATGCTTCTACCACTCCCTTTCTATGTCTAAGGTTCTCAAACTGGGGGTCAGGACCACTCGGTCACGAGGTTATTATATGGGGGGGGGTCACAGACTGTCAGCCTCCACCCCAAACCCCGCTTTGCCTCCAGCATTTATAATTGTGTTAAATATATTAAAAAGTGTTTTTAATTTATAAGTGGGGGGGTCACACTCAGAGGCTTATTATGTAAAAGGGGTCACCAGTACAAAAGTTTGAGAACCACTGGTCTAAGGGCATAAAAATAAGGCCGAGGGGAGGGAGATAAGTTGTGAGCACAGTGAACATCTGACCTGCTGGGGAAGAGAAGACTCATCCAAACCAGAAGCTTAATATCCACTCTCACTTTGGCATCAAGAGACAGGGCAGCAGGGGATTTGGGGGAACAAAGGTACATAAGATACAGCAAATGCTGGTCTTTCAACCCCGGGGGTAGATTTAGGATCCAATGAACCCATGAAGATTCGATCCAAAGATCTAACAAGGGTCCCCCATGACCAGAGTAAGTTACCCTTGGCAACTGGGGAGCAAAGAAGAGCATTGGGGAGGATTAGGCCAGTAGCACTGCTGTTCTCTGTGCCTGTTGCTCCCTACAGCCATGGAGGAGCAGCTGCCAGCCATCTGGCTACCACCAGTGTAGACTAAGGGGAGCCATAAGCTGGAAAGAGAGGATCTAAAATGCGGCAGTGAGTGTTAGAGGTAAGCGACCCAAGAGTCGGTTGTGGTGACCAAATGAGGAAGAGCCTTCAGTGCCTGAATGAGTAAGGTTCAGGACAAGAAGCGAAACATTGACAAGTTTCTCATTTGTTTCCTGTGGGGGGTTTGAAGAAGAAGTCACTACTGGATTTTTTAAAAAGCATATGGAGTGAAATCCTGGCTCCACTGAAGTCTGTGAAACGTCTCCCTACATGGGTGTGTTTTTTGGTTTTTTGGTTTTTTTGGGGGGGGGGGGCGGGGGTCGATTCTTTTCCCCACATAACATATGTATGACAAGAGCAGTGGTTGCTCAGCACCTCTGGAAGTCAGACCATTTTTAGTTAGACACACATACATGGATTAATTGCTTACATTTCAACATCAAGGTTTGAAAACTTTGGCCTCGGTTTAACCTATTCAAACTTTATAGAAGTTAGTTATCAGTATAAAAAGAACTTACATCAGAGAGAAAGAAAAATCAAACATGACACTTGGGACTGAAATTCCACCCTCTTTCTCAACTATGCAAAAATGAAGTTACTGAGGACAGAACTGGGGTCTTGAATTTCCAAGATTTTCACTGAACTGTCCAGAGTACCTAAATGAAGATTTAAGAGATAACCAGATCATGTATTTGGTTTTTAAAACATTTCTGGATTATCTAATTCAAGTGTCCCAATTCACTAGACAGATTTCAATAATTCGACTGATAACTTTGGTATCACAGTATCTTAAAATATATTTTCCCCTTTGATTAACTTTTTAGATTTAAATTAACATGTGAACTTTTGGTTACTATCTTACGTTACGACAATTACTGTTAAGCCCTCCTCCCCCAAAGGGAGATGCTCCAACAGAAACAGAGTTTATAATGGCCTTTCCAGGGAAAGGAAACTGGAATAGGATAAATCTGAAGAGAACTCTTTCATGGCTCTGAACTTCACTTCTCAGACTTTGTATGTTGTGCCCCATGGTGGCTGTGTGCAATATACCGGGAAATTTGTCCAGAATTTTTGAAAATAAAACTTTAAAATGAACATTGTTTTAGTGTTTATATATTCACTAATCAATTCATTTCCCTACAGTCAGTCAGACTTGAAAGTTTATCTGAATCAGAGAAATGCACGGGAGTCTCAAGCATACAGGAAAGGGGGAGGCTCTGAGTTGTTGTTCTTTTTTTTTCCTTCTTCTTCTTTTTTGGAGGGAGTGTGTCTTTGGTTCAGTTGCATCCAGGTCCCATTTCATGTCAACCCACCACTGACTCCTAGCCAGAAAATGCCACGGGGGGCACAGAAGCGGGGCCAGTCAGAAGACTGCTAGGGAGTTTTCAGGTGGTGAACTGCACCACAATTTTTGATGAGGGCCTCTTTTGTAAGCTGGGAGGAGAGAAATTTCCCCCACTGGTTGATGCAGGTGGGTGACCTTGATGGAGCCCATGTCCCCTCCCCACCAATCGACGGGAAGCTGAGGCACAAAACAAAAAGTCTCCAAAAAAAAAGTTATGATGAAATATGACAACATTTCTCTGGAAGTAAAAGAACTAAACTATAACAAAATGCTAGTCTACTGACATTATCGCTTTCATGGGGCAGGTTGACAGTCAGATTTAATCAAGTCCCCATGCATCTTCTACAACATGGAAGATCGTATAAGAAAAACATTCCAAAATGCAGACAGAACTATTACTGAATCTTGCTCATAACTGTTTATCATCACACATTCTAAACCCCGATTGTACGAGTTTGTTAAGATCGGTTAAATTTGCTGTGCTAAAAATATTAAAGTCAACAAGAAAAGTAGTTTTCAAGATTTTTCAACAACTGTCTTAAGTGCTCTTTTGCAAAAGATCACAGGCACTTGTTTCCAATTATCCAACAGACCTAACAAAATGTCTGAAGGAAACTCACAAGATGTTATCTTCAGATCTTAATAGAAAATAAACCATGGGTCTGTTTGTTAGCAAATTCTTTTTCCACTGATTTCTGAACAACTTTAGCTTTTATTTCCCTGAATTTATGAAGGTACACCCACACTAGCTCTGCCTGCATTCCTGAAGTATACATATAACAAGGTGGTATGTAAACAACTTTTAAAGGAGATGCTACTTTTTCCACTGTCTTTTATACATAACATTCGCTTTAGTGCAGAGTAGATTTGATTTAAAACGAAATATCTGGCTGAGAAAACCTGATTTGTAGGCTGCCAATGTCAAAATATACATAAATTCCCAGAAAAGCCTACGTTAAACTAGCATTAAGGCTCAGTAAATATCAGTAATTCAGGGCAAAAAATCAAAACAAGCATTAAAAACCCAGGAATTTTGGAGCTAAGGATACCACTTAAAAGAAATGTATAGAAACACTCAGTTAAAGTAGTTTGGGGGCCTTAACTCTGCCTACTAGTGATGCCATGCAATAATGATGTAATTATAATTATTGCACAATAGTGTTTGCTTATTTTTAAAATCCATACAATTTGTTCTTGTTTTTTCCCCTCATGGGTCACTGTGGGCAGAGTTAAGCTTGTTTGGATGCCTTAATTGGATTTCCATACCTTACCATGTTTCAATTTCTTTTGAAAATACATGAAGCTCTTTGGGGCAGGGACCATCTTTTGTTCAGTGTTTGTACAGCACCTAGCACAAAGGAGCCCCAGTCATGGACCAGGACCCCAAGGCATGCCAGCACAAATAAGCAAATAATCAATTGTCTTGGCAATCTGCACTTCTGCTGTTTGGCAAACATTTGTCGATTATGCATTGCAGCAGAATATACCTTCTTTATCCTTGAATAGGGGACGTTCTCTCTCAGGCCTGGCCTACACTGGGGAGGGGGCAGGAAATCGCTTTAAGTTACGCAACTTCAGCTATGTGAATAACTGACGCGATAAATCGACCCCCGCTGGATCGATCGCTGCCCGTTGATCCAGCGGGTAATGTAGACAAGCCCTCACTGTCTCACCAAAGCCACACTGTCACTAAGCCTCTACTTTATATTGTAGATCTCTACTTCTTCCATATACACATCCCACAATTTTAAAGTGCGCCTCAGACTTGTACAGGCCACACATACCTGGCTCTAGCCCAATGATTCTCAACCTTTCCAGACTACTGTAACCCTTTAAGAAGTCTGATTTGTCTTGTGTACTCCCAAGTTTCACCTCACCTAGGTGGGGGTGCGGTGGAAAACAGAGATGGGCTGAGAGGGGAAGGGGGAGGGGGGGAAAAAAAAAAAAAAAAAAAAAGAGGCCTCTTGGGATAAGCCTGTGAAAACATTAGAAGCCACATTCAAAGTAGCCCAGATTCCTTCATCACATCCTCAGGGAAGAATAGTACACACTGCTTAAAGATGCTTGCATTACTCTGTCACAAAAACAACCCAGAATGGCAATAAGACTACCTGGAAGTGTTTAAAGATGACTGGTTATTAATTTCTCCACTTTTTCAATATTATGGAAGCCAGACTTCAGACATGACAGGATATTACTGAATTGATCTTTCCAAATGGGATTTTTGTTTTAAATATGTGAAATATTTCAATTCCAACAGTATAATGCCATTGCTACCGGCACTGTTGCTAGCTTTACTGAAGAGAAATCACAATTGATGGGCAGCACAGTGCAATAGGAAAGCAGTGTTGCCTTCCAGCACAGAAGTTGCATCATGAGATGAATGAAATTACAAGATTGGTCTCCAACTTTTTAACTGCAGTTAAAAGCTGTTTGTTTCAGTGCTCACCTCATTGTTTCACCCCCCCCCCCACACACACACACACTCACGAGTGCCTGTTCACCTGCATGTGGACAAACTAACTTCAAGGAACCAGAAATATTTTTCCTCAGTGTTTACTCAGCCTGATAATTGAACACTAGCGGTCAATATTCAAACATGTGAATGTAATAATGATCTGAGAAGGAATACAGAACAAGTTGAATGGGAAACTTCACAAGCTTTGAAAGCATTCAAAATAATTGTCTCTTTTGCATGTAGCATCAAACTACTGATCAAACCATTCTTAGAGCATCAAAATTCTATGTAGTATTACTGAGCGCTCAGGACAATAAGCAAAGCAAGAATAAATAAATAAAATAGTGTACTAACACAGAGAAAGTGCGAGTAAGTGGCAAAATTTCTGTAGTGCACTCCTCAATTGGGTACCCTGGAAATGGAGCCAGAAGTTCTGATGCTTGCAGAATTCAGATGTTTATTTGCTCCAGGGGGTATAATAGAGGGAGTATGTAAACCTGCCCTCAGTGACCTACACTAGCTGATATGAAAAAGGATACAGTTCCAGGCCTTTGTACTGGTATACCAAACCCTTGATAAAATAGCTTCTCAATTACTTGAGCAACAGTTTCTCTATCAATGATCCTGATTAATTGTCATGGCTGACCAGGGTGGGTTTGATTTTGGGCCCAAGGTTCAGATCAGGACTGAGCTGAATATATATATATATTTTAGTTGAGGATATTCAATGACAAAAAACTCTTCTAAAGAAGGCTCATCAGAGCCCTTGCTGGCTGCCTTTAGGATATGCCACAAGTCCCATTTTTTTCCTTTTAAACTAATTGGGAATCATATTTTGCTCCCCCACTCATTTCTGCATCTTATACATCTTCCATTTCCCCCTCTCCAACCATATGTATTAGTTGGGATATGATCCCTTTTGTAGATGAGGTAGCTTGTCAGAGAGATCTTGGCTCTTCCCCAGCACCTAGAATTTATTATCAGACTAGGACATCATAATTTGATATCTTTAGTATTTGCTAGTTTTTATTTTGTAGTAAGATGCCTTGTGATAAGTGCCCTTTAAAGTACACTGAAAAAACTGAATGCATCTGATGAAGTGAGCTGTAGCTCACAAAAAAAAAAAAAGCTTATGCTCAAATAAATTTGTTAGTCTCTAAGGTGACACAAGTACTCCTTTTCTTTTTGCGAATACAGACGAACATGGCTGCTACTCTGAAACCTGAAAAAACAAACTGGTTCAACAATGAAAGTGTTATATTGGATTAAGGCGACTAGACACAGTAGCAGTTAATAACCACATCATGGAAAGGGATTTATTTCTACTTTTCTAAGATTAACATAATGGCATAACATACAGATAATGAGTTTGTTGTTTTCAATTTGTAACAAACGGAAGATGCCAAGTCTAAAAAAGTGGGGAGAGTGGGGGAAGAAATCATATTCTAAGCTTTAGTCACAAGTTGCCACTACAATCTCTTCTAGTGTTGCCCTGTAGAATTAGTGTGCTACTTTGAACAGGTCAGAGGACACAAAAATTGGGAGAGTGGCAAATAATGAAAAGGACAAGTCTGAATTGCTTGGTGAACTGAGCGTGAGCAAACAATATGCATTTTAATATGGCTAAATGCAAATGCATACGTATTGGAACAAAGAATGTAGGCCAATCTTACAGGATGGGGGACTCTATCCTGTGAAGCAGTGATTCAGAAAAAGATTTGGGGGTCATGGTAGATAATCAGACTACGATGGGCTCCCAGTGCAACGCTGTGTCCAAAAGAGCTAATGTGATCCTGGAATGCATCAAAAGGAGAATCTCAACTAGGAGTAAAGAGGTTATTTTACCTCTGTATTGGCATTGGTCCAACCGCTCCTGGAACACTGTGTCCAGTTCCGGTGCCCACAATTGAAGAAGATTATTGATAAATTGTAGAGGTTCAGAGAACCACCCACAAAAATGACTAAAAGATTAGAAAACATGCCTTAAAACGATTGATCTCTTTGAGTCTATTTAACTTAAAGAGAAAGTTAAGGAGTGACTTGATTAGTCTGTAAGTACTACATGGGTTCTTCAATCTAGCAGAGAAAAGTAGAATACAATCCAATGTCTGGAAGTTGAAGTTAGACAAATTCAGATTGGAAATAAGGTGTAATTTTTAACAGTGAGCATAATTAACCATTGGAACAAGGTTTACCAAGGGTTATGGTGGATTCTCCATCACTGACAATTTTTAAAATCAAGATTGGATGATTTTCCTAAAAGGTATGCACTAGGAATTATTTTGGAAAAGTTCTATGGACTGTGATATAGAAGAGGTCAGACTAGATCATCATAATGGTCCCTTTTGGCCGTATAGCCTATGAACGGTTTGCACAAGAAAAAAAAAAGATTTGTGTAGATTTTATTCAATATAGATTCCTGGCTTCTGATATTTCTCATGAAAAATTTAGATCTCCAAAAGGAAAGGTGAATGTAGCTCCGCTTCCTTTGTCAATTGGTCTTTATCTGAATGCTGTTCTGTGAAGGGACTGTCACTTTTTAAAAACTTTGCCTTTACTTGCTTAATCAAATCCAGTAGAGAAAAATATGTTTACGTTGTCAATGTTAGTTTCTATTGAAAATTCATTGTTTCAGCTCCAGTCATTAAAAACATCAGTAAACTCCTTGGATTAGGTAGAAGACAGGGAAGCTCCCCCTTATGGAGAGTTTCAAAAATGCTCCTTCTTAGAATCCTGATGGAATCATCAGAAGGAAAAAACACACAGCTTTCCTTCCCCTCCATTGAAATCCAGAATGGATTATATTATTGCAGGCCCTAAGCTGACAGTTTCACAACAAAATATCAGACAACAGGCCAAGCCCATGTGGGAAGGAGGAAGGTTGGATTCAAAGCATGGGATGTGTCTTAGCATGTGACAAGAGGTATAATTTGCTCATTACAGAAACAGTGTAATTAAAAACTAAATTGTAATGAAGGCTTTCGTGAACTATCCTGTGTTGTCATCTCAAAAAGACAATTTGAAAAAAGGGTCAGCTACATATTGTATGCCACAGGTCTAGTCTAAAGTACTGGTCAAAACTGACACATCAGTTGACAGCTGGTAGACAGACCAGATAAATGAAACAGTGAAGGTAAAAAAACTTATCCAGAAAGTTTTTATTTTCTCCAAGAGCAGCAATATTTTTCTCTCTTACACACGTGCGTAATAAAGTTCAAGGGTAGGAGGCTAATGCACTGGATGCAGTGCAGCTGATCAGTCAGACTTTAAGTTTTAGCATTGTTTGTATACTACACTAAAACAAAAACAAAAAAAGCTTGTGGCCTCTTCATCAGAGTAGTTTTAGTAACTATACTAGTATGTGCATCTGAATGAAATCTTAGATGCCAGCTTCAAATACACTGCCTGCTATTATGTGCCTTTGTTTACCTTAGGAGTCAATAGTGTTTCATGAACTAAGCAAGAAGATTCTTAAAAATGCTTGTATAGTTGCGTAACAGTCAGGCATATATAGATTAAAAACGTCAAAAGCTCCAAAGTGATTTAGGAGCCTATATCCCACTGGAAGTCTCTTTGAGTTAGGCTTCTTTGAGAAGTTTACCTAGTATGTCACAAAACAGAACTGTGCTTGAATGGATGAAAGAAAATTGAAAATGGAAATGTGTTTCATGTTGACATTGCATTCTGGAATTACCTGTTTCGTCCATTTGTACATTAAAACAATATTCCATTGGAAAAAGCTGACTCAAGAAATATTCTGTTAAACACATGGCTTTGGTCACATATTTTAGTTAATATCAAGTTGCACCCTGAACCCAGCTTTATGAAAGTGTGCTGTAACACACACAAAAAGAGAGTCTCCACTTATCTAAAACAGATCTGTCGTTCTTTTTGTCCAGTATTAATGCATGATGAGCGCTCTCTAAATGGGAGATGTAAATTCTCTCCCACTACCCCATCTGAAGTTGTTCCTTTAAGTATATACATTAATCATTTGCTACTCAAATTAAAAACAAATAAGATGGGTGGTGGTGGAAATCAATGCATTAATTAAATCAAACACGGGCTAGCTACATGAATGCATAGTGCCATGTGTTTAAATTCAAAGTGAATGGAAGCCTTCAGAAATTACTGACTGCTGGATTTTTAGAAAAAAGGCATTTCATATATTTGAGATATAAACACATCTTTTCACCTACAAAACTTGTACCTCTTTCAGTCAAAAGTAGTAAAAACTCCTCTCACGGATCTTAGTGGTACAACTTTAGCCCGAGCAAGTGTAGATCAAGCTTTTTGGGGATCATCCCCTCCCATGGAAATACATGCAGGATCCCCATTCTTGTGTTTCTCTCCCCATCATTCTACCAGGACATGGGGATGACCACAAAGGGAAGTTTGCTCTCCCAGGGAACAGCCAGTACTTGTTTTGCCCCGATCCTGCATATTCCCCAATCCCCATGACAGTTCCCAACACAAGGAATGGTTTTCCCCAATACAGCAAGGGCTGCAGAATAGTCATGACAGCCCCAGCTCCTCCACAAGTTTTGAAGGGTGGCCCAGGCTATGTATACTGTCCCACCCCAGGTCTATATCCCCTTAGCCCATCTCTTGGGGCAGGAGAGGAATTGTCAGCTGCTTCCAAAGCACCAATTGCTTAACTTGTTCTAGCTGGTCCTCTGTATCACAGCTATTTCATATTTATCTAACTAACTTACAGTTAAAATTAATGCACAGAGCATATAATGAAGGCAATATTATTAACATGCATAACATGGGTAAGCCTGTTGCGCATTAACCTATTTTCCTGTCCAAATATCTAAGGCTCAAAGGTTCAAAATACAAAACTAGATAGGCCTGACCTGCAACCTTGGTTGTCATTCACACCACACACAGCAGCCCACGGTTCAACTAAGTAAAGAGAGTATTAAGTTACCTAGCCATTATAACATGTCTCTGCTTAAAATTTCAGCTCAAATACCTGCTCCCAAATTTATACCAGGTACCAAAGCCACAACACAGTGTCTTATTAAATATTTGGCATGTTGCATCAAGTTACCATTGGTATGTGGTTATATGTCATAGCACATCGTGAGCCCATGTGGCAAGGGAGCATCACATAATACAGCATGCCAAGAATGCTGACAAGAAATTTAAAACAACCCCCACTTTCAGAGCACTTTTAATAGAAAGTATGTCACAAACTGTCCAACCCGGTGTGTAGTCATTTTCCATATGAAAAATCCGTTGAAACAATGCACTGGATGTTTAAGTATTCACTTCAGCAGGTTTACTATTAAACACAACATGCTTTAGTTCAGCACACAGAACTTGTGCTCTTCTAATGTTTTAGTTGGTACACCTCGAGACATTATTTATTAATGCAATTAAACTGAAAAACAATCACTTAAGACTCCACTGTACTCCTTCACTGGGTCTGGCACAAAGACAATATCTCAAAGACTAATTATACCAACAGGTATTCAGCTAGGTGAGTTCCACTAAATTTTGAATGCATGCACCAATAGTTCATATCTGTGGAACTTGTTTCCAGTCCTTAAACATGTGTACATTTCTGATACCTATTCAACCACACTAATGTTCTAAACACAAATACTGTATGTAGAAGTGACAGCTGGTTATTTATAAAATTGTGTATATAGAAACGCAAACCAAATTGCTGAGAGTCTCAGTGGACCATTTAATGATCTTTCCAAATGTTGTTTGTACCGTTAGTTAACTATTGTAAAATGCTTTGGATAAAAGCGCTACGTTAAAAAAAAAAACTTAATAGTAATTAACTTTTTTGTTCTACAAATAAAAGCACATAACTCATATTTTAATAACTAATATTTTAATACCTTTCTAATGTGCCCTCTCTCCCCTGTTGCGGCAGCCCCCAAGCTGGGGCTGGGAAGGAGGGCCGTCTCTCCCTGGCAGCCGCAGCCCTTGAGCTGGGGAAGGAGGGCCTTCTTTCTCTGGCCACCGCAGGCCTCCATGTCCCAAATTCCCCCCACCCGCCTTCTGACCCCTCCCACCTACCCCCCTAGGCCACCACTTCATCTTACATGTGCGTCTTCTCCCGGGTCCAGGCACCTAATTAGTGGAGCCACGCCTGCGCGCACCTTAGCGGGAACTATCTGCGGACCACCTGAATGGAGCTCACAGACCACAGTTTGAGAACCTCTGCTCTGTCATGCCATTGGGCCAAATCTTTGTACTTCCCATTGCCAGACCCTGAATCTTACCCTGTTCTCTTCAGAATGGCACCACATGCAGAAAATACACAAGAAACAGCTGGACAGTAGCCAAATGGGACACACAAGTCCACACAAGGGGGCTGATACCCTCAGCTCCCAGTGAAGCCAAAGGACACTCAGAACATAAGAACCATACTGGGTCACACCAAAGGTCCATCCAGCCCAGTATCCTGTCTGCCAACAGTGGCCAATGCCAAGTGCCCCAGAGGGAGTGAACCTAACAGGTAATGATCAAGTGATCTCTCTCCTGCCATCCATCTCCACCCTCTGACAAACAGAGGCTAGGGACACCATTCCTTACCCATCCTGGCTAATAGCCATCAATGGACTTAACCTCCATGAATTTATCCAGTTCTCTTTTAAACCCTGTTATAGTCCTAACCTTGCAACTTCCTCAGGCTTTGAGCCTCTCTCGTAATGAGTTTGATTCTACAATAACTGAAAAGATTTGTTCAGTTGGAAAAAATATAGCAAAGTTATTGGAATATGCAAAAATTAGAAAGCTAGACTTGGTAAAATGGGGACAAAATGTCCCGTTTTTAATGCTGAGGCTGCATTTCACATGGACATAATATAGCAGCATCCCCTGTACCAGAATTTGATTATCTGTGGTCCGTAAGAATTATTGTTTTGCATATTGCAGTTTCTTCTCTGCTTTTTAATATCTCTGTGCTTCCACAGTCTTCCATTTACCCCTCCCTAGTCTACTGTGCTGCTCCATTTGTGTGGGGGGTTAGATGCCACGAAGTAAGTGGCAATGCCTTAACCATCTACGTGTTGTAAAGGCCACTGGGACCTCTTCCATCCTTATCAAGGGGAGTGCTAACCTTTGTTAGGGAGGCACATTACCTCTAACAACACTAACAGATGGACTCACCTCAGCCAGTAATCACGATAGTTATTGTGATATGTTCCCAGCCAATTGTATAAAAACGAAAATGCCATTACCTGCCAAACACAGGTCTCCCCAAAGAGAAACAGTCTTCCTCAGTCTCTGCATTAACAATCTTCTTCCCCCCACATCCCAACACCTATTTCAAAGGTTTATATTAGAAACCATGCTCTGAATCTTTACACAGAGATTTGTTTAAAAAACGTTTCAAGTGACCACTCAGGGTGTGAAAACTACAAAATATATACAATATATTCTGTACGGTAGAGTAATTGAAGGTGCATTCAGCCTTTAAAAGACAGCACTTTGGGGACCAATTATTGCACATTATGTGGCTTAATATTTTAAGAAGAAATGTTTGGAACAACCACAATAAAACATTTTTAAATGGGTTACTGAAAACATGAAGAACAGTTCTGCACAAGCTCAAAAGCTTGTTTCTCTCAAAAACAGAAGCTAGTCCAATAAAAGATTATCTCACCCACCTTCTCTCTCTAATATCCTGGAATCCACACAGCTAAAACACCACTGCATAAACCCCACTGAAAAATTTACATAATTTTTATACATTCTAATTTACTGCTCATTTATGGCACTCGTACACAAAGGAGTAAACTGGAACAGCTCTTTGGGTGTTGCAACAGCACATCCAGTCAATAATCTGCAAGCTTAAAAAGTCTGAGAAGGGTTTATCGCGGACTAAGATCCAAAGAACTTGCTTTTTAAAACACTAATAAACTCCATAATCACATATTTGCAATGCCAGACCAGTCATTTCAAAATTTCAGTTTAATATTAACTTGATAGCATGCAGCCAATAAGAAAATTACTGGTGTATTTTCTAATATATGTGGGTGAAAATAGGATGTGGGAGGCAGCGGGGAAAGAAAGAAGATAAAACATGAGCCTGATCCTGTATTCATGACACTAAAGCCCATGGGACTTTTGCTGTATACATAGAGCATTTGGAGTCAGATTCACAAAAATTCAAAGATTCTGTACAGTGACTGAATGATGCTGGCTGGCCTATGTCAATTTTAATAAGATTATTTCCCCTTCATAGTCTCAATCTTGCAACATACAAGAGGAAAGGGAAAGGGGGCATAGACAGCACTCGAATTACAGGGGGATCTGGGGAGGACCAAGCCCCCTTACTACTTTTAGGGTCTACCTGTCGTACGGAACCCTGACTTCTTACTACTGTTTAAATTAAAGCAAGCCACTTGACATGCTCAACTCCCATACTTTTTTCCCCATAATTTGAGCACTGGCTACAGAGGGGCAAGAAAAGGAAATTCTACTCTCTGTATCAGTGTAACAGAGCAAAGAAATGGACTTGTATACAGCAGAGACCACTACTACTACTACTACTACTACTGATTATTAGTAATTTGTATTGTGTTAGCACATAGCTCTCTCATTTAGTTCCCTCCCCCACCCCTGTGTTAGGCATGGTACACAACATAACAGCACAAAACAAAATGGTGCCCAGCCTCAAAGAGCATAGGTACTACTAGGTAAAAAGATAAATATGCTGTAAGAATCTCCATGTGTTGCCTTAAATAGAGTCTCCTTCCTTTTATGGAAGTAAGAAAAAGACAGGCCCCAATGTGACTAAACTCCAGTTTTGAGGGAAGCAGAGTAAAATTCTATTTACTTGCAAGGCTAAATGTAATGGTCTGGAGACAAAAGAGTTATAGTATTACTCAGCTCCTCCATGTCAAAAATAAAGTGAGCAAACTCCAACTCTGGAATTTGTCACTATGCAGCATTAACTGTGCAAATGCACAATTAATCTGAAAAGTAATAGACCTATCTCAAGTCTTTGAATCAGTTGACAGCTCAGCTAGCATCCTTAGTTTAGAAATGAACATGTGTTCTCTGGAAGCAATGTAATACACTAAAATACTAAGAATTACTAACACTGCTGGTGAAAGAGTCAGTCTAGTGTAAACACCTCCATAGCCAGTCTTAAAGAGCTGCAGACCATACATTTAAAGGTGGAGCTCAACTGTAGTCAAAATGTTCGGACCAGGAGCAGTGACAATATTTTTCAAACTAAGTAGTAAGAAAACCAGGGATCTACAGAGAACAGATGATGAAAGGATAACTGGGTCTGAAGAAACACTGTGTTCCACACACAACAAAATATGTATTATTTTTTGCATTGCTTCTAAAAATGTGACTCGTTGGTTTTGCGTTCTACAACTTCTTAAATTTAAATTAGGCACACATGTTGCTAACTTAAAAAAAAAAAGTCTTCCAATAACATAGGCTTCTATTTAAAGTGACCTGACAATCTGTTTTGCAACTTGTTAATTTCTAAGGTGCCACACCATACAGTGCCTCTTAGGACCAAGTCCTGCTTCCACTGAAATCAACCAGAGTTTTGTCACTGACTTCAGTCAGTTCAAGATATGAGCACAAAAGCCAAAAAGTGAGGTGTATAGATTACCAGCAGCTCACAAAAAATTCTGAAGCTGTGTGGTATTTCACAATAATTTACAATTGAAAACTCACAGTATCTGAGAGTTTCCCCTAACATTTTGTTTCAAGTTACTCTTTTTGAAGTAACAGCACCGTAATACATGTGGGGTAGATCCAAGATTTATGCCACAAGTCTGAAATATTTCAAGTTTACTCACCATAAAGAATCACAGAAGTGACCCTGTTGTCCTGCATACACAGACCACCACCACCCAACAATTAGCTTGCTCACATCCCCGGTCATGAGACCAGGCACAAAAAAGAAATATTCTGCAGCAGAACTTTTTAAGAGAACAAACAAAAACAACAGAAGACAGTACAGCATGTTTTACTCAAGATGGTTCATGATTCTAGGACAGTCCCCTGCAAATCTGGAGTTCTAATTACTTTAACGCAAAGTCAGTCAGGTACCCAAGAACATGTCCTATTGCTGCACATCTTAGGGCCACAGTAAGAATTAGAATACTTAGCACATACAGAGCTTTACATTTTCAAAGCACTATATAAATGTTAATGAACCCTCAACAAACCTGTAAGTAGGTAAGTGTTAAGTATTACCCCATTTTATAGATGGGAGACAAAGGTGAAGTTACTTTGTCACACAGCGAGACTCTAGCAGAAATTAGATTAGAATTTAGGATTTTCCAATTTGGTTCTCATTTCTCTAGCCCATGCCATAAACTTTGTTGCTTTACAATTTTTTCAACTTTGCAGGAAGGGCATCGTCATGTCCTTCAGGTGTCAAAACTTGAGGTGTCAGTTAACCTGGGGAAAGGTGGATTACTGAGCCAGAAGGGATAGCAAATATGTTTTGCAGCAATGAACTTGGAAGGTCCATCTGAATAAAGTGTCAGAAACAT
Organism: Natator depressus; assembly: GCF_965152275.1. Classification (NCBI taxonomy): domain Eukaryota; kingdom Metazoa; phylum Chordata; order Testudines; family Cheloniidae; genus Natator; species Natator depressus. The sequence goes on along the minus strand of NC_134239.1, from coordinate 37,118,225 downwards.
ATATAAGGGATGTAGTAACAGTTAAATTAATCAGGTTAGTCATAAAATGTTTTAAGATTGATATGCCAACACATAACCACATAATACAGAGAAAGCCAAGGCTCAGACTTAGAAACGCTAGGGCAGCACAGTTGCAGCTGTGCTGCTGTAGCGTAAACAGTTACTACAGTGATGGAATGGGTTCTTCCATTGCTGTAGTAAATCCACCTCTCAAGAGCCAGTAGCTAGATCAATGGAAAAAATTTTCTATCAACCTAGCAGTATCTACGCCAGGGCTTAGACTGGCTTAATTCCACTGCACAGGGCATGAAATTTTTCACAACTCTGAGCGACATATTTAAACTGACCTAACTCTGTAGTGTAGACGAGCTCTTAATCTACACTTAAAAGTTGTATTGGCATAGCTACCTTGGTCAGAAGTGTGAAAACAGCCACACCCCTGACCAACATAGCTATGCCAAAAACAATGTAGACGCAGCTTTGATGATGGAAGAGTGCTTCTGTCAATGTAGCTAACATCCTTCAGAGAGATGGTGTTCCTATACCGACAAAGATCGCAGTTGGCTTAGGCTGCGGCTACCGTATAGGGCTATGCCATCATAGGCTGTGTGTACATTATAAAGCCTAAGAAAAAGGATTGAGGCTTTTCAGTCTCAAGTATGAAAATAAAAAGGTGTCATGCATGTGTCATAATAAAGTGTTCCAGAGTAGCAGCCGTGTTAGTCTGTATTTGCAAAAAGAAAAGGAGAACTTGTGGCACCTTAGAGACTAACAAATTTATTTGAGCATAAGCTTTCGTGAGCTACAGCTCACTTCATCGGATGCTCACGAAAGCTTATGCTCAAATAAATTTGTTAGTCTCTAAGGTGCCACAAGTCCTCCTTTTCTTTTTATAATAAAGTGTATCCACTTATAGTGAACAATAACTCCATACGACAGCCAGTGTACTTTTGGAAGAAGCTGTTTGTCACTCCATTATGCCTGCCTGAAACCACCACCACTCTGCTATCCAAAGAGGGGGATCAAGAGATATGAAAGAAGAGGACTGGGGGAAATAGGGAGTGGAATCAAGGTCAAAAGCATAAATATGATTTGGGGCTTTACTCCAATGGAAAAAACAATTACAGGATCAAGGAAGCAATTGTTCTATAAAAGAAATCCCCAAATGTCAAAGCAAAGGCTTTTAAATTATTAGTATATGTACAGTACAGAGAAAACATAAGTATTTGGCCTGGATTTTCTCAAGTAAGATTAGGCCAGGAGTGAAGTGGTCAGTAATTCTGGGCATCTTTGTTTTAGTTCATAAACATGATCACTAATTCCATTTTGCATGAGAGAAGTCTTATAATATTTTTAAAGTTAACATCAAAAACTAGTTGAAGTGTCCACTCTACAATGCCCTTTATTTCTAGAATACAGTGAATTGTCATGCAGGAAGAAGAAAGTGTATCTAGCATATAAAGTGATATCCCTTTAAAAATTATTTAGGCTGAAATATACTTATATAGCCTCTTTTATCCAAGATCAAGGTATTTTACAGACATTAATTGTTAACATCCCTGGGAGATAAATGTTGCAAGTCTCACTACCCCCATTTTACAGATGAGGAAACGGAGTCACAGTGAGGTTAAGAATCTTGCCCAAGGTCCATTGCAAGATTGTGGAGGTGGTAGGATTAAAACCCAGGTGTCCCAATACCCATCCCTCTGCACTATGTTCTAGCCAATATTGTTTCTCTGATGAAAAAAAGTTTGCAATACATGCCTAACAAAAAAGTCAACTTGAAACAAAACAGAGGCTCTTATATAAAATTTCCTAGCCCTGCCAACATATTTCAACTCTGACCTGCAGGGACCATCTCTATATGCAAGAATGTAATTCCATTTCTTTGCTCGAATTCCTTCTTGGCTGAGATTACAGCAAGGATGCCAGTTGTGAACGGAATTTTAAAATTGACTGAGGCATCCGATCTTTTCGCACTGGCCACCGAACAGATATCAGAAAGTCACTAGCTTTCACTTATCAACCATTGGCAGATTCAGTCCAGAGACTTTCAGGCAAGAGAATCTATATCTCATCATCAGTCTTCTGAGCCCCTCCAGTCGCTCACGCTGCCAGCATTTTGTTTAAACTCAGATTTTCAACCCATACCTAAAGTGTAATGGTTTAATAAAACAATTACTACTGTAGATTAAGCCACACTTCAAAGCCCTGAATAAAAATAGTTGTCACATCCAATTAGGCCCAATCTGTGAGCAGAAAAGGATGTTGTGCTGGTTAATGCGCACCGAGAGCCAGTCACTTAACACCACAGAGGAGTGTTGTAGCTAGAATACACAGAAAGCGTTTCTCATATTATTTCAGGAAGTTTACAGAGAGATGCTAGCTGAAAGTTAGTATGCTGTCAAATATTTGTGCTTATTTCCATACATTCTTCTACCCAAAAACTAGTTAGGAAGAGAGAGTGTCCAAAAGGAAATATAAATAAAAAAGTTATTTCAGGGCTCAAAAGCTCTAAGCTTGTCAATAAAAGATCTATCTTTAGATCAGACTAGGATTAAATGTCACTATATCCAAGACCAATCAAGGTGGCAGATTTGATTATAAAAATAATCTAGCCAAGCAACTGCAGTTAACCTTCTTCAGTAGCAAAAAGCCAGTCAGCAGATCCTATTTAAGTGACAGATGTACATCAGGGGGACAACACATACCATATGTGTTTGTGTGCATTAAAACCTTTTCCAATAATTATACACTCTTTAGTCTGCAAAATTCAAACAGGAAAGCAATATTAGCATTCAGTGAGATAATATAATTAAAAAATACAAGTTGATAAAACATTCACCCATTCAATACACATCCTACTCCAAGAGAGGCTTACATTCTTAGCAGATGTAACAATTGTAATCCTGTATGGACAGTGTGGATGAAGTCAGACCCCAGGCAGTGAGTAGTTAGCAATTTTGAGTCTATACACACTTATTGGCTGATCTATTGACCATTGCAGCATATCCATAATCTCTCTCAATAGCTATGCCATTCCATATAGTATTACATCCAAATGCAGATGAAACTGGAGAGATGTGTGTGTTGTTAAAAAAGTTTTATGATGAGCAAATCACAACAGTTAGTATGATAAGAAATGCTGTTCACAGGGGTAGTGTGAGGATCGATTAGTTAATGTTTGTAGAGGACTTCTCAAGTGCTATGTGAATGCTAAGCACTAATTACATATTATGGTATAGACAAAAGCTTATGCTCAAATAAATTGGTTAGTCTCTAAGGTGCCACAAGTACTCCTTTTCTTCATATCACACACTCACTATCATCATTCTAAGGCCATAGCAAGGCTTACGCCCAGTCTTCCCCAGTCTGGCCTCAGTAGAGTTTTTTCATCTCTGTAGCCAAAAAGTATTCAGACAGTTCACCTTCACCCATTACCAGGAAGAACATGTTCATGTCTGTCTGTAAACAACCTCAGACTTCCCCTTCCCACCTCATCCAGCTCTTATCTATTGCACATATGGTGCACCTCACTTCTGCCCCGGTTCTATTAGTAATCTCTCTTTACAATTAGCTGTCTCACTTCAGGGAGGAAGTGTGAGCAGTTAACACAGGGGTGGGCAAACTATTGGACCATCCTGCCCGGCCCCTGAGCTCCGGACCGGGAGGCTCGCCCCCGGCCCCTCCCCGGCTGTTCCCCCCACAGCCACGCCGCTGCACAGGGAGCGCAGCTTGCGCCCACTCACCTCCCAGGCTTTCAAATAAGCCTGTCCTGCCACTCTGAGCAGCATGGTAAGGGGGCGGGGGCAGTTGGATAAGGGGCAGGAGGTCCTGGCAGTCAGGACACGGGGTGGGGGGTTGGATGGGGGGTAAGGGAGCAGGGGGATTGGATAGAGGATGGGGTCCTGGGGGGCAGTCAGGGACAGGGGTCCTGGGGGCAGTCAGGGGACCGGAGGGTTAGATAGGTGTGGGAGTCCTGGGGGGTGGTTTGGGGAAGGGGGTGGTCAGGGGACAAGGAGCGGGGGGGGGGGGGTTTGGATAGGTCAAGGGTTCTGCGGGAGGCCGTCGGGGGGGGCAGGCTGTTTGGGGAGGCACAGCCTTCCCTACCCGGCCCTCCATACCGTTTTGCAACCCCAATGTGGCCCTCGGGACAAAAAGTTTGCCCACCCCTGAGTTAACATGTGCTACTTTCAGCTTCAGGAAATGGTTTCTGTTAGAGGGAACAGGGATGGTACTTATAAAAAGAGAACTAGACCCTCTCCCCACCGCCAAAACAAAACAAAAAAGTCCCACCTCCTCAAAAAGCCAAAACAGCTGGCTTGCCTGTTTCCTCGGCTGCCATTGACCAAATCAAAGGCTGGTGCAATGTCAAGCCGAGCCAAATGAAAAACTGGCACAACCTGTCAGACTCCTCTTCCTACTTAAAACGTCAGGTTTGAAGCGGCTGCTAGTCATGGGTGGGCAGTGAAAGTCCCTATCAATCCACCTGTGCCAGAGACACCTGAAATCGCTAGTTTCAAAAGCGTCTGAATTCCTGACGCGAGCCCGTTTGGTACAACAGTTAAGTTAGACCCAGGGCAGCTGAGCACCCCGCGCGCGCACAGACACAGACACACACACACACACACAGTCTCTTTTCACGCGCTGGCATCTCACTTGTGGTTATATCACGTCCTGTTTCTTTTCAAAGCCATCCCAGCCCATGAAGCGGTAGCACTACAGCCCCGGCGAGGAGCGGGGAAACGGCCCAAAGGGCGGGTAAGGGAGGCCGAGCTGAACAGGGGTCGGGGAGGACCCGGGCTGCGGGACAGCCGCGGCCAGGTGAATTATTCACCAGCGCTCCCGCCTCTCAGCTGACAGCACCTGCGCAACCCCAGCCGGGCAGCCAGGAGTCCGGGAAGCCGCAACACAGGCACGGAGGCACGTTGGACACAATCCTATTACACAAACCCCAAACCGTCCCTGTCCTCCCGCCCCGGAGCCGCTCGCCCGGCGGGGAGCGGGGGCCAGCGGCCGCCCCAGCCGCGACTTACCGGGCACCCGGCTCAGCATGTTGGGCGGGGGGGGGACCAGCCGGGCTCACCGCGGGGCAGGAAGGTGGGACGCGGGCACCAGCTGGGGCGCAGCCCAGCGACTCTGCCCCGGCCGCCGGCCCGGGCGGAGAGCAGTAGAGCTGGGCGTGGCCCCGGCCGAGCCCCGGGCCAATCAGCGGGCGGCAGGGGGCAGAAGGCTCCCGCCCCAGCCCGGCCCGCTGTCAGCGCGCCTTGCACGTGGGAAGCCCGGCCTAGGCAGCGCGTCTGCCCCGGAGCCCTGGGGCAGGAAGCCGCCGGGGGGAGGGGGACGCGCGGGTAGCGGTAGCGTAGGGTAGGGTGTGCGGAGCGGGCCGGCCTCTCCTCGGGGGACGAGGGCTGGTCAGGTCCCCCTGGCACGGCGCTGAGGGGGCCTGGGAGGGGCTAGGCCGAGGGGTTGGGGTTGTGGGGCAGGCTGAGGGCGGGGAACGAGGGGGGGGTGCTGGGGCTGGAGGGAGGCCGAGCCGTGGGGTGAAGAGGAATCAGACTCAGGGAAGGACGCGAGAAGGTGGTTGGGGGTAGATGGAGTATGACGAGGGGCGTAGAGGCCGAGGGCGGAGTTGGGAGGATGCAGCCACTGAGGGCAGAGTCTTTGGGCAGATGCAAGGTCGAAAGGATTTTAAAGGGGGGATTTGGAAAACGGGCATTTGAGGAGAAGAGTCTGGGAGAGGAGTGTTCAGGGAGGGCAGCCAGGGGGAATAGAGAGGAGAGGGGGTGAAGGGATGTTCGGGAGAAGGACGGGATGAGGAGAGTTGTGGGAAGAAGCTAGAGAGACTAGGGAAGACAGAGGAGAAAGTGGGCATTTGCAATGCGAGGAGAAGAGGCTTGGGGAGGAATGAGCTACTTGAGGAGGAGAGAGTCTGGAAACTTGGGAGAGGAATGGGTGCAAGAGGAGGAGGAAGGTCAATAGGATGTGGGGGATTTGGGGATAGAGAAGAGAGACTTTGGAAGTTTGGCCAGATTGGAGAGCGGAGGGAGGAGTGAGGAATGAGGAGAGAGTGGGGGGAAAGAGGCGGCGGCTTTGGAAAGGGAGGACAGGAAGTGAAGAGATTGTGAGGGGAAGGAGGGCAGCATTATAAATAGGGTTTTGGCCCTAGGCAGCAAAAAGGGTAAAGAATGGAGACAGAAACAGGGAGGAAAGAGACTTGGGCCTTGTTCTTTTCAGAGGTGCTAAGCAGCTTCATTTGAAGTGAATGGGAGCTTTGGGTGTTCATTACCCACCTGCTAAAGACTGCTGCTGGTGAAGCCTGAAAGGGCATTGGAAGGGGTCTGGCTTAAGACTTATACTTCACACAGGATGCATTTTGTCCCTTGAATGTGCCTATCCTGTGTCATATCTGTACACAGAAATGGCACTGCAGCCCCCAAGAGTCACCTTTACACCAAGATCCAGCTGGTTTCTGACCCCCTTTGTGCAAGGAGAGCAGTGTGAAGGGCCTGGAATAGGAAGCCAGAATTGGAGCACGTGCATGCTCTGATGCTTTCTAATCTACCTATAGTGCCTGTATGACCCCTGTGATTGTAGTATCTGTGTGCCTCACAATCTTTAATTTTTTATCCTCACAACACCCCTCTCGGGTAGGAAAGTACTGTTATTCTGATTTTACAGACAGGGAGCTGAAGTACTAAGGCCCAGGTCCTTAAAGATATTTAGGCCCTTAACTCGCATTGAAATCAATAGGTGTCAATAGGTAATCAGTAAGTAATTTTGAGGACCTGTGCCTAAGTGACTTATCCAGAGTCACACAAGAAATCTGTGGTAGAGGTTAGGAATGGAACTCCAGTTTCTCAAGTTCAAGGTTATTTGACCCCATACTGGCCTACTCTGAACCAAATTTAAAACCAGTCTGTATAACATGAGTTAACTAATGTAGACGGGGCCTAATTTGTGACTATGAATGTGCACAGCTAAGTAATATAATATACAATGAGCTAAATGCTTAAACAGTTGTCTGAGGCAAGAAGTAAACTTCAAGGTGAACGTGCCTCATGGAGTATACCTCCTGTTTGGTTTCAAAATCTTACTGTTGCTTGTTCCTTGCATTGTTTTACTAGAGCAATCTGCTGAATCTGAGCATTTCATTCTATTAACTTTTTGCGGAGATGAAGGAAGAAGGAGGCACACCTCGGGGCCCTAATTCACCCCGGGGTGTTCACTACTTCCCAACACAGATGTAAAGAGGTTAAGTGGTGTAAGATAAGTAAGAACTACTAATTATTCCTCAAGAAAGGCTTTTAATGATTTTTGAACAGCATAAACAAAACAGAAAAAGGAAAACCAAAGACCAGCACTGAATAAGAATTACTCTACATATGCTTGTCTTTGGGGCTTTTATTATGACTTGCCAGGACCAGCATAAGTAAGGCTCTTATTCACCAGCTTTATATTCCTGGTGACAAACTATTTCAAACGCAACATAAAGCTGATGAACGACAGCACCACATGCATCCGCTTGGACTACTTAAAAGACAAGCACAAATACATGCAAAGCTATTATGCATCAGCTATCTACTATCGACTTTGTACTACAGTATTGATACGACTATGATCAATTCGGCTCGAGCGACCAGACTTACTTACCCTGCATTCGTCCGAAAAATACGTTACCCTTCAGTTGGCCGCTTTCCGCACTGGCCAGGTACAGACAGTCGAGAAGTGCACGTCCCTTTGGTTCAGGGGTTGTGGGTCAGGTATGACCGAAAACACACACACACACAGTCCTGTGCCTTCGTCCTTTTTATCTGGTCTGACGGCCGTGTTTTAGAACAGACCAACCAATCAGGGTGGGCCACATTGTTTATGTGGTTACCCTAATTGTATAATCGATGCGTATTTAATTTTTATGTCCAATTGTTAGTTGTTCGTATAATTGAGGCCTATGTATTTTCTGAAGCCAATTAGATCTTGATTGTGGGTAATTTGGGGTTGATAAGTACACAGGAGTCAGCAGATATTGCTATCTGGTATCAGCGTGGCCTGACCACAAGCCACAAGGTTAAGCTTTATTTTTGCAAGGCTTACATTTTGAAGTATATGGAAGTTTGAGGCCTAACATTTGCAATTTTTTTATTTCGTTCAAGCTTGACAAGACAGTTCAATTTATTCACACTTTTGAGCTATGATGCTTTCCTGTATTTAGCTTTTGAAGATGAAACCTACTTACTTTTGAAAGTTATAAATACTATAACACAAAGCTGTAACAGTGCATGTTGTTTTTACCTGAAAAGTGTGTCTGCATCAGCAGGTTTAAGGAGTGAAATAGAAGATGCTTTTATATTATCATGAAGGAAGAACAAAAAGAAAAACATTTCTGGAATACCAGTAAATGGAGGAAAAGGGGCTGGCCTCAGCATGATTTGGAGCATAGTCTACCTAGCACGGCAGACCAGTCCAGTGTTTGAGAGAGAGATGAAAGCAAAGCTGCTTCAAAGACAACTTTAATGTTATTAAAGTAATTAGAAAGAGTATGACAATTCAGGAAACACACAAAACCTACCTCTTTGAAAAAGGCTTTCCACTAGTGACACTCAACACTAATGCCCCCTTTTATCCCTAAAGTCTTGCCAACCCCCTAAACTAAGAGGAAATTTAAAAAAATCTTTGAAAATAATAATAAAATTCAGAAATCCTACCCAAAATAGAGTGTTGACCCTGAAAAAGCACACGTGCTAGAGAGTCCGTGAAATTCACTGGGGACTTTGCTACTGCTACTTAATTTAGATGGAAGGCGCCAAATACCATGGTGATGGGCGGCAATATAAAACCTCAAGATAGATAGAAAACAAGATATTTGTGCACTGGTATGTGCTACAAGGCTGTGTTGAAACAAATGCCTAACTGGGGAAGACCACTAGTGACTGGATCTTCCTTCTTCAGCAGCATTGTGGGGAAGGCTACCAGTGGGCTCCAATGCAGACTGCAAAATCCTTCCACTTGACAGTTATCCTAAACAGTCTTTTTTCTTTCTTTCACTGTACTATGCACTCATCAGGGTCACCTTTACCCTGCACCATTTAAGTCAGTGCCATTGACCTCAATAAGCATAGGCTGAAGCCCTGTGAGAGGTATACTACTCTGGAGAAATGCATATTTCAGTGCTACACAGCCACTTTAACTCTGCTTCCTCCTAAAACACCATTATTTACAGAATCCAGGTAATAAAAATATATATATTTAACAAACTCACAACAAATCGATTGGTCAGAGTTAGGTTTGCGTTGCAAAGAAATATACTTTATGTGTGATAAGAATAATTGCTTATTATGACTGTAGTGTAATATTTGTGATGCACTTAACTATTCGTTTCCTTGTGGTTAAAACACTTGGGTTTTGTAAGTAGCTTGAAAAGTGACTACACCATTCTCACTTAGCAACCTGAACTGTTTTTTAATTTGTATATTATGCACTTTTTTAGCCAGAATCAAGAGACACACAGTTCAAAGGCCAATCTATGTCTCTCCAAAGACATACAGTAATACTAATTACTATGGGTCAAGAAGGTGAATTCATCTTGATGAAGACTGAACAAAAACTAAAGCAGAATTCAGCATTATATACAGATCTACTAGCCACCCCACCATGTCCTTATGTAAGGGGTTGGAGATGCAGCAGCCAGAGAGGGCAAAGATTATTCCTCCTGACTGTGGTGGAACCCCCTTCCACCAAGAACATGCTACCTGGGATTGGCACAGGAACCAGGATTTCTGCCATTATTTTCAACAGTGCAGCTGCTTTGTAGATTCTTCTCATCCCACCCCACCCTGTTTCTCTCCTCTTGAAGGAGAAGAGGCACACCACAAAACATAAGAATAGAACTACAGAATGAAAAATATTGCAGCCTCATCATCTAGTAAAGACACACTAACTCATTGCTGCAGGATGCTCATCCTCTCATGGGATCATACAATATGTGCCTTCTTCTCCTAACTTATGTAAACAGATCTTTAAAATTCATATAAATGTAATATTACCTCCATGCTTGGCCTTAGTATTCTTGTTAGCAAAACTTTTATATAGAGAGGAAGTATGGTCCAGTGGCAAGAGCACGAGCCTGGGACTTGGAAAACAGCATTCAATTTCCTGCTTCACCACTTTGGGTAAGTCACTTACCCCGTGTCCTCATTAGTAAAATGAGGATAGTAGCACTTTCTACTCAGAGGTGTTGTGAGGCTAAATACATTCAAGACTATGGGGTGCTCTATATTATACTAATGGTGGCCATGTATTAAGTACCATAGGTATTTGCCCAATGTTAGGTTCTAGTCTGTTGCTGAAGTAATGTGTGGTTGCCATGTTGCAGTATAAACAAATAATTTGTCAATTGCATAATTTGCCATGTCCTTTTTATCCACTTTGTCTCCAAAAGACAGTTTTCTTTTTCAGCCATATAGCTATACTTGCTAAGATCACACAGACTCTTAAATCACTGGAGTGGTTTATCTAAAGGAATTTTGCAGTTTAGATCCAGTATAATAAAAATATCTCTGGTAGGGAGTTAATTTCTGGATGTGGGAATATACCATTTTCAGAAGCCTAGAATATCTGGATATTCCCATCACACATGCAGGAAGGAGTCTTTCCCAAAACACACTGCACAGAATGTGTCAGCTAATCTACTCAGTATATTGGTGAGACACATTCTAAGCAATATTTTTATTTGACTCTCTAAATGCACTGACACATTCGTGCATGTATGTCAAAGAAGAGCATAGTACGCTTGTGGGTCCTTGGTAAATAGCAAATATTCTCGTCCTTTATTTTATTTTTAAACTAACTCTCTAGCACACCTTTGCCCCTAGAGGTTTTCTTGTTCATTCATTGCAGAAATTTGAGGAAATGTCCTTTATTATTTATTAGTAGTAGTAGTAGTAATGTGTATTACTGCACTGCCAAGGGACACTTGTTACAGGCCAGGATCCCACTGTGCTAGGTACTATACAAACAAAGAACAAAAAGAAGGTCCCTGCCTCACGCAGCTTACAATCTAAGTATAAAACAGGGGTCGGCAACCTTTCAGAAGTGGTGTGCCGAGTCTTCATTTATTCACTCTAATTTAAGGTTTCACTTGCCAGTAATACATTTTAACATTTTTAGAAGGTCTCTTTCTATAAGTCCATAATATATAACTAAACTATTGTTGTATGTAAAGTAAATAAGGTTTGAGAAGCTTCATTTAAAAAATTAAATTAAAATGCAGAGCCCCCTGGACTGGTGGCCAGGACCCGGGCAGTGTGAGTGCCTCTGAAAATCAGATCACGTGCCGCCTTTGGCACACGTGCCATAGGTTGTCTACCCCTGGTATAAAACAAGAGACAACAGACACATATACACAGACAGAGGAGCACAAGTAAACAGTGAAACAATATTGGTCAGCATGGTTGGCAGTGGTCTCTGCACATTAGCAACCTAACCATTGTCAAGTTTTTTGCCCTTTGCTATACTGGCTTTCTTTCACTTTTTCCCATATGTTTATCGCTTCTGCTGCAAATAGTAGTGATTAGTGTTTGCCACTATCCTCTGTTGTCCCATTTGCCAGAATGCTGCTTCCATCCTTTTCAAAAGGGCACCCTCAGCTAAGCTATCCCAATAGTCTATGCTACATAGTTCAGTGCACATGCCTAGTGGCATATCTCCTGGTCTGGAATGCCAGTTTCCAACTTTCTTCAGTTCCAATCACTGGATCCCAGTCTAACCAGAGTTGTTTTTTCCTTGAAGCATATTAATATTTTTCAACATTTGGAAAAATGTATCAGGGAGTTTGACTGGGAGAAGCGATGCCACATATAAAAATCTAGGACATTTTACTATTTGGATCATATCCATTAGTTGGTTAAGACTTCCTGATATGTGGTTTTTTGTTTGTTTGTTTTGAAAGGATTATAATGATATTTCTGTTACAAAGATATGCCAATTTTGGGCCCACAACGATTCCTAGTTATATCATTCAGTATTGATTTAACTGACTAATTCCCTAAGTCCCTATGCTATTTCTGTAAACTAGAGTTCCTTTCAATGTCATCTAGCGACTATCCATCCAGTATGGCCTCCTCAAAGTCTGCAGTTTGTGAATCCAAAAATTTCTCTCAAAGTCATGGGAAATATATTTAACAGCCTTGGAGAGGACTCTCATTTTAGTAGTGTATACACTTATCACGTCTGCATTTATTCTAAAAAAAAATTTTTTTTAAACTTGATTTTAGAGTGATATTTCACCTGCATCTAGGCACCATCAGCAATAGTTGGGACAAGAGCAATTCTCTTGTTTTTAGTCAAGCAAAAGTGTTTGGTTCTGGAAAGCAATAGCTAGGATCCTCTTCCTTGAGAGTCACAATTGCTGTGTATTTCACAGGTACTGACCTCTGAACATTTGAAAATAAAAGGGTATTTGACATCTTGTCAGTGAGATGCTACTATACGTTCAGATTAAAGAATTTAAGTAAACAGCTGTAATTCTTCCTCCGTTAAATCTACTATTCTTAGTTTACATCTTTTCATGCTGTTGTTCAAAGTTTTAGCCTTCCAACTGTTTGTAGCTACATGTTTTCCTTAGCGAGATGGTAATTAATACATTAAGATCCTCTAGTTTACCACTGTTTATTACCGATGAAGCATCAGTGCCTTTGGGATTTTCTTCCACTGAGATTTTATTTTCCATTTCTGTCATTTAGATTTGTGAACCTTTTTGTTCTGCTGTAATTTGCAGCAACCTCCACATTAAGAAGTAAATACGTAGGGATAATATCAAGGCCCAGGTCCCTATTAAGTAAGTGGTATAGTCCCACTGGCTTCTGAATTTACTGCTTAGTGTCTTTGCATTTACTTCAATGGGCTTTTGGTCCACTCCTTGCAGCAGTGTTACATTAATATCCACCAACAAATGACTTACTGTAAACCAAACAAACAATCTCTGCTGTGCTGGTAGGTTTAATTCCTGTATTGATGTTCTTACTCCTCTAAAAACTACAGTCTTAAAAATATGAAACAAAAGCAATATTACTTTCTACTGATAGTCAAACCCTGGATGTTAATGAGAAAAAAAAAGTTCTGTTTGTACTAGTCACAATGAATACTGTGTGGCAAAGTACCTTGTTTGCCTCAGCAGGCTCAGTCCTTTTTAACCTTGGAGACACAGGTTTGGGCAAGAAAGTCCTTCTAGGTGGCACACAGTCAGGATATACCTTTCTTCAGTCAGTCCCTTGTGCCTGTTTTCCTTTCCCTTCTGGGGAGGGAATGCAGCCAGCCAGCCTTCCTTCCTTAAAAGGTTCAGTGTCTTGCTGCACCCAGCCTACTGACAGTTTCCCTGCTTCTCTCACCCCCCAACAGGGGAGGGTTTAAAAAGGTCTCAAGCAGTTGGAGTCAGCTGAACCTAATTGGTTCTCTAGCAACCCCCTTTTCAGCTGAACCTTATTAACCTGTGGTTACCTCTCCTCAGTGGATAGGGAGGGGCCTTTTAGCCTTCTGGGACTGATTACTAGCCCCCTCCCCTTTTTTGTCCTGGGTTTCCCACAACTGTTAATACAATCTTAGTTAACTTCAGAATAAGACTTTGCACGGCAAAAAGAAAACTCCAGTTAAATAAACTGGTAAAGAAACTTAAGCCCAATTCCACTCATAATTTTTCAAATCAGAGGAATCCAGAATCAGTACAGCTGGTAAATCAGATTGCACTTTAGTCAGTAATCCTAGACAAAGTCAACTGTACAACTCAGTAAATATGAACCAGTTCAATTATATTGCATTATAAAATAACCAACCACATTTCACATTATGTCAACACAAGAAATAAAACAGTAGTTCAAAGGTGTTTAGAAAAATAAAAATTGAGTATGAAAAATCTTATGTATGCAGCATATACACACTTTTGAATGTAGTTACGAGAATATGATTGTAAACTGTAAATATATGGAATCTTCATTTAATTTACATTAAGTATTCTCTTTGTATTGTTATTAGATAACGTAACTTTGTTTGAAACCTGCTGTCAAAGACAAGTATCAGTTTACAGTAGCTTTGATGTTAGTGTATCAAATCTGAGCTGAACCTTTATTTAGCTATGAATTATTTATGTCTTATGTTGAAGAACGTCTCTGTGGAGTCTCTTTATAGTTATTGGTGTTACCAGACAGGATAACACAATTCCAGATAGCTGGAGAATATTGTGATAAGTCTGCTGAGTTTAGAGAGAATTTCCAGTGACACTCTAGGAAAGTTCCTATCTATTTCTCGCTACACAACTGAGTTTCCAGTTCTCAGACATGGTTGCCTAGTTCTAAGATGAAACCTCAAAAATTCTTATTTCAGTAGTTCTAACTTCATACACAAATTCTCTCTTTATCCTCCCTCCTGCCCTATGCTGAATCTTTAAATTTAAAACACTTTTAAATATCCTGTGTTCCTTGTAATATATTTCTGTGTTAATGAGAGATTGAATGTATAAACATGTCAATGTTACAAGTTAATGGTAAATCTCTTTTTTCTAGTTCACAGTCTGCATATAAGTAATTCTAAATGTTACGAAAGAATAATAGAAAGTATTGTACAAACTGAACTTTACTGTACAAGGGAAGGGATGGCCTTGCTTCTCATGCTCAGAAATGGCCAGTAAGCATCTTCAGGCCATTTATTAAGAGTTGCATTAAACACAAATGTTGCTAATCTATCTCTAGGAAGATAATATAAAAACATTCAGCAAAATACTCGGGTATTAGTAATAATGTCGCCTATTATACAGCACTGTCTACCTTGACAACACTAAATAAATAAATACACACTTTCAGTAATACACACGTTGTTTCAAAAATCATTTAAGGTAGCCAAGCAACAACAATGTACTCACCTTTCATATCATTTACAAAACCCAGGCACTTGAAAACAAGGAAATGCATAAGTGCTTCACAAATATTACATTGTAATCATAATAAACAATTATTCTTATTAAGTATAAAGAACATGCATATGTAATTGCAACACAACAATTCTAATTCTGACCAATGGATTGTTGTGAGTTTTTTAAATATTTTTTTTAGGGCTGTCAATTAATCAGTTAACCCACGCGATTAACTCAAAAAAATTAATTGCAATTAAAAAAATTAATCACGATTAATCACAGGTTTAACCGCACTGTTAAATAGAATACAAAATTGAAATTTATTAAATATTTTTAATGTTTTTCTACATTTTCATATATATATTTCTGTGTTGTAATTGAAATCAAGGTGTATATTTTTATTACAAATATTTGCACTGTAAAAATGATAAAGATATAGTATTTTTCAATTCACTTCATACAAGTTCTGTAGTGCAATCTCTGTCATAAAAATGCAATTTACAGATGTAGATTCTTTTTTGTTACGTATCTGCACTCAAAAACAAAACAATGTAAAACTTCAGAGCCTACAAGTCATAGATTCATAGATATTAAGGTCAGAAGGGACCATTATGATCATCTAGTCTGACCTCCTGCACAGCGCAGGCCACAGAATTTCACCCACCACTCCTGCAAAAAAACCTCTCACCTATGTCTGTGCTATTGAAGCCCTCAAATATTGGTTTAAAGACTTCAAGGAGCAGAGAATCCTCCAGCAAGTGACCCGTGCCCCATGCTACAGAGGAAGGCGAAAAACCTCCAGGGCCTCTTCCAATCTGCCCTGGAGGAAAATTCCTTCCTGACCCCAAATATGGCGATCAGCTAAACCCTGAGCATATGGGCAAGATTCATTAGCCAGATACTACGGAAAATTCTTTCCTGGGTAACTCAGATCCCACTGGTTTCAGAGTAGCAGCCGTGTTAGTCTGTATTCACAGAAAGAACAGGCGTACTTGTGGCACCTTAGAGACTAACCAATTTATTTGAGCATAAGCTTCGTGAGCTCCCACCCTATCTAATATCCCATCACAGGCCATTGGGCCTATTTACCATGAATATTTAATTACCAAAATCATGTTATCCCATCATACCATCTCCTCCATAAACTTATCGAATCTAAGCTTAAAGCTTAAAGATAGGTCTTTTGCCCCCACTGCTTCCCTTGGAAGGCTATTCCAAAACTTCACTCCTCTGATGGTTAGAAACCTTCGTCTAATTTCTAGTCTAAATTTCCTGGTGGCCAGTTTATAACCATTTGTTCTTGTGTCCACATTGGTCCTCTCCCTCTCTGGTATTTATCCCTCTGATATATTTATAGAGAGCAATCATATCTCCCCTCAACCTTCTTTTAGTTAGGCTGAACAAGCCAAGCTCCTTGAGTCTCCTTTCATAAGACAAGTTTTCCATTCCTTGGATCATCCTAGTAGCCCTTCTCTGTACCTGTTCCTGTTTGAATTCATCCTTCTTAAACATGGCCATTCAGTCCTACTACTTGTTCAGCCAATCCCTAAGACCAGTGGTGGGCAACCTGCAGCCCGTGGGCTGCCAGACCGTTTATTTACATGTGCGCAGCCCTCCACAGCTCCCAGTGGCCGCGGTTCGCCTTTCCTGGCCAATGGGAGCGTGGGACATGGCACGGGCTTGGCCCTCGCTTCCCACAGCTCCCATTGGCTGGGAACGGTGAACCGCAGACACTGGGAACTGTGGGCAGCTATGCAAATATAAATAAATGGTCTTGTGGCCCACCAGCGGATTACCCTGATGGACCATGTGTGGCATGCGGGCTGCAGGTTGCCCACCACTGCCTAAGACAAACAAGTTTGTTCACATTTACAGGAGCTAATGCTGCCCTCTTCCTATTTACAGTGTCACCAGAAAGCGAGAACAGGCATTTGCATGGTACTTTTGTAGCCAGCATTGCAAGATATTTATGTGCCATATATGCTAAACATTTGTATGCCCCTTCCATGCTTTGGACACCATTCCAGAAAACATGCTTCCATGCTGATGACGCTCGTTAAAAAAAATGTGTTAATTAAATTTGTGACTGAACTCCTTGGGGGAGAATTGTATGTCCTCTGCTCTGTTTTATCCACATTCTGCCATATATTTCATGTTATAGCAGTCTCAGATGATGACCCAGCACATGTTGTTCCTTTTAAGAACACTTTCACTGTAGATTTCACAAAACGCAAAGAAGGTACCAATGTGAGATTTCTAGAGATAGCTACCGCACTCAACCCAAGGTTTAAGAATCTGAAGTACCTTCCAAAATCTGAGAGGCATGAGGTGTGGAGCCTGCTTTCAGAAGTCTTAAAAGAGCAACACTCCAATGCGGAAACTACAGAACCCGAACCATCAAGAAAGAAAATCAACCTTCTGCTGGTGGCATCTATCTCAGATAATGAAAATGAACATGCATCAGTCCGCACTGCTTTGGATGGTTATCGAGCAGAACCTGTCATCAGCATGGATGCACGTCCACTGGAATGGTGGTTGAAGCATGAAGGGACATATGAATTTTAGCACATCTGGCAAATAAATATACTGTGACAATGGCTACAAGAGCGCCATGAGAATGCCTGTTCTCACTTTCAGGTGACATTGTAAACAAGAAGCGGGCAGCATTATCTCCTGCAAATGTAAATAAACTTGTTTGTCTGAGCAATTCTCTGAACAAGAAATAGGA
The DNA here is from genome assembly GCF_965152275.1 of Natator depressus. Lineage (NCBI taxonomy): Eukaryota > Metazoa > Chordata > Testudines > Cheloniidae > Natator > Natator depressus. The sequence continues at coordinate 37,100,598 of NC_134239.1, read as the reverse complement.
CTGAGTGGACTTGCAGGCTCTAAAATTTTACATTGTTTTATATTTGAACGCAGGGGTTTTTTGTGTGCATGATTCTACATTTGTAAGTTGCATTTCCATGATAAAGAGATTGCACTATAGTACTTGTATTAGATGAATTGAAAAATACTATTTCTTTTGTTTTTTTACAGTGCAAGTACTTGTAATAAAAAATAAATATAAAGTGAGCACTGTATACTTTGTGTTCTGTGTTGAAATTGAAATAAATATATTTGAAAAGTAGAAAACATCAAATTATTATTTGAGATTTTTAATAAATAACACTATTTTAGGGGAAAGCAGAGTTAAATAGTCTATGTTGCGATGAAATATACATTTCTCCATTGCAATAAACCACATCAGTTGTCCTTCTCCACAGGGCATTGAAGTCAATGGCAAAGCTCCCACTGACTTTAATGGGGCAAGATCTGGGCGACAGTGAAGAGTGCTGCATTGTATGGTGGAAGGAAGAAAAAAAGATTGATCAGGACCTCTCTCATATGGAGGGATCCTGCAGACTGCACTGGTGGCCAATGGCAGCATAGCAGAATGACTCCTGTAATAGATGTTCATGGTGTGATAAGACAGCCACACTACATATATGAAAAAGGAATTTTGTCCTAAATTTATAGTGTTCCTAACTATACCTGTGTGTGAGTGACCGCCTGAACCTTAGGAGATCTACCTTTAAAGAAAAATTGGACTTCTTCTGCTCGTAGATAGCAAGTGTAATGATGTATTGGAGTGTTCTGTTTTTTACTCTGACTGTGGCTAAAATACATAACCTTGAAAGTTTTTAAAAAGTATAATTGTTTTCTTTAAAGCATTCATTGCAATTGAGTTCTTCTATTCTGCATCCAGCCACAACAGCTTTAAAGATTCTGCTTTTCTATCTGATCACAGACCAAAGTAGCTTACTCTTATTTTCACCACTTCATCCCTAGTTTCTTAAAATGGGGCCCTAAGGCATTTACTCTGGCTATAATTAGGTTGTTCAAGCTTAGTCAGCTTCAGTTTTTCCCAATTAAAACTGGCTCCATTCCAAGATGGTCAGTTTTCCATAAACATATGAATGAGATCTTGAGTTATATTATGCCTCATTTCCTAAATGGACTAAATCACAGTGCTTTACAAACTTAAATTGATATATAAACGATACACAGAGATCACCACCACTAAAATGAAGCTACTTCTAAACTGAAACACAGCAAAGATTTAATACTGCATAGCAGACGCGCACAATAATTTAGAACCGAATGTGAAGAACAATGCTATATTCACCTGAAACATCAAGATAAGTTATACAAGTAAGTAGGCATAATGCGATGACCAGACTTGGAATTTGGGCAAAACACATCAAGGTTGATACTCCTCTTCTTATGAAGACAACTTTGGTAAGTTTAAAGACTGTAAGTGGTTCAGGACCTGTCTAAAGATGGCACATCCAGCAGCACAGGGCTCCACAAAACTGTCCTGGGGCATTAATTTAGAACTCAGAGGAACTAGCACCTTTGACGGAATTACCATCACCTCTGACTGCAACGCCAAGGTTTCTTAGGAGGTCTTTAGTTCACAGTTTGGCTCTTCTTAGTTTATATGAGCTGACAGGATCATAGTACAAGAAATTTGGTTCCCGAATATTGGTAGAATATTTCTATAGATTCTATAATTTATTATTTAAACGTGTCATTTAAGTAGTTTAAGCAAAGGAATGTAGCTCAACAATGAGCTCGTCAGTCTCACAGTCTGTGAGAGTATTCCAGACTCAGTGCCAGCATTAAAAAAAGTGGCCTCTCTTAATTAAAAACAAACAAGAACCCTACATCTGTAAATTTGTCAACAGAGTAGTTGGCATTCCTCTTTCATTCTTGCCTTTTCATGCTCAGAAGCTGAAATCTCAGATTTCTACAAGGACAATTTTATTGCAAACTATAGTCCCCAGCACAGGGGCGGCAAAACCACTTTGAAGTCCCTGGGATGGTAATAACAGTGATCTATGGAGAAACAAAGAATGGGCACAACTTCATTTTCATAACAGCTGAAATAAAGCCATCTAACAACTGCCACATTGCTACATTCCTAGAGGAAATCTTGTTGAGCCAGAACTTAGGACATTAGCTTGTTGCATTATCACTCCATATTACTTTGTTTAAAATGCCCTTCTGGGGTTATTTCAAATTCAGCTGTAAGACTGATCTGTTAAATGTAAGAAGAGACAAGGTTTGTGGGATAGTATCTTTTATTGGACCAACTTCTGTTGGTGAGAGTGAGACAGGCTTTCAAGCTTACACAGAGCTTGTCTCTCTCACCAACAGAAGTTGGCCCAATAAAAGATATTACCTCACCCACTTTGCCTTTCTAATATCCTAGGACCAACAATACTGTAAAACTTAACACATTTAAGGACCTGAACTTATTCTTCTCTTCATTTGGAGCTTAACCTTTTTAAAATGAAATATTTTTTCTACATGTGTGGTATTTTCCTGTAGCTATTCAGTAGCTCTGATTTGTATTAACTATACGGCTCACTGGGGTTTGCATTTGGCCATGGCCCATTGAGCACCACTGTTTAACAAATCCTAGAAGCCAAAGACTGTAAGCCAGATCCTGCTTTCTGTAAAAGAGGGTCAATTTGGAGTAACTTCACTGGCTTCAAATAGATACTCTGAATTTTTGGTGGTGTTACAGAGAGCAGTATCAAGCCCTTTACTTTCACCATTGATAGCCAAACATTTGTCATGCCCCTTAACATAACTTTTTAATTATGGGTAATTTAAATTAAATCCTGATAAACTGCAAATCACACTTACTCCCTCAGTCAGGTGTGTAGGAGAACTATTTATTGTCTGAAACTTTTCAAACAAAACTTCCTGGATTTTTAAAAAAAATCAGATTTCAGATAAACTTTCTCATTTAATTAATTGAATTAAGGAAGTGTTTTCCTTCATGATCCCTATTGCCACTCTTATCATTTACACTGGACACTGATAGAGTTGGAATTTCTTAAATGTATAATAGTAAGTACTTCAAGCCAATGTGTACATTTCATTTTACGCTCATGGAGAGAATGTTTATGTGGACTGTATTCTATTTTATTTTATTTTTGCACAATAAGCCCAGTTTTTGGAAACCTGCCCAGTCTTGCCTTCTGCTTTACTTAAACTTGATGCTAGGAAACATCAGTTAATAGCTTTAAACCAAATAAATGTTTATGGTTCATTACTTTTAAATATGTAGATTTTGCCTAGAACCAACAGAATCCTTATGTAACCCTTCTGCCCATCAGAATTGCCAGCAACAAGGGCCAGGTTCAGTATCTAGGGGTTCCATTCCAATAACACAATGCAAAACCGACTCGAGCCCCCACCCAGTGACCTGGGACAAATATATACCACCACCCCTAGGCGCCTCTAAGAGGCAATACTTCCCCCCTCGTAAGCACAGAGGCTGAGTGTAGCAAAAGCCTTTTAATAACAGAGAGAAACAATGTGGCATTATGTTGGTGAAACACCACCAACAGGATTCATAACACAACCCATGAGCAAAAACCCACCCCAAGCAAATTGGGCCGTGTCCTTTCCCTTTGGTTCTTGAGTCCAGCAACCCAAAAGTCACCCAAAGTCCCCAAAGTCCAACAACCCAAAAGTCTCTGTCCCAGTGCAGCCCCAGACTTTGAAAGTTTATCTGCAGAGTTTTACCTCCCCGCCTGGGGGGAAATGGGGGTGGGGGGACTGACGGGGCACCTTACATGGTCCAAAGCTGACTGCCGCGCCTCTCTGTGGGGCTCCACTTCGCTCTGCTCCACCAGCCGTCCCACAAATCGCTCTGCTCTGCCAGCCGCTCCACTCCACCAGCCGGCCCCGTGAGCCACTCCAGCTGTCCCGCAAACCACTCCGCTCCACCAGCTGTCCCGCAAACTGCTCCGCTCCGCCAGCCGTCCTGTGAGCCGCTCTGCAATATATCTTCAGCCCCCCCACTTAATACAGCACTCAGTAATTTCAGCTTTTAGTAGGGGAGCCTCAGTGCTAGTGCACTATTGACGCAAAATGAATTCAGTTCAGCAGCCTGTAACTAGATTCCTAATGGAATCAAAACTAGCTCTGATATTCTACAGTGGGGAGAGGAGAGGATGCAATTACCATTTAGGGCCCTGACCAGCGGCCCATACCACCAGATATTAAACCTATCCCCCAACCTCTCAACACAATTCAATGGGTTTTGGAACTCATGACCCTTGCCTAGCGAGTCCTGCTTAGTTGATGGCGAGTCCCTCCATCATAACAAAAGGCCAAGTACAGTTCCACTATCCTTGATTCACATAATCAGGATAATAACAGTTTATTCTTCCTGCCCCAAAAACAGAGAAACGGGCTCCTACAGCAGCCAAAGTGACTATCTAGGCGGGGTGGGTGTACCTATGCAAATGAGATCAGCCCCTGAAGTTCTTTTCCACAAACCACCACAACTCGCCACCAGATATCAGGGTAGAGCTCATCCTGACTCTGCTTACACTTAATATTCAGGGATTTTACTGGGTTTCTTTTTTCGGAGGAGTTTTCCCAGAGCACTTCTCTTTCCCTTACACTTTATTTCACTAGGATTGCCACCACCTGGAGCATTCTGCATAACAACTCTTACTCAAGGTGTTCTAAGGTGGTCTACACTATGGGGTTAGGTCGAATTTAGCCACGTTAGATCCATTTAAAAATGACTGCATCCACACAACCAACCCCGTTCCGTCGACCTAAAGGGCTCTTAAAATCGACTTCTGTACTCCTCCCCAATGACGGAGTAGCACTAAAATTGACCTTGCTGGGTTGAATTTGGGGTAGTGAGGATGCAAATCAATAGTATTGGCCTCCAGGAGCTGTCCCAGAGTGCTCCATTGTGACCGCTCTGGACAGCACTTTGAACTCCGATGCACTAGCCAGGTACACAGGAAAAGCCCCGGGAACTTTTGAATTTCATTTCCTGTTTGGTCAGCGTGGCGAACTCAGCAGCACAGGTGACCATGCAGTCCCCCCAGAATCGTAGCACGTAGAATGTTTCTATGCTTCCCCTATTATCTCCGTCCCTGAGATTATCGCAGATTAGAAGGCGAAAAAAAAAAACGCACTCGCGATGACATGTTTTCCGAGCTCATGCAGTCCTCCCTCACTGATAGGGCACAGCTTAATGCATGGAGGCATTCAGTGGCAGAGGCAGGGAAAGAATTAAGTAAGCGCAAAGAGTGGAAGCAGGACGCAATGCTGAGGCTAACGCGGGAGCAAACGGCCATGATGAAGCATCTGTTGGAGCTGCAGGAAAGCCAACAAGGGCACAGACCCCTGCTGCATCCACTGTATAACCGCCTACCCTCCTCCCCATGTTCCATAGCCTCCTAACCCAGATGCCCAAGAATGCAGGGAGGGAGGCTCTGGGCACACAGCCACTCCACTCCAGAGGATGGCCCAAGCACAGAAGGCTGTCAAACAGTTTGATTTTTAGTGTGGCTACAATAAGCAGTGTGGTCTTGTCCTTCCCTCCTCCCCAGCCGCACCCGGGCTACCTTGTCCATTGTCTCATTTTTTTTTAAATTAATAAAGAAAGAATGTATGGTTTCAAAACAATAGTTACTTTATTTTGAAGGGGGGAGAGTGGCTGGCTTAAAGGGAATTAAAATCAACAAAGGGGGCAGGTTTGCATCAAGGAAACACACACAACTGTCACACCAAAGCCTGGCCAGTCATGAAACTGGTTTTCAAAGCCTCTCTGATGTGCAGTGCGCCTTGCTGTGCTCTTCTAATCGCCCTGGTGTCTGGCTGCTCAAAATTGGATGCCAGGCGATTTGCCTCAACCTCCCACCCCACTATAAATGTCTCCCCCTTACTCTCACAGATATTATGGCGCACACATCAAGCAGCAATAACAATGGGAATGTTGGTTGTGCTGAGGTCTGACCTAGTCAGCAAACAGCACCAGCGAGCTTTTAAATATCCAAAGACACATTCTACCACCATTCTGCACTTGTTCAGCCTATAGTTGAACTGCTCCTCACTACTGTCCATGCTTCATGAGCCATGGGAGCAAGGGGTAAGCTGGGGTAGGTGCAACCGCGCGGTGCTGCCAGCTGGGAGAGCAGCTTGAGGCAGAAGCCTCCAGCTCACATGATATTCCAGGCAGGACTGAATCTCCATGAGATGAAACTTAAAGAAGAGAATGACCTGGAGTCTCTGGCTCCCATTCGGTGCTGTAAGAGGAGGATAGCCATGTCTGTCCAGGCGCCCCTGATCGACCTCACCGAGGTCTTCCAGGAGCACCCAGGAGATGTACAACGGCTATCAGTCCTACTGCCGTCTGCCGCGAAGGCAAGGAGCTGCTGCTGTGTAGCAATGCAGTACTGCATCTGCCAGCAGCACCCAGGAGATGTACGGTGACGGTGAGCTGAGCGGGCTCCATGCTTGACATGGTATGGCATCTGCATGGGTAACCCAGGAAAAAAGGCGCAAAATGATTGTCTGCCGTTGCTTTCACGGATGGAGGGAGGGGGGCCTGACGGCATGTACCCAAAACCACCCACAACAATGTTTTTGCCCCATCAGGGATTGGGAGCTTAACCCAGAATTCCAATGGGCAGCGGAGACTGCGGGATAGCTACCCACAGTGCACCTTTCTGTAAGTCGATACTAGCCATGGTAGTGAGGATGCACTCCGCCGACTTAATGCGCTTAGTGTGGACATACACAATCAACTGTATAAAATCGGTTTCTAAAAATCGACTTCTATAAAATCGACCTAATTTCGTAGTGCAGACAAGGCCTAAGTGATGGCCAGAGGGAGGTCAGTTGAGAACAAAGCAAGTAGATTGACTTACAGAGGCTGAATATGTTACACCTGCAGCTCCCCTATCTCTTAGTAACCATGAGCCTGATCCAAAGCCCACTGAAGTCAATGGAAAGATTCCATTGACATTGATGAGCTCTGGATCAAGCTCCAGAGCAACAAAGTTCTGAGCTTCATCTCAAACACTAATCACTCATGTTGTAGTAAAATATATTTCCACTAGGCCACCACACTTTTTTCTGTGTTAACAAAATAACTTCACCCCAAAACAATACATTTATTCTTTTCAGTCAAATCACCAGTGTGGCAGTAGCCTATGCTCCAACACAACCAGATAAGATGATTGATAAACTGTTGAATAGGGTCCATGTGGGTGCTAAGGAGGATTTTCAATTGGGTTAAACTAACTCCATTTTTAAAAAAATCAATTGGATTCAGACTGTAGACAGGGCCAAGGAACTACTCATGAACTTCAGGCAAGTAACATGCTTAAGTACCTTGCTGAATTGGGCCTCAGTTTGTTAAAATACCTTTGCTGACGAGCCAAACTAAAAACAAATGACTGTACTAGGGAAACTGAGGTCAAGGTAACATGAATTGTCAGTTTAATGACAGAGCCTATATTAAAATTCAGGATTTCCTAGCTTCCACTCCCATCTTCCATGCTGTACTACATACTATGAGAAAGCACATATGACCCAGTTTGTTTGCAGTGGAATACACAGTAAGTCAGGCTTTTAATATTTTGTAATTTAGCAGATATATTTCAAAAATATATTTCTGAACTCCTTAAAGTAAGCCTGAAAAGGTTAGCTGCCAAGGCAGGTTATTTTAAAGCTTAACAATCATTATGCTGTCCCTGGACATTAGATTAATATGCTAAAAGCTCAAAAATATGAGCATTATTAAGATTTCTTAAACTAATATATTTTTCCGTTTTTAAAATCAAAAGCCAATTTTTCACAGAAAATTCTGGCCTCATGTAATAAATCCTGTCCATGTACACTGTTGGTCTTGACAAGATCAACAGAATTTGCTTTTTTGATACTGTTTTTTTTCTCAGAACATGTTCTATTTATAACCCTCTTTAAACTTTTTGCAATATGTTTCCTGTTCAGACACACCACTCAGTCACCAGAAAGTATCTCAGGCAATTTATTCACTTCCTGAACTCTTCACAAAGGATTCCAAACTCATATAAAAATTATGAGCATACTGCAAAGATCTTGAGGCTTGCATGTACAAATTGGTTCTTTACACACCAGAAATATATGAGAAGCTGGACAATTTAGTCATTAGATGTACTGGGGCACTAGTTCAACAAGAAGAGCATGTTTGACTTTAGAAATCTGGAAACCAATTTAAAGTAGTTGTACTATTATTTTTACCCACTCAGTCATTTAATTGCTTTTCATTTATTTCAACGCCATGTAAGGATATTATATTTCACCACAAACAAATACTTACACTTAGCCCCTGCAAATCTGTCATCTCTCATATAGATCTCAGAGATCTCCTGTATGTTTTCTGTGCATATAGAACTCAGTAGAAGCTGTTTAAATACACAGATGTTACCCAGTATATTATTTGGCAAGGAGGATTTAAAAGTGGAATGATATACAGAATGTCAGCAAACCTCGTTCCCCTGAAAAAAGCAGGAGCATAGACCTATAGTTAAGGATGGATCTATAGTCTAAAAATTCTGTGTATTAGCTACCATCTGCATGATTCATCACAGAAACATAACCACAGAATTTCCTTACATCCCACAGTAAAAGAAGAGAAGCTGAAATATTTCCTTTCACTCCAGCAGCAGAAGGAACACACTGCTGTCAGACTGACTGTTCAGCATGAAGACTCTGCCCTATCTGTATTCATGGCAATTAGCCTTGTATTTATCTTGCATTATCTGCGCAGACCATTACAATAGCAAAGATGTTCCTGTCAGATTGGGACCACTTGGGAGATACCTTAAATAAAAAAAAAATCTCAAATTTTATAGCAATATTTAACTAAAAATAATAATAGTTAGAGTTTACATAGTGATTTTTCATTGTGAGGTCTCTCAGTGCTTTACCAATACATTATCCCTATTTTACAGACTGGGGAGTTGAGGCACAAAGAGGCTAAGTAACGTGCCCAAGGTCATACAGTGAGCCAGTGGCCAAGCTAGGAGTATGACTCATGCTTTCTTACACCCATTTCCAATTTTAACATTTTATTCTATCCACCAAACCACTTATCTGCATAAACTCCAGGTAAAAAAATGATGGAATGAAGAAAACTATGTGAAATTATATTTAAGAAAGATATATTTCTATCCTATCTTAGAGATACACTGTAAGGCAACAGATCCTAACTTTCCTGAAGTGACCTGATTCCATGCCACAGGTTGTTGGAATAATAAGAATGCCTCATTGTCTGACAGACAATATCAAAGAGATAAATGCCTACCCTGGTGGTCACATTCCAGTACAATCATTGTTGGCCTTTCACTGAGAGAAGTTATTATCCTGCTTTCTCAGCCAGCAGTACTGTAGAGTGCCTTGAAAGCAGCTGAAAGACACGGGGAGGAAAAACAGCAAAGAACCTTTAGGAAAAACAAAACAATGAAATATTATTGGACATAAATGTGTAAAATACACATTTTACAATTTCCTTATATTCAGTTTTGTAATTTATCCTTCTGTCTGTCAGCTGTGGGTTCCATATGGAGAGTGGACGAAGATGAAATAACCACTGAAGTATTTTTCCCAGTCTTGACTAGAACCTGAACGCTGCACAACCTGTTGTGAAAGCCTTATGTGGATATCCACATGACGCCATAATTTCTTCTCTGTCTGGGAAGGAGCTTTATTTAGCAATTTTTGTTTCCAGCAGGATATTTCCTTCCAACATTGCAGTCCCCCCAACAATGCACACTAACCTCCACCAAGAAAAGAGATCAAACCATTTCTGAAGCAGAGTCTTCAAGATGACAGCGCAGCACTCTACTGATATCACACACCTAGGGACCGATCTTTGTGTGAAGGAGAGGAGACGGGGCAGGCCAGGACACACACACACAGTTGCCCATCCAGTCACATGGAGACTCTCTAGAAAATACAGCCCTCTGAGGTCCAGAGGGAACACATAACCTAAGTGAGTCTAGAAGCAATACGAACCCTGAGACTTCTACTCTCCAATTCGCTTGAGAACAGATATGTCATCAGTTCAGAGCCTCCTTCAGGTGTACTCAAAATAAACAGGTTTCAGAGTAGCAGCCGTGCTAGTCTGTATTCGCAAAAAGAAAAGGAGGACTTGTGGCACCTTAGAGACTAACAAATTTATTTGAGCATAAGCTTTCGTGAGCTACAGCTCATTTCATCGGATGCATTCATGCATTTCCTGAAAATAAACAGTTTCATAAGGCAATAAAGGTGGAAGGCCTGAGCTAGGTACAAATTTACTTTTTCTCATCTTGTTTGTCTCGTACAGAAAGGCAATAATCATCGATTCCAGGCCTTTTAATTTTTAACAGCAACTGTCTGTTGTGCTGCTTCAGTTTCTGCATTTCTTTGCCTCTGGTGTTGAACAGCTTGTACTTCCATCATGTTAATAATGCATCTGCTTATTGGTGTAGCAAAGAGTAGATGCGCTTCTGTTTATGTCTTTTCTATGAACTGAGGTGAAACCCTAAAGACTTTGGGGCAGATCCTTAGTATTGTCATAAACCCAAAGCCGAGGATTGGCCCCTTTTTATCTTGTTATTGAAAAACCCGGTAAAAATTTCTTCCACTTGAGCTTATATGTGACACTGTAATCTAGATCTCTCTGGGAAAATCAGAATCTCTATGGCTGTTTGTGTCTGTGTTCTGGGGGAGAGGAAGGATGAGATGGGGTTTCCATTATCAACACAAGTTCTCTTGCTGACCCAGGGTTAGTAGTTATGACCACAGTCCAACAGTTGAAAGAAGTTTTGATCAAAAATGCTATTTTAAAATAGACTTGGACATGCCTAAAAATGCTATTTTAAAATAGACAAGTTTGAATGCCTGGGGCTTTGCTCTAGAAAACAACAGAGAAAGAAAGAAAGAGGGTTAAAAAGCAAACCTGAATGATAAACACAAGGGGAAATACTAAAACAAAAATTGGCAATCATTAGCTTATTGTAAAATTGTTAGGAAATAAGGATTTCGAAAGGTAAGCGATTCAACCAGGTTATAATTAAACACTTTAATTATACAACTTTTTATTCAACATAAAAGGCATTATGTTTCTGATGACAAATACCATTTTCAGATTGCATGGACTGAATTCAGGCATATTGTGACTAAGCTCTGTCCTTGCCTCCATGGGTCCCATGTTTCCTGGCGGATTTCGCTAGCCTCAGAGGCTCACTGTGACCCTCCACGTAACCCTTCTCTCTCTAGAGGTCACAGTCTACTGAGCCATTTTCATGATAAGCCAGCGAAGGAGGTGAGGAGAAGTTATCCTTCCTTGCACAGTTTCTGTTGTCTCCCAGTCTCAGTGATTAATCGGGGGTAAAGGGGGAGGGAGGGCGGGAGCCCAGGCCCACCCTCTACTGCGGGCTCCAGCCCAGGGACTCTAATAGTATCAGCTATAGTAGCTGATCTTTTAGAAACATGACATGTACAATTCCCTGGGCTACTTCCCCCACAGCAGCCCTCACTTCCTCAAGCTCCACTTCACGCTTACCTCAGGGCCTCCTTCCTTGTGCCTGATATGGTGTGTACTACTCAGTCTCTCCAACAGCACAACTTCCTCCCACAGCTCCTGACATGCACACCCACCTGACTGACTGGGAGGCTTTTAACTAGTTTCAGCCAGCCCCTGACTGGCTTCAGGTGTCCCAATCAACCTAGCATTCTTCCTGCCTTCTGGAAAGTTCTTAATTGGCCCCAGGTGTCTTAATTGACCTGGAGCAGCTGCCATTTCACTTATCCTGGTACCAGGGATTTGTTTAGCCTGGAGTGAATATATCGATCTCCCACTACTTTTCTATAGCCATCTGGCCTTGTCCCGTCACAATATACAGAGCATAAAGAAATAGGAAATTAATACAAAGTACTGACTTTGCTCACTAAATTCCCTTTTGAATGATAATGTCTCAGTTTTGAATATGCGCCAATTCACTGATATATAAATGATAGAGAATTTCTATTCAAAATATACTTTCAATAGAAAACTCTTGCCCTTCTGGGAGAAAAACTACCATAAGGATTTGTGGTATTGAGCATTACTGCTAGGTAAGAAAACTCTAGTGGCTGGGCCCCATTCTGCAAGCAGGAGCAGAATTTGGCTCACTATCTGTAATTTAAAAAATGTACTAGCTTAAGCTTCCATTCCATGTCACTTAAAGTTACTACTAGCCAGCATGTTTAAAATAAAAAAAAAAGACCTGCATAAGGAAGAAGCCTGGAAAGAATGCTGAAAGAACAGAATGCTGGCATGATGTGATTCCTATAAGAAAGCAAACCTACTGTGGGAGAGCCCAGAAATATGGGACCAGTTCCCTGAGGCCCATTCATGATGTTTTCTTTGTGAGAGAGAAAAGGAAATGGCTACAGGATGATACATTTAATGGGACAACTGAATACTGGAAGCAGTATGAAATTAACTTTGCCGTGTATAATAATAGACTTCCCAGCAAACCAGAAAAGAAAGGTGATGTCTTCAGTTTTAATCCAAAGACTTAAAGGAACACCATCAGTTTAAACATCACACTTCAGTATCAACAGTTTTTACTTGCTGTAGCTACAAAAAAAACCTAACTGGAAAAAAAATAATGAAAAAAATACATTTTTCTATATTTTTTCACTTTAATTACTTTGCTCATGTACATGAACTTACGCCCAGATCCTCAGAGGTATTTAGGTGCCTCACTCCCACTGAATTTGCCTTCCTTTGGTTTCCAATCGTTGGATCTCATTCTGCATTTTTCTGCTAGATTAAAGAGCCGTCAGCTATCAGAAATCTCTTCCCCGTGCAGGTACTTGTAGTCAATGATCAAGTCACCTCATAACTTTCCACTGGATAAAGTAAATAGATTGAGCTTCTTTGGTCTCTCACTGTAAGGCTGCAAGGCAGGTTTTCCAAACTTTGAGTTATTCTTGTAGCTCTTTTCTGAATCCCTTCCAAGTTTTCAACATCTTTTTAGATGTGTGTCCCTCAGAACTGGACACAATATTGCAGTAATTATCTCACTAATGCCATATACAGAGGTTATAACACTTTCTTACCCCGACTTGATTATGCATCCAGGGATCATACTCACCCTCTGAACTAGTTGAAAATGAACTCCCAGTGCTATGGTGTAGCTATCTACCGTGATGCCTTTATCCTTTTCAGAGTCATTGCTTTCCAGAGTACATTGCCCCATTTTATGCATGACCAATATACTTTGTTCCTATATATATGATCTTACATTTGGCTATGTTGAAAAGCACATTGTTCAAATGAGCCTACCTTACCAAGTGATTCAGGTCAGCCTGCATCACTGACCTGTTTTAGCACTACACCAATTTTTGCATCATCTGCAAATTTGACCAGCAATGATTTATATTTTCTTTCAGATCACTAATAAAGATATTGAATAGCATTGGCCCAACCTGTACCCCATTAAAATATCTCCACTGACAATTCCCCCATTTACAATTACTTTCTGCTATCTATCACTTAACCAGTTTTTAATTCACTTAATGTGGATTGTACTGACTTTTTATAGTGCTAGGGTTGTTTTTTTTTTTAATCAAAATGTCATGTGAGATTAAATCAAATGCCTTACAGAAATCTAATTGTATATTATGTCAACACAAGTACCTTTATCAACCAGATTTGTGATATGATCGAAAAACAAAACTTTGTTTGACAAGACCTATTTTCCATAAAACCATGTTGATTGCCATAAGTTATGCAACCATCTGTTAATTCTTTATTGACTGGATCCCATATCAGCCTTTCTATGATTTGGAATCAATGTCAGGCTAACTGACCTAAAGTTGCCTGGGTCATCCCATTTACCCTTTTTAAATATTGGCACATTTGCCTTTTTCCCAAGTGTTCCAAGATTTGTTAAAAATCAATATTAGTAGTTCAGAGAACTCCTCAGCCAGTTCTTTTAATAGTCTTGAGTGCAAGCTGTCCTCAGAGTTATTTGCTCTTTAACGTCCTTCCTGAATATGGATGAAATAGAAGGTATTTCATTATGAAATATGAAATAGGAATAAATCATTCTGCTTCTTTCCCCAAAACAGAACAGAAATTTTCATTGAATACTCCAGCCTTTCCTGCACCGTGATTGATAATTTTACTATCCTTGTCTAGTGATCTCTACCATTGCTAGGATTTCATTCATTCCCAATATTGTTAAAGAATTTCCTCTTATTGTCCTTAACCCTACTAGCCATATATTTTTCACTGATAGGGAACAAGCAAGGATATATATATTGTAACAAACTAAAAAGAAATAACTTAAAATCAAGAGGGGCATAAACAAGCAGACAATAACAAATATTTCAATAATAGAGTAATGCAACTAGAATATTTAGAAAGGTGATAAAGCTCTAGGGTAGTATTTTGTATCTAATTAAATCTTTTAATAGATGTGTCTGGATGACCAGTTGTGAAGGAATTGCAGTAATCCAGCCTACTGTCAATATAAGTGTTGGCAAGTGTCAAAAGATCTGGGGCAAGGTCCAATGCTATTCCACAAATGGTAAAAAGAAAATGTTGAAACATTTGAAATATGGTTCTCAAATGACAGATGACAAGAAGCATTCTAAACCAGACAGGATACAGTAGCTGTAAATAATTCCACATAAAGAAAGAATAAAATCAGTACATTTAGCAAGGGTATATTTAGAAACCTTTACTTCTGGTTCTTTTTTCCCCATAAGGAATGCTAGCCAAGCCTCCTTCAGGCAAATAGGATTGAACAGGCTGCTTCTAGCTCATGAGAAACCAACACAAATACAGTTGTGTACCATCTGCAGTAGAAAATGAAAAGCTGCATATGATTTTGAATGATATCTCAGACAGCAAGGGGGAAGTCAAAACTGGTCTTGTGGAACACCAGCAGAGAAACGTAAATCACGCATATGGAACAGATTCTCTTCTCAGTTACACTGTTATCACTCCATTGACTTCAGCATGGCTACTCCTGATTTACAGTGACGTGAGAGGTGATTCAAGTCCATGGATCCAACGGGAGATAACACAATTACAACCAGAAAATGAACTGCCATGAAGACCCTATTGTCACTGAGAAAGTCATTGCAATTGTCAGGAGGGCATCCTTCAGGGGATGGTGAGGGGTATCCCAAAACCTCTGATTGCACAACAACCCCCCTTTTGGGAAGGCCAGAGTTAACCCCCAGGACAAACACCACATTTAGCAATAGGACAATACTTTTATCTGAAGGGAGCAAGCCCCAGTCACTACCAGGTAAAATCCCAGGGGCAGACCCTCATGTGAGTTACAGCAAACCCAACTCAGTCTCAGACCCCAGTAATCCGATGCACCAAGTACTGCATGCCTAGTTAGACAAATCAAAGCTCTCTAGTCTGAATCAACTCCCAGCAGTCCAGCTTCCACCTTCCCACTTCCCACCTGCATGGCTATCCTCTCTATCCTCAGCTGGACTCTCTCCCCATCTCCAGCCTTAGTGCTGGTGCTGCTCCTGCTTCTCCAGCTGAAAATTCCACTTGGAGCAAGGGCTTCTTCCCAGTGACCTAAGGCGGCCAGAGAGCTCCCATGTGACAAGGCATACTCATTGGAGTGGGAGCAGCCGCCTATGGGGAAAGGATAGCTGCTTTCCTCTGCCCTGATATAGTCTTGGGGGGAAGTGCCTGAGGAGAAAGGGAGGTTGTCCGCTCCTTCAGTGACTTGGTCTCAGAGGTCCCTGCTGAAACTCCCCAAATCTTGTTTGTGATGCCACTTGTTGGGTGGAGGTGGCCATGGGTTGGCAAATCCCAGGTCTCCAATCTCTGACTGCACACAATCTCTGACTGCACCCTTCTGAATAATTTCAGTTACACTCCCAGTGCCAGTTATGACAATCAGCTTTCAGAGTGTGCAGTGGCCTTGTGCTCTTTGATGGATTCCGGTTCTGAACCTTTACTTGTGCAAACAGATTTGCCTCGATGGATTAAAAGTCATTAGAACTACTCACATGAAACAAGCCTACCCCGTTCAAGTAAGGGTTAAGAGGATCAAGTTAGGGAGCACTTACGCAGAGATGGCAGAATTTTCTCATTGACCGCCTCAAACACGGCAGACAAATTCATCAGTATCAGTCTGCCAGACCTGATTCCAACATGGCACTGGGTACTCTGAGCAAGGCGTTTTCACAACTATAATTGGGCCTCTAGTCTGATGGAAATCATTCATTAAAAAAACCCCAAAGACGCAAACCAACTGATCCACCCGAGGTCAAATCTTTAATCTAAGAGGCATTAGGTTTCATATACATTAAAAATGCCTATATCTCAATATTTTATTATACTTTTAAAAATTTTTTTGCCCCACATGTGCTACAGCTTCCTTTAGAAGGACAGAAAGGTGCCTTAGGCGAGAGCAGGATTCCTGGGTTCTAGCCTGGGCTCTGTCATTGACTGACTCACTATGTATATTTGGGCAAACAGCTTCCCGCCCTTCTGGGTCTCATTTTGACCAATTCTGTTTAGAAATATTTTACCTTTATAGGGAGAGGTTTACCTGGGTGAGACTGGGTTGGGAAGCTTAATTAATGTTTGTTAAGCATGTTGAAATCCTCAGATGAAAGACGCTATGTAACAGTGATTATTATAAACAACAAAAGTAAATACTGGTTTGTACATTTCAATAGCATGGTTATACCACATAACCCGGAAGGAAAGATAGTCTTGTGGTAAGCACAAGACTAAATCAAGAAAACCTAGGCTGTATTCTGACTGCAACAGATTTGCTGTGTGACATGGGCAAGTCACTCAACATCACTGTCTCTCAGTTACTTCATTTGTAAAACGGGGATAATAATACTTACCTCTATGACACTGGATTGTGAGGCAAAATTAATCAAAGTTTGTGAAGTGTGCTGAGATCCTTGGATGGAAGGTGCTATACAATGCATGTCACATGATTACCATCACATAAAAGGCAACAGTATATTTCTGCACCCATGGAATAAAACTGCAAATCACAGACAAAAATTCAGCTTATTCTGCACTTGGGGGCTTCTAACCTCCACTTGTCCACTATAACTCCAACAGACCTGCTTCTAATATTCCTGTCCAGTTAGCACATTTCACACAGCAAAAGGCAAGGGGATCCACCACAAAAATAAATTATTTTCCTTGTCTAAGATAACATGGATACAGCTTTAGGAGTGTTTCATAGTTGGGAAAGAAGCCCCACACAGGTCATTAAATCCTGCCACCTAGCCAATGAATGAGCACCAAGTCACTCCCTGCTTCCTCACTCCAGTCCTGTTTGCCACCTGTGGCATGGGTGGAGTTAGTATTTCTTGGTGGGGGAAGAGAGAGAAGCAAAGCAAAAGGATGCACATGAAGAGCAAGGCATCAACCAAGAGAGAGTGTTGGTTGGGAAAAGAACTTCCCAGCACTTGTCTCCCCTTGTTTTTAATATATAACCTAATGTATAAAAAACTTCTAGAGAGTTTTAAATTGTATTAGTCCTACTTCTCCAGTGTCTCCATTTGTAGAATCAGGTTGGTCATGAAGGGCCTGATGCTGCAGTGAGCTCTGTACAGTTATGGAATGCAGTGGTGTGCCTTGAAGTTTTTACTGGCACTTGTTTGTGATGACCTGCCTGACTCATTTGTGCCTCTGCCTCTTGTAATACAGTCATCTCAGACAGATGCCAATAAAAACTTTACAATGCACCACACCTTACCAGCCCACATTGTGTAAGTAAATATGTGTCTATGTATAATATAATATTTATATTGCTGGGCATCTGGATTGTGAATACACATGTAAAATGAAGGCTACTGCAGCCATTGTAAACTATCAGAGGCTAGTGTATTAGCTACACTATTAGGCTAGTGTAAGTACAGTGAGTAATAACACAAAAGGTGCACAATTATTGTGCTTTGGTTGTGTTGGGAATATTGAATCATGCTTTTGTGAAGTATTTTTCTTACATCTTTTCTAAGTACTGGCAGCAGCTCAGTTTATGCAGTGGGAGGTTTGATACAATGGGCCATTCAAGCCTATGGGAGACTGTCCACCGATTTCAACAGGTGGTGGATCAGACCCTAATAACCATTTAAACTTTGATCCTGCAAAGATTTACATTTGTAAGTCACTTTATTCATGTGAGTAGTTCAATGGGTCTTCACAGGACCAGGGCCACAGTCAGAAGATTCCAACTTCCATTACATCTATCAAAGGTGTACCATAAACAAGAGCAGAGCTCATGTGAATTGTGATATCACCAAGCTCCCTCCATGAATTTGCAAAGACTTACACACATGCTCAACATTACGCACTGCATGTTGTCCCACTGACGTCAAAGGGTTCTTTTTCACAGTGTGTAATGTTAAGCATATGCAGGGTATTTGCAAGCTCATGGCATTGGTCAGAGTTTTCCTATTTCTGAGGCAAATGTTCTCCTCTGATCTCTTGCCCAATGTTGCGCCCCATTGCTTTTTCTCACCTATTTCTAGGCCTCCTTTCTTCCGGCCCTTACCCACTCAGAACTACTCATTTTTGCTCTGCAAATCGAAACTGGCTACTCCTGGCTGCATATTTTTATGGCGTTGACCTATTATAGCAATTTTGGGAATTTTTTTCTTAAAACCTACCATTTATTCTAAAAGTTAAATTGTGAGTGTTTATAGCTCTCGGGTGAGTTATTTTGTCATAAAATGTGGCTATGGGTTTGGCCTTTGCAGCCTGCCAGCAGTCAGCTCAGCTCAGTTAAAAATTAAGTTCTATTTCTTTAACACAAAAGGACAAAGAGATGGACAAGCAAAATATATTATGAAACAGAAATATCATGCTTGTTATAAATACTCTGTGGCCACTACCAAGTTGGATTTTAAATTTAAAAAACTGACATTCCAAGTTCTAATTTGCAGTTGGGATGTTGCAACTCTGGATCTGCTATAGCCCTGTGTTGTGTCAGGGTTGCATAATTATAAAGCCTCTGCTTTCTTTATTGCAGCTTAGCTCCTTTTACTGAGATAATAGTTAATATTTTACAATTTTTCCTTTAGGTAAAGTGGAAATTGATTTTTAAAGGAGTAACAGCAAGGGAATAACTGCTTGGGACCTGGGTCACTCATTTGTCCTTCAAAGTCTATGTATGCTGAGTGAATGATTATTATTACTTTTATTTTTAATGTTTTTATTGTGGGGAAGGTGGTTGTATCTTAGAAAAAGAACAATGAAAATGGCTGTGAATAATTATTATTAATAATCAAATTATGATAGTGTTTAGGGATTAACCAAGTGCAAGGCCCCATTGTGCTAGGTACCATAAAAACACAAAGTGTGAATGACATATTTTAAAACCCCATAACTTTGAGTTATTGATAACCAGTATCCATATATCAAACAGCACAAACACTATAGTATATAACAAAAATCCTGGAAATACATTATAAGCACCCTAGATTATGCTAGCATTCACTTATATTATAAGTCATACACAATGAATACATTCAATAGAAAGTACAGGGATGTTTATTTCAATAGTTTCTGTAGTTTATTCCAAAAAGTCATCGTATTCTATTACCTTCCATAGTCAGCTCTTAACCATTGCATAACAACTCAACCCCTTTTTATAGGCTGCAATGACATGGAGCCCGTAAATCTTGGGTTATGAAATGCAAACTATTTCACAGCAGCATGTGCCTGCTATTAGAAAGTGGCTCCAGCAGCAAATTCACATCTAAAAATGTCTTCAGAACTTTTATATTGATTTCAGTGCTACTAAAGAGCAAAAGTTCCCCTATCACTAGGAAGTATCTGTTTTTAAATGCTAGGTTTTGAACTAAATTTGACCTTAAGTCATGCTCTGTGAAAATACAACCTTAATATTATTAACAATCTAGGCTTGAGAAACTGCATTCTTCAGAAATACAGAACAAGTGGTTAACTGTAACAAACAATATAATTCCCATCACATTTCTAAATTCTTCTCTACAGGGTGCATTTAGGAACTCTGGCCCCAATTCAGCAAAGTCCTTAAGCACTTGTAAAAAAGAACAGGAGTACTTGTGGCACCTTAGAGACGAACAAATTTATTTGAGCATAAACTTTCATGGGCTACAAAGTAGCTGAGCAGTCCCAATGAATTCCATGTTTCAGAGTAGCAGCCGTGTTAGTCTGTATTCGCAAAAAGAAAAGGAGTACTTGTGGCACCTTAGAGACTAACCAATGTATTTGAGCATAAGCTTTCGTGAGCTACAGCTCATCGGATGCATCTGATGAAGTGAGCTGTAGCTCACGAAAGCTTATGCTCAAATACATTGGTTAGTCTCTAAGGTGCCACAAGTATTCCTTTTCTTTTAATGAATTCCATGTGGCTACTCATATGCATAAAGTTACACATGTGCTTACATCTTTGTGGGATCAGGACCTAAAATATTCCCTTCCAACTATTTTAAGTAAGTCCCTAAAACTTAATTGAAGCATAAAATCAAGGCTTCAACACTTCAAATGTCCTTCCACATTTCACTATTGAGGAACCAAAGGGAGATGCTAAGGTAATTTGCTTTGTAAATACAGAATTAGTTGGCTTATTACATGAAATATGTGTCCAGTGTAATTTACCAGCTTCAAATAAGGACAAAATAGTATCATGATAGTGCCCTCCTTCCAAGGCATACAATAGTCTGTGCTAAAGGAAAACAAAGCAAAGTGAATATAAATTTTAATAGTAATATGCAATTTCACATTAAAACCAATTTACAAATCTTCAACATATACTAGTTTTTTCCTTATTATTCCTTACAATATACCACTCAACATACCACATTCCCAAAGATCAAAGCTCAGAACCCATAATTATACACCCATAATACACAAAAACTTGCAATCTGGAGATTGTCAGGGCAGTCCATAAAAATACATTTAATAATAACAGCTAAACTGCAGATAGGGTGAATAATTAGGCATACACATATTGTAGTGGGGTGGTCACCCGCTCCGACCCTGAGAGGGCTGGGGCTGTGGACCAGAAGCTGGGCTGATTGGGGAAGTAGCCGCAGCTGAGCCACACCCCAATCAGGGCCCAGCTGGCCTGTATAAGAAGGCCAAGGCAGCCAGGTGTACACTTTCTCTCTGCCTTAGAATAAGAAGGGCCTGGCTGCTGGGGAACTTGAGAGTACCTGAGGTGGAGCAGGGCTAGGGGAAGGCCAGAGGGCCTGGGGAGCTCTGGCCTGGAAACCCTGCAGGCCTAGAGTAAGGCTAAATAGGTACTGAGTTGCAGGGGGCAGCCCCTGGGTAGGCAGAGGCAGCAGGTCAAAACCCATTCCACCTGTGATGAGTGGCTGATACACTGCAGTTCCTACAATATTTGTAGTTAAGATTTAAGATACAAAGATTACAAGTTAACCAATGGTCAACTATTGTTCATGAAAGTAAAGATCATTAGCCAAATTCTGCTCTTAGAGCCTAGCATAGGCATTCTTTACATTTTCCTGAAGTTCAAAAAAATGAATTGCATATACATAAGAGCAGAATTTGGCCCCATATATCTTCCACTACTGCTGCCTATACCACTCCTGCAAGAAAGACTTGCTATGTTGTTTCTAGAATTACAATGCTTAAAATTCCTTAGTGCAGATTTTAAATAGCCTATGCATTTCTCCCAAGAAATGATGCAACAGTGATCAGTAACTGGTTACACAGTGCAATTGGAGTACTGTCAGTTCTGCATGCATATGCAAAACTTCCATTAATGGCACTGTAGTTGCACATGAGTAACTGAGGGAAAAATGTGGTCATTGTGTTTTTAAATGCTTACAAAATGATTAGACCTAATACCTTGTAAAGGATTTAATTTTCCTGAAGAGCTTCTGGTAATCATTAGTCTTCATCATCCTCAAAGGAAACTTCAGGCTGTATCATGATACATATCTCAGCAGAGTAAAACTCTTATCAACAAAAACATATTTACTGTGCACAAAGTCTGAGCAGATGTGGCCTATATCTTCCTAACATGTTAAGACACTGCATGATACACATTCTTAAAATGCCACACGCCTACAGTAATGATTTTGCCTTGGTAAAGGCTGTATTTTAGTAATCTCTTTACCTGCAGGGCTGAATAAGGAGTACTACTTGTAACAACCAAGTGCCAATGCTCTGCATTATAAAAAATCAATGTGCATATTAAGGGTCTGATCCCAGAAGGTGTTGAGTGCCCTCATCATCAAAACCAAAGTCAGGTGTTATTTTGGTAAGCACAAAATGTTTTTCTGATGAAGCAGGCGTCCCTGTGACTGGCTCCTGTTTACTGTTCATGATATACTTTATATTTACTTGTTTGACCTGAAGGGTCAGTGTTGTTGCCTACAAAGTGCTGAGTCCAGCTCTGGAAAATGTCTGTCACTGTGCATTGAAGTGACTCCATTGGTCATCATTCCGCATGATCTGAATTCCAGAAAACAATGGAAATCAGAGTTAATAGTGCCACTCCCACCCCTGGCTCTACCTTCTGTCTGACACTTTCCCCATTCCCATTCCCAGGTAATCACACTATTCCATCTGACCTGCATTGTCACAGCAGGAGCACTGTATTGTGTAACATGCATTATGTTGTAATCTTATTGTGGGAAATGTGAAGTCAGTGGGAGCCAAGGGCAATCACCAGGATAGGGACCAAAGGATCTTTATAAAATGACCATACCTGTGACCCAGCGCAATGTGAAAGTCAAAGAGGCAGCATTCATGTAAACAGCCAGACTGATCTGACCCCGTCACCAGCAGAAAATTTAGCCCCTCTATGTCAGCACTGACTTTACTGGCAGAGAGCCATAGGAAAGTAAGCACTTTAATTTTGCATTCTCATTCCTGCTTTAACCTTTACAATCAAATATTAAAAAGAATTAAAATAAATTGTGGCTGTAAGCACTCACTGGTGCATTAAATTTTCTGTTCTCGCCAGCACATTTTCTAGGTCACTGCTAAGCCAATAAAACATAACACTGGATCCCTGCCCTTCTTTTTTTTAAAAAAAAAAATGTTAAAACAGAGATATTTCCCAAAGTAAATAGTTTTGACAACTGAACTTTGCAGAAACCAATGTCACAAGCTGACACCTTGGCAGCCATAATAAATGTGTTTAAGACCCCACGCAGCACATCAGATGGGATAAATAAATGACATGAATGCCAGGTACAGATACAGCCATGACCTAAAAGGGCAGGTGAGTGTGTTTTCACATTTCCTTGATGATTTATGAAGTAACAAACATTTATTTTATGGAAAATATATTGGGCTTGATGCTGCACTGCTTGATCTTTGTGTAGCCATTTACACCTTGTGCAAAATGGGTGTTAAATGATATCAAATCAGAATGATAGTGGTCTACAACTGTTTCCACAAGGTGTACATAATTATACAAGGTGTGAGACAGTGGAGTATCAGGCCCATTGCGTTAATTGAAGCATGACTGGGATAATTGCTAGAAGAAGTGTGGTTGAGAAATCACAGGAAAAAGTGTCACAAAACAGAACAGTTCCTACAATATTTGTAGTTAAGATTTAAGATACAAAAATGTACCTTTACAGTTACTATTTGGCACCACCAGCTGGACACTTTGAAGAATTAAATATCTAGAATTTAACTACTTAAAACTGGAAATGTGAGCAAAGTTGTCCTTTCATGTTTTACAGTGCTGTCTGTTGGTATCCTACAGTGGTAGCATTGACATGTCAGCTGTAAACACCAGGCAGCCCTGCAAAATGTAAGATTACACTGCCACATATCATTCATTGTGCTGAACACTGTAGTCAAGTGAAATCTTGGAAATCCACATCTGTACCTTGACAGGTTTCAGAGTAGCAGCCGTGTTAGTCTGTATCCGCAAAAAGAAAAGGGGTACTTGTGGCACCTTAGAGACTAACAAATTTATTTGAGCATAAGCTTTCGTGAGCTACAGTGATCTTGATGATCACTTTAGATAAGCTATTACCAGCAGGAGAGTGGGGTGGGAGGAGGTATTGTTTCATGGTCTCTGTGTATATAATGTCTTCTGCAGTTTCCACAGTATGCATCCGATGAAGTGAGCTGTAGCTCACGAAAGCTCATGCTCAAATAAATTGGTTAGTCTCTAAGGTGCCACAAGTACTCCTTTTCTTTTTACTGAAATGAGAATGATCAGGTAAGGTGAGCTATTACCAACAGGAGAGAAAAAAAACCTTTTGTAGTGATAATCAAGGTAGGCCATTTCCAGCAGTTGACAAGAATGTGTGAGGAACGGGGGGGGGGGGGGGGGAAATAAACATGGGGAAATAGTTTTACTTTGTGTGTGCCCAACAGGATCTCATGTTTCATTCTAACTCAATAGATACAGGTTTCAGAGTAGCAGCCGTGTTAGTCTGTATCCACAAAAAGAAAAGGGGTACTTGTGGCACCTTAGAGACTAACAAATTTATTTGAGCATAAGCTTTTGTGAACTACAGCTCACTTCACTGGATGCATTCAGTGGAAAATACAGTGGGGAGATTTATATACACAGAGAACATGAAACAATGGGTGTTACCAGACACACTGTAACGAGAGTGATCACTTAAGGTGAGCTATTACCAGCAGAAGGGGGCTGGGGGGGAACCTTTTGTAGTGATAATCAAGGTGGGCCATTTCCAGCAGTTGACAAGAACGTCTGAGGAACAGTGGGAGGTTGAGGGGAGAATAAACATGGGGAAATAGTTTTACTTTGTGTAATGACCCATCCACTCCCAGTCTTTATTCAAGCCTAATTTAATTGTATCCAGTTTGCAAATTAATTCCAATTCAGCAGTCTCTCGTTGGAGTCTGTTTTTGAAGCTTTTTGTTGAAGAATTGCAACTTTTAGGTCTGTAATCGAGTGACCAAAGAGATTGAAGTGTTCTCCGACTGGTTTTTGAATGTTATAATTCTTGACGTCTGATTTGTGTCCATTTATTCTTTTACAGAGAGACTGTCCAGTTTGACCAATGTACATGGCAGAGGGGCATTGCTGGCACATGATGGCATATATCACATTGGTAGATGTGCAGGCGAATGAGCCTCTGATAGTGTGGCTGATGTGATTAGGCCCTATGATGGTGTCCCCTGAATAGATATGTGGACACAGTTGGCAACAGGATTTGTTACAAGGATAGGTTCCTGGGTTAGTGGTTCTGTTGTGTGGTGTGTGTTTGCTGGTGAGTATTTGCTTCAGGTTGGGGGCTGTCTGTAAGCAAGGACTGGCCTGTCTCCTAAAATCTGTGAGAGTGATGGGTCGTCCTTCAGAATAGGTTGTAGATCCTTGATGATGCGTTGGAGAGGTTTTAGTTGGGGGCTGAAGGTGATGACTAGTGGTGTTCTGTTATTTATTTTGTTGGGCCTGTCCTGTAGTAGGTGACTTCTGGGTACTCTTCTGGCTCTGAGTTAGAATGAAACTTGAGATCCTGTTGGGCACACTCGAAGTAAAACTATTTCCCCATGTTTATTCCCCCCTCTCTCCCCCGCCCCCCTACTGTTCCTCACACGTTCTTGTCAACTGCTGGAAATGGCCCACCTTGGTTATCACTACAAAAGGTTTCCCCCCCCCCACTCTCCTGTTGGTAATAGCTCACCTTAAGTAATCACTCTCATTACAGTGTGTATGGTAACACCCATTGTTTCATGTTCTCTATGTATATAAATCTCCCCACTGTATTTTCCACTGAATGCATCCGATGAAGTGAGCTGTAGCTCACGAAAGCTTATGCTCAAATAAATTGGTTAGGCTCTAAGGTGCCACAAGTCCTCCTTTTCAATAGATACAGTGTTTCCTCAATTTATCAACCACAAGTTGAAAGAATAAGGGACACATAAAGCTTAAGGACTGTACAGAATGTGACTCTACAACCTTGTCTGTACTCGCAAATGTAGCGCTCCTTTTTTTTTTTTTTGGCTAGCAAAGCTCCAAGTCCTAGTGTAGAAAGAACCCAGGCCTTTCCACTGCCATGTCCTGAAATTCTGCTCTGGTGAGCCAGAAAGTCCTGAGCATGATCTACACTACTAGCACTTTCACCATTGAAACACAGACACTATGTTTGCTAGCGCAGTGAAGTGATGGGACCAGATGTTTTCTAAGATGGTGCCATCTGGGCGAGTGCAGAATGTTAAATGAAATTATCTGAAAAAAGTTCAGGTGTCAAACTGTTACTTACAATGATTTTTAGTTAGCCAGTCTGGTCCAGCTGACGTCAGGGGCAGAAGGTGCACATAGTTCAATGGGATATAGATTTGGCCTATGTTCCATACTATTTATAGCACAGTATGTGTACTACGAATATAACCCCAAATCACATTTTACGTCCTAGCAGCCAAATCCTGCAAAGGATTAAGTTCTGTGTAACGGAGAGTGTACTGGAATGACGTGTCTGAAATGACGCAGAAGTACTGTTTATTGGGGCAGAATAGGAACAGTATATCCAGTGCTTGACAGAGTCTTTCCATCTTTCTTCCTCTCTTCCAGGGTTCATACATGACATATCGGAGATTAAAGAGGACCTGGCACAGTCTAGGAGTAATTGTGGCTGTGAGTAGTTCTGTTTACTCCTGATCCTGGAGGCAACATTTGCAGTCATTTTGCCTAAAACTAGATTTTCTTCTATACTTGAAAGAGTGAAGTATTTCTCCGGCAAGCACAGGTGCATAAATTGTTTGGGGTAAGACGCTCTCTGCCCTTGAGGTCACGACATAATTCCATCCCCCACCAAGTTTTGGTGCAGGATCTGGCTCTAAAGATTTATAATACAAAGGACCATTCAAATTTCTCATAGTAAGATTACTACACAATGAATAACGCACAGTGTATAGTTCAGCTATGATGAAGCAGGTCAAATGGAACAGAGTGCCTGTAATTAATACTGAAGATGGGAAAAGAGTTAGAAAGAGGCTGCACTATTAACTCCAATTTCCTTTGCTTTTGAAATTCAGATCATGTAGAACCCGTGACAAGCGGAATTACTTCACTGCACAATAACAGTCCCCAAAGCTGGGCACTGCACTTTACAGCAGCGACGGCGCAGGTCAGGCAAGCACAAGAAAAGCACAGGCTGAAAAGTAAGCGAAAAGCAGTCCCGGTGACTTCTGCTAAAATAGGAACATTTATACATATCAAAAAAGCACCACAACATTTGGCACAAGAGGGAACAAGGATTAGAATAGTACGAATGTTGCTGATCAAGACTGAGACGTATTGGCAGCGCTACGTATATATATATGCACAGCACCTGTCCCTGCTATGCCTGTCTCTAGCTAGTGACATTAATCTCTCACTTTCATAGCCACGACATTCACACACATTTTGAAAACAGCATCTTGTAAATGCATTGCAAAATATTTTGAAGGAAGCTTCAGTGAGAAAGACACACCCATAATACGAGAGATTTAGGTCATCTGAAGAGGAAGACAGCAAAACAAAAAACAAGTCACCCAATATATTCCGTCATCTGAGTAACAATGAGCACTTGTTTTATAAATGATAAAAAAGGGACAGTTTAAGAATCTGTGAGGTACCCAACAGCTCCTGTGAGGTACTGGACATCTTCAAATCCCACTGAGTTCAATTCCCATTTCATTCATTGGGAGCTGGGGGTGTCTAGCACCTCATGGGCAGTACTCACCACCCGACATGATTTAAATCTAAAAATATTTAATAAAGAGATCTTTGACTTGATGAAATGCACAAGAATCTGTAGACTAGTGTAATAAGTCAAACTGAGATATCAGCTATAGGCAGCTGAGAAAATCATAGATGTCATCATGTTATTCTACCACCCTTAAATAACCAGTAAACTATTTTAGTCACAAAGCCTTTTCTGAGAGAGAGGAGTGATAAAAATGGCTTGAATTAGATGAATATTTCAAGATGACTGGACTTTTCCCATGGCTGGAAATACTGTGGTATTTAGTCATGCTGTGTTCCTTCTGTAAATATCCTGGATGAAATGCCGGCTCCATTTAAGTCAATGGCAAAACTCCTATTGACTTCAATGGAATCAGGATTTTATTCCCCAACTCTGTCAACTAATTAGACTATTTGTTTCCAAAAGTTAGGATAGCTGATGGATATGTGATGTGTGTTTGCCTCAAGCAAGGCTATTATTGTGTTTTCACATTGTGCTTTATATCTACTGCCTAATAGAGGAAAATGAATATTTTATAAAATGCATAGATTTTAATCTCATCCTGAATAAAGTTACTCTTTTCACTCAATGCAGAGACATGGGATAAGTAGGAAGAACTTTGAATACTGATAATTGGAAAGGTAGGTCAACTCTGAAGCCTTTTCAGTACTTTTCATTTCACTTTCAAGATTAGTGCAGTAAATCCAAGACCAGGCCACGAGAGAGGGTTCGCCTCAAAAACAAAGGAGCTTACTGTTGGGTGATGGTGTCCACAATGCTCTGAAGTCTGGAAGGGAACACAGTGCAACACTAGAAGGAGAAATCCCTATATTAAATAAATCTATTTTAGGTATTTCTATAGTGCCTATTAATGTAGAATCTGAGTTAATCCCACAACTGCCTGGAGCTTCCTACTTACATTATTTCCCTCCAGATAAACTTTCAGGCATACAACCTCTTCAACTGAAAACAAGAACATCAGGTTGTACTCTGGTAAACAGGAAGTGAGTGATAAAGTTCAAATGATATCAGATTCAGTAGGTCCCAGTGCCCACTAGATGGTGCTATTATCACTATACATTCCTAAACTGGGAATGGCCTGCTTTGTTCTATCAATTATAGCAATGACTGAGAGCACAACTCTACTGAAGACTTATTAAAAAGAAAAGGAGGACTTGTGGCACCTTAGACACTAACAAATTTATTTGAGCATAAGCTTTGAAGTGAGCTACAGCTTATGAAAGCTTATGCTCAAATAAATTGGTTAGTCTCTAAGGTGCCACAAGTACTCCTTTTCTTTTTGCGAATACAGACTAACACAGCTGCTACGGGGAAGGCTTATTAGTGTTTCAATTTTAAACCCCAGTTTTTGAGAAAGGATTGGGGAGCTAGCTTGTTATGAACATTCATTCAGAGCATTGACACAGTATTTGTCTCAGTCCAGAGAAATTTTTGTTTTTTGACATTTGAATTGATTTGATCAATATATGAGCCAGGGGAGGTAAATGCATACACACAGGAATGGGATTTTCAAGAGCCTAAGTGGTGTATAAATGCCATTAACTCTCAGTGGGACTTATGCTATTCAATCCCCTAGGAGTTTCTGAAAATCCCATCCTATACAACAGTTGGGCAATTTTGAATTCTTAGCAATACAAGACTTTATTTAAAAATGAAATGTTTAAAGTTGCATAGTCTTTGATATCGATTAAGCTCATTTGGGATTTATAAAGGAAAACTTAAAACTGCCAAGTTTGTCTGAAAATCAGCTATTGCAAGTCTCTCTCTCTAAAAGTATGAGCATAAAGACAAGTCAGGAAGATGAGATGCATGAAAGGGTGTCAACCATAGTGGAGAAGACAACAGAATACATTACTAGTGGCCTACTATCTCCCTCCTGCAATTTAGCACAAAATGAGTTCTCAGGAGTATTGCAGCAATAGATGACACTGTGTAATTCCTCCTGCCAGTTCCATATGCCACATTTTCTCCTTTCAGTTTGTTGAGTGGGTGAGCACATCTCCAATGATTCTATCCAGATCCAGTTGTTGTTATTTATATAACATAAGTGTGCATATTTTACAGCATGTAAATGCTCCTCAAAACATCTGCCAGCTTGTAATAGGAACACTTTTATAGACACCAGTAAAATAATATATTGAAATATCCTCCAAAAGCAGGAAAAGAAAATCTTTATTGGTGGCTGAAAAACTCATGCAACATTTTAACTTTGTGTCAGAAAGTGTGGGTGCACTGACCCAGAGCTCATACATAAGGACCAACAGTATATATAGATACAGACTCACTCAGTCTATTACACTGATAAAGGAGAAAGTGGATCAGGCCTGAGCAACATATAGGGCATGGCTACACTTGCAGATGTAGAGCACTGTGAGTTAAACCAGCCCTCGGAGACCACAGCAGGGAAAGCGCTGCCGTGTGTTCACAGTCAGCTGCAAGCGCACTGGCGTGGCCACATTTGTGGCACTTGCAGTGGCATTGGGAGCAGTGCATTATGGGTAGCTATCCCACAGAGCACCTCTTCCCATTCTGGCACTGTGGCTTATGGGAAGGGGGCGGGGACGTGCGGGGCATTCTGGTTCCTGTCCCAATGCCCCGTGATGCATCGCTTCGCATCCCAGCAATTCCTGTGCTTCTGTCCACATTTGGCGCCATATTTCAACTTTTTTTGTACTGCACGCTCTGTCTTCCCTTTTGGTCTGCGGGAATGGATCCTGAAGTGCTGAGAAATATGCTGATGGGTCTCGCCAGCACGTCACGAATGGCAGTCGAGTTACTCCTTAAGCTACATACTGACAGCGAGGAGTCCGATGAGGATGTCAACTTGCATAATGCTTACGACACGAGATGGCTTGTGGCATTCACGGACATGCTCACCACAGTGGAACGCTGCTTTTGGGCTCAGGAAACAAGCACTGAGTGGTGGGATCTCATCGTCATGCAAGTCTGGGATGATGAGCAGTGCCTGCAGAACTTTCGGATGAGAAAAGCCACTTTCATGGGACTGTGTGAGGAGCTCGCCTGCACCCTGCAGCGCAAGGACACGAGATTGAGAGCTGCCCTGACAGTGGAGAAGCGGGTGGCTATTGCAATCTGGAAGCTGGCAACTCCTCACAGCTGCCGATCGGTCGCTAACCAGTTTGGAGTGGGAAAGTCGACCATTGGAATCGTGTTGATGCAACTCTGCAGGGCCATGAATCGCATCCTGCTCAGAAGAATCATGACTCTGGGCAACGTGCGTGACATTGTGGCTGGCTTTGCACAAATGGGTTTCCCTAACTGCGGAGGGGCGATAGATGGGACGCATATTCCAATACTGGCACCAGACCACTTAGCCTCCGAGTACATAAATCGGAAGGGGTATTTCTCAATGGTTCTCCAGGCATTTGTGGATCACCATGGGCATTTCATAGACATTAACACAGGCTGGTCCGGAAAGGTGCACGATGCACACATTTTTTGGAACACAGGCCTGTTCAGGAAGCTGCAAGCTGGGACTTTCTTCCCAGACCAGAAGATCACCGTAGGGGAAGTTGAAATGCCCACTGTGATCCTTGGAGACCCCACTTACCCTTTAATGCTGTGGCTCATGAAACCCTACACAGGGAGCCTTGACAGCAGCAAGGAGCGGTTCAACAACAGGCTGAGTCGGTGCAGAATGACTGTGGAGTGTGCTTTTGGCCGTTTAAAGGGCCACTGGTGCTGTCTGTATGGGAAGCTGGACCTGGCCGATGACAACATCCCCACGGTTATCCGCGTGCTGTGACATCTGTGAAGGGAAGGGTGAAAAAGATTCACACAGGCATGGACCTCGGAGGTTCAACACCTAGAAGCTGAATTTGAACAGCCAGAGAGCAGGGCTATTGGGGGGCCCAGCGTGGGGCTGTGAGGATTAGGGATGCCTTGAGGAAGTAATTTGAGGCTGAAAGCCATCAGTAATGATGAGAGTGAAGTGCAGTGGTTCCAATGCTAGGAGGAATCTGTGTTTGCTACGTATGATGCACTGACTTGCAGTGCCTGTTGCTCCCCTGGGCTACGGTATCTTTTACTTAATGCAATAATAAAGAATGTTTTCAAAGCCAAAAAATTCATTTATTAAAAAGAAACACAGCTGCTTGGGAAACAGAAAGGGCATGACACATCTGTGCTGTGTGGGATGAAGGAAGGGGTGGGGTGGGGAATGGGTCAATCACAGATTTGTGTATGTCCTGTTATCATACTCAGCCTTCCTGTCTGGAATGCCGTGCAATGAGTGCTGCATTTCAGGCTGGCTAAAATGCATGGTGATGGAGGTTGAGTGCACAGGGTAAGGGTCGTAGTTTGCAGGGCTGGGTGGTGAAGCTACAGGTGTTGGAGGCAGCTGGTGACGGTAAGAATCCGGATGTTGGGGAAAGTGGGTTGGCGGTGACATGGAGGCACATGGGAAAGAGTTTTGGGACAAGGGCTGCAGGGAGGGTGCGGGCACAGAAGTGCTCCGCCTGCATTGCTATGAGAGCCTGTATCGAGTCCGCTTGGCGCTCCATGATGCTTAGCAGCCGCTCCATGCTTTGGTGCCGGCGATCCGCATTCTGCTGGCGGACCCTCCTTTCACTTTCCCGCCACTCCTGCACTTTTAGATTCTCATTATGACTTCATGCAGCATGTCTTCTTTGGTTCTTCGCGGACGCTTCCTGATTCTTTGCAGTCTTTCGGCCATTAATAACAAGGATGGCTGGGATCTCAAGGTTGCATCTGTAAAGCCAAAATGCAACACTTAAGAGAGGCAGCATTGTTCAAACCAGACAGAGCAATGATTCGGCCGTGCTTAAAGACAAGCACAGTGTACACAATAGCAGAAATTGCCTGTCCCAAAGCGAGCACACATAACTCACAGGAGCCCCAAAATGGTGAGTAAGCACAGGGGCAAGCGGGACTGATTGTTTCATGGCTGTATTGTCCTCTGCGGTTCTGTGCCTTGGGAAGAGCCAACAGCTGCAGGGGGTCCCTATACTGAACACTGTCCTTACATTTTCCACAGGATGAGTTCATCCTGGAAGATATCTCGCTGCTGAGGGTGACCTGGGAAGTAAGGGAGGGTCTTCTACTACAGTGCAGCTTCCGCCCTGGCCCATATGCAGCTTGCCTGTGTGGAGCAGTGGTCCCCCCGCACGTCACAGCACAGTGGTGCAGACATGTTAGCCTGACTGGGACAAGGAGCACAGTAGCTCTGCCAAGGAACCTGCACAAGCAGATTGCCCAGCTTCTGCATGAGACCTTTGAAGAGATCTTTGAAGAGGCCGATTACCGTGATGTGAGAGAGCACATCAACGCCCTATTCCGCATGTAGGCATGCATGCAGCCCTAACCCTCCTTGCCCCAAGAGCCGGCACCGAACAACTTCCTTCCCAAAATAAAAGCCACTTACCGGGCACCTCCTCTGGTGTTTGTTCTTCCCCAAGCACCATCCGCTGTGACTGGCTACCTTCCTCCTGGCTTGAAAACTGTTCCTGGCTGCACGCATCTATGAATGCCGGACTGTCCCCCTCCTCCTCAGCACCCTCGCTCCCGCTTTCCTCCTCCTCCTGTCTTGTTGAACTGGCCTGTGAGGTGTTCATGATGGTCCTCGGAGTGGAGGTGGGGTTGCCCCCAAGTATCGCGTCCAGCTCTTTGTAGAAACGGCAGGTCACAGGGGCAGCATCGGAGCAGCGGTTTGCCTCCCGCGCTTTGCGGTACACATTCCGCAGCTCCTTTACTTTAACCCTGCACTGCAGTGCATACCAGTCATGGCCCCTTTCCATCATGTCCCTTGATATCTGCCCAAAGGTATCGTAATTCCTACGGCTGGAGTGCAGATGGGCCTGGACAGCTTCCTCCCCCCAAACACTGAGGAGGTCCAGCACCCCACCATTGCTCCATATTGGGGATCGCCTGGCGCGTGGAGGCGTGGTCACCTGGAAAGATGCACTGAGAGCACTCCACGCCTGGCTGAGCAAACAGTAAGGGGATTTTCAAAATTCCCAGAGAATGTAAAGGGCCGGTCAGACGGTTGGTCATCTGAGGGCAGGGCAGTAGAGTTCAAAGTGATGACCACAGTGCTTAGAACAGGCATTGTGGGACACTTCTGGAGGTGGATCAGAGCACATTAACAGACCAGGTTGTCCACACTGGCACCGCAGCGCTCCAGCCGGGGTGCAGCAAGTTTTATGCTTCTCGTGGAGGTGGATTACCAGGAGCGCACCAGTTGCAGAGTCCAGGTGCTCTACGTGCCTTGCCACTGTGGACGTGTTGTGAGTTAGGGCGCCCAGGGCTGCTTTACTGTGCTCTAACTCGCAAGTGTAGCCAAGCCCATAGATTTCTATTGTCACCCTCTTGTTAGATGCTTCTCAAGAGGCAAAGTCATCATTTAAGGAGGGCAAACGACTCAGTGACAAGATTTCTGTTCCTGGCATTGCCCCTAATTTGTTGTGTAAGCCTGGGCAAGTCATTCCACCTTTCTGTGCCACAGTTTCACCATTAGTAAAATGGAGAGAATAATATTTATCTCCCTCACAGAGGTGGTGAGAGAATCAGTGCATGAAAGATGCCATGCAAGTGCTTGTTATTGACATTTTAGTAGTTTTTAAGAACCCCATCACAATCATGCACATTTGATTAGCTCCTAGAAACGGTGTCCAACTTTTCAAATCTTGTTTGCCTCCATTTCACTGTGAGTGTCTTCAGAGAAAATATGAAGACAGCCCTGACCGACCACAACAGCATCCTTGCCCAATAAATAAGCCAGCCAAGCAGTCCCTAATGTAGGTGCCAACACAAACAATCAATACTTAACTATAATGACATAAACAGCTTCAAGAAGGCTGTTTATATTCAATACTCTTGGTTCTTTCAAAAACACAGTCTCCTCTCAGCAAAACGCTCTGCATCCA
The DNA here is from genome assembly GCF_965152275.1 of Natator depressus. Classification (NCBI taxonomy): domain Eukaryota; kingdom Metazoa; phylum Chordata; order Testudines; family Cheloniidae; genus Natator; species Natator depressus. The sequence continues at coordinate 37,066,013 of NC_134239.1, read as the reverse complement.
AGTTTCCCCACGCCATGCTCACAAATGGTACATGTGTACATCAGGCTAATTTTTCTACCTTTTGCTGGAATCTGATGCTTTTTCCTTCTAAAACCCTGGTTTATTTCTAATATATAACAAGGCCCACAGCTGCAAGGGATTTATAGAAATATTATACTTGAAGAGGTTCTATTTTATCTTTGGCTTTTAACTCCAAAACAGATGGATTTTTATTTCCATCCAAATACTGCGTAGCACAGGTTATAAGAATCTTGTGGCTTTGTTAGACTTTAAGCACATATGACCCCGTGTAAAGCCTGAGCAAATAAGATGGGTTTGAAAGATCACTTTGTTCTTCTCTCAGCCTTTCAGCTTTCTTGCAACCTCTCAGCCACCCTGTATCTCCTGTATATCATATCCAACATGGCTGGAGAGAAAGTTGTTCAGGGTTTAGTGGAGCAAATGGCAGTGAAATGGCATTTCAGTGAGCCACAGAAAAAACATGGGTTCTGTAGAAACCTGGATCACACCGAAACTACATAGTGCATAGCAGATTTATGAACAAGCCATCAAGTCATCACATGTACCAAAGAACTAATTCACTATGTAACTGTTATCCTTTCTAACCATTTCTACTTTCACCTGAGATTCCAGATCCATATGAGCTGGAGAACATACTTTATCATCAATATTGCTAGTCTGTTCTTTCATTTGTCTTACCTATTTTCCACTGCACTGATCAGAGTGGATTTTAGCCAGCTACATGTAATTCTTGGCTGGCTTTTGAGAAACAACCCATCTGATGGTTAGTGAAGGTAGATTTTCTTTAAGTTTTAATTGCTAATATTTTAAATTATCTAAAACAGCATTTGTTGATGCTGAAGTACTTAAAATGGCAAATCAAAACTATGTATTAGGGTATAATATATAATGTACAGAAGAGAAAAACTTAGGGCCTTATTCCTATCCTATACATGAATAAGCACTACTTGAGTGAGGATTTTCAATTTGTTCCCGATTTGCAGTTTTCCTTCAACAAACTATTCCTAAATAGTGCAGTATGTTTAATTCATTCCTAGGCAACATTCTGGTGCCAGGAACACAGCCCAACAGAACTACCAAAAACAAGTTATCCTGGTTAAGTCATTTTACTAAATACAGCAAATTTTAATTGCTAGACAGGAAAGGTGTTTCTTATAAAAACATATTTATAAATAAAACTTCAGTACAGCTCTTTAGTAGATCTTTAGTAGAAACGGATGCTTTCGGTGTCAATCTAGCTCCCATTTAATCCAATAAATCAATTACAACACTTCCATTGACTTCACTAGGAGCATGAGTGGTCGCTATGGCTAATATTTTCAAAAGTGTGCTCTGATTTTGGGAAACATCTTGTGTGTCAAAGTTGATCATCCAAAATTTGAGGAAAGCAAAAATTAGAGGCTTTTTTTTTTTTTGTTTAAATGTTGCCCTTGGTATTTGTATGGTGATATATGTCCTTTAAAGAATGTGTAGATGCACTTCATATTGTGGGGACTTTTGCAAGATTTTAATTTTTTTTTAATGTGTAGGATAAAAAAAACCCTCCAAAATAAGAACAGTCAGTAGAAAATGTTTTCCTAGCTGCAAAGTAAAGAATATTAGATATAAACTACACTGTGTACTGTATACTTTCAAACTTAACATGAAAAGCAAGTCCCATCTAGCTGGGATCCTGCCAGAAGCCGACTCTTGTTTAGCAATATAGGAAAAGTAGGATGATTGGGATCCCCTGACACCTATTTACAGCACTTATATTGAGAACCGCTGTCATACAATAAATCCCAAAGGGCATAGAGCTGGCAGAACTCCCAGACATGGCATAATAAGGTATGTATTATACTGGCCAGACAGTTACAAACTCCAGCTATCCCCAGGTGTGCAAAAGCTATCCCCAGGTGTGTCTCTCATTCCCTATACACCTGCATTGAGTGAGAGCTGCTCCTTGCAACTGAGGATCTAAACAAAACTACTTCATTACTACAGTGTAAAAGAACAATATCAAGTAAAATAAACCTTTACTGAATCTTTAAACTCGCCCTGACATTTACAATATAATATTACTGATGGAAAGTATTTTTCTCTAACAACTTTGGCGTTTGTATTTGGCAGACATGGGTTATTTGTATCTGTTTAAAACTGTTAACAGATCTAGTTCAACAACAACTATAACTTATCACATCAATACATCTTTACTTGCGCCTCGGCATCATTCATGATTGGGCATGTTTTTAGCCACACTCAAGCAGAGTCTGGTTTTAATGCCATTCAGAAGCACCACATTCTGTTATTATTATGATTTTTTTTTGAAGATGTGGTGGTATTCTTTCTTTCTTTTCACTACATATTTAGGACCTGATTTTCCTCACTGATACTGGGGAAAATCAGCAGTTACTCCACTAAAGTCACTGGAATTACACGGATATAAAATCAGTGTTAATAAGAGGAAAATCCAGCAATCTGACTCCGGAGATCTTTTTCAAATCAAAACATTTCAGTTTCCAATTTTTTGCTGAAAAGTCGAAATTTTCCACAGAGGAGAAAAATAATTCCAACAAACTCTATACCCAGTAGGTAGTTATAATTTTAGTGCCCAAAACTTTCCTTCTAGAAAAATCCTATTAAAAGATCAAACAAATTCAGAATAAATTGTTAAACAAATTTTGCATCCATACACTTGGGGCAACTTGAATTCAGAGGGCTCATTCATACACACATCCAATTGCCCAAACAGAGAAGCAGTGGGAGTTAACAGGTGAGTTGGCCAACCTGATTTAGAGCTTGTGTTCTTTTTTAAAAAAGTGAATGTACTGAAAGGGGCTGGACAGAACAGAGATTGAAGTTTTTTATCCATAAACAGATACAGCAGGAGCAGCAGCAGTGCAAGCTTCCCTACACTCCCCCCTGGCTCATATGATTCAACCTTGATGTGGAGTGATCACTTCTAAGGGTGAGAGGGTAGCTTAATGCCCATGCCTATTCCAGCTCTCATTTCTCCTAAAACTTTCAACAAAGGTCCACTAGAAACTGAATGGGGACCACTGGCTGATTTTACACAGGTCATGACACAGCTTTCAGCATTACCTGAGCTGGATTACGCCCAATATGTGACGTATTTGTTAAGGGCTCTGTAACTCACCACCAATTACCTCTGTCAATCAGTCTTAACACTTGAAATGCTATTATTTGGACATGGTGTTGATGGGACCATTTTGTGAGTATGGATTATTGATTTTAAAAAATAGCTATTCTGCAATAACAACCACACCACTCTTTGCACTCATCAATCAACATACGCACCTCTTAGATGTGCTGGGATATTGAGATGTGTTGAGGCTAGGAGTGTTAAATGTTACAAAGTGTTTGTGTGAGTGTATACAGACAGTCTCTTGTGCACCAGCTAATAACACAAACTACCATCCCTGGCCACAGGCTCATGAACCACGAATAGCAACAAATGCTGCCTTACAATTTTTAGAACCACAGTGCTACAGCTCACTTTTAAAGTGGGGGCAGTGGCTTCGAACGGCATATATAACATGACTGGCTGTGTTTTGGGGAAAATACAGCCCTTTGCTGAGGCACAATGGTTATACTTGTGGTTGTTCAAAAGCTGATGCTCCCAAATTTCTTCACATTGGGAAAGAGTTTTTACCTGGCCTCAGAGTTTGTTTAAGTCAAAGCAAATGCGATATGCTAGGTTTCTAAGGTGTGGCAGGCAGAAGCAGTGCAGAGGTTTCATGTGTTTTCCTGAAGTTAGGCACATAGACCTTGCAATACATAATAGGTGACTCACTGCTCTGTCCATTTTGTTCATGTCTAGCAGACAGAGACAGAACATGATGTAAAAATAGTCTTTGTTACTACGTCAAGTGTTGGCCATTTAACATACAAAAGAACTTAAAGCAGACCATTGCCCTATGAGCTGTGAAAGAATGAGATCCAGGCACATCCATATTTCATGTATGTAGCAGAGATATCTTGCTAAATATTGTGCAATCACAGGAAAAAAAACTTTGTATTCTACATAACTATATTTGTGTGAGTTAATTATATGATACTATATCAATAATATGCTTGAACAGACAAGTTCCAGATCATCATTTCACAAATCTAACTCCTAGATAATTCTATGATCATCTTTGAGGAGTGGCTAATATCAAATAGAATTACAGCCTAAATTCTAGGAATGCAAGGAGTAAGCTATGGATAGTCTTTCTCCTTTTTTTTAAACCTATGTCCCATACTAAATCTCTCTAATCTGTCAAATCAGTAAAAAGTCCTTTTCTCAAAGAAATCTGTGTGTCAACAAGATTGACTCTAACTTTAAAATATTGGTAACTAATCAATTATTCCTACAATTGCAAATAGGGTTCTCCCAAAATAAGACACACATTGAGTGTTGAGCATCCTCAACTTCCATTGACTGCAGTGAGAATGGAGGTTGCTCAGCACCATAAACGATTGAGCTCTAAATGGTGGGAAACTCTTAATGTACTTACAGGAAATTCCCTCTACTGTAGATTCTCCTAAGCTTCACAATAAGCTTAAAAGTTTAGTAAATCTTCTGTCAGATTAGGTATTTCCCTAGTCACATGCAAGCTATATAGCTATTACTACATTCTGTGGCAGTGCGGGAGTCAATTATATCTGACACAGTTACTGTCAATATGCCAAATAATATAATTCAATAATTTTATAATTTTAGTATTTTATATTTTATAATTTTAGTATTAATATATAAATATATATATATATAATCAGGCCTTTTAAACCCTAAGTACTTGATCAGTCACCTGTTGTTATTCCATGTTCCTGCCTGCAGTTGACTGGAACTGTTAGTCTCTAAGGTGCCACAAGTACTCCTTTTCTTTTTGCGGATACAGACTAACACGGCTGCTACTCTGAAACCTGCTTGTACTTAGATTCAGTAACAACTGGTCTGAAGAGGGACTTTCACAGTCAAGGGTCATCCTGGAGGAGGCTTGCCAGGATGCTTTGTTGATTGCCTTTATGGAACACTGCAAGTACCATTTGTTTTGGCTGTCTCATTCTTGGCTCCCCCCCCCCCCCGCATGTTTTCTGTCTCTTCAGTCTGCTCTCCCTTTCACATGTGGCATCCCTTCAGATGCTGTGGCGCTTGCCTGCCATGTTTGCCTTTGTGCCAGAGTTGTTTGATGTTGGCTGGCTGCATACATGGGTAGATTGGCTATTCTTTAACATAAGATTTATACTGTGGTTTTTCTATATTGGGTAGTGTGACAGGTTTCGGTCGATCCTCCGAGCCCCTAGGGGCGATGGAGAGCTATGGTCTCACTGGCCGGCCTCCGCCACACCTTCCGGGCATTGGGGAATTAGCAGGGAAGGTGTGCCGGCCAGAGTCAGTAGCGCGCCCCTCAGGCAGGGGAGCGCCGGCACGAGTCAGTAGCGCGCCCCTCAGGCAGGTTGGCTGGGGTAGGGGAACGCAGGCCCACCCAACTCCACTGCGTTCCAGCCCAGGGCCCTGACAGTGGCGGGAGGCGAAAGTCCCGCCGCTGGGTCAGCGGGACCGTCTGCGCCCGCTGACCAAACACACCCACCCCACGGTGCAGTTCGACCCCTGGGCCACTTCCTACCCGGTCTCTCAGGCGGGTCGCTCCGGTCCCTCCATCTCGTCCGGGTATTCCGCTGCGGGCAGCTCCAGTCCCTCCATCTCGTCCGGGTATTCCGCTGCGGGCCACTCCGCTCCCCCTCTGTATCGGACTCACGCTGGCCCGGGCTGCAGTCAGGCCCCTCCAGGTCCTCAGGGTATTCAGCGGCTGGCAGTCCTAGTTGCCACAGGCCTTCTCCCCGGTCAGGCTCCTCCTTGCCCAGGGCTTCGCCTGGGTCAGCAGCAGGATCGCAAGGGAGCAGCCTGTGTCTGTCTCCCTCCCTGGTGCTCTCCTCACTGGGCAGAGGGCCCCGCCCTTTGTACTTCCTGTCCCACCCTTCCCCTTCTGGGGATTGGCAGAAGCTTGGTCTGGCCCCGCCCACTCAGGCTGAGAGGGTGACTCTTTACCCTCTGGTTCGGAGGGGAGCCACCCTGGCTCCCTACAGGTAGATATCTTGCTATTCTTATATTATCAATTAACCGACTGATTAAACAAACAAACACGGTATGCTGGTGGGAAGAGGAAGAGAAATTTAATTGTTAGTAACAATTCAATGTTAAAATGAACTGGCAAAACAATGACTGGCATTGTTTTCTAAGGAAACTCAGCATGGTATCTTATAAAATAGTGACAACCAGGATGGGGTATCCTGACATCTAAAGGAAAAAACAAGGAGTGAGGGCAAGCAAAGCAAATACTCGTAGCCCCCACTTTCCTGAATGTATGCACACACACTTCTCCCTTTCTTTGAAATAATCAAGTGCAGTCACCCAACCAGCAATGTTTTCTACTCACTAGACCAGTGGTTCTCAAGCTTATTTGATTGTGCCCCCCTGCTCCCATTCTTTGTGTCTGTAGTAGTTTATACCACCCCCGCTCCCGCCACACGGCCACCCAGTTCTAAAGGCAGAGTGGAGAGCAGTGACTGCTGGCTGGGTGCCCAGCTCTGAAGGCAGAGCGGCTTCCCACCCCAGAATACATTCCACACCTCCCAGGGGGGCGCATCCCCCAGTTTGAGAACTTCTGCATTAGATGTTGTCTAACTTTGATGAGGGTGCCTCAGGTGCACAGAAGACATTTTAAACAATTTGTAACTTAATGTTCAGGAATGAGTTATATTTTGGTACAGAAAGTTGTTGTGTTGTGGCTCCTTTACACCAGTATGTGTCTCTTTGCCTCATTCACATTTCAGCACTGCTGAGCTTTACTCAAGCCTACATTCAGAAATAGGTCATGTTTTAAAATATATTAGCTAACATGTTCCAACTAACATAATTTTAGATAGGATTTTGCACCCAGTGTAGCAAGTCTCATTTCAAAATGTGGTAGCTGTTTATGGTTAACTTAATCCTGAACTTCCGCCTACATCATGTTTTACAACACAACTTATTTTCCTAGTCTAGACATGGCCTCAGCCTTCTTACTGTCCTAAAAATGCAACAGGGATACTCTTGGAAGGGTTAACTTACAAGTTTTCTAAATTCACATTAAAAACATCATTTTTATGTCTTTTAGCACAATCGGGTTTTTGATACTTTCACTTATGCAGAGACAGGTAAAAGGCTGGGTCCCTGAATGGAAAAGGCAATCCTCCTATAACATCTTCACTTCAGGGCCTCATCAGTTCTGTTAGGAACTGCTTCAATGCCCACTGAAGTTAATGGAAGTCTTTCCATTGACTTCAACGTGAGTTAGATTGCGGTAACATTTTCAGAAGCACCTAACCGACTTAGGAGCCTAATGCCTTGTCTACTCAGGAAAGTTTACCAGTTATACAGATATAGTAATACTGGTAAAACACCACCACCACCTGGACACTCTTATTCCAGTATAAGTGACTTTTTTGATTTAGCTTGTTTAACCCCTTCTCAGGAGACATAAGCTAAATCAAAAGAGACGTTCTTATACTGGAGGAGTGCTTAAGTCACTTTTGAAAATTTTACCCAAGATACTTTTTCATTATTATTTATTTTGTTTAGATTTACAGATCCACTGAAATGGCACACTTATCCCTGGTTGTTTTTTTAAACACTTAATCAAATATACAAATATAAATTAATTCTATAAACTTCTACACTCCCCATTCAATATATTAGCAACAGCCAACAATAACTCAGCAGCAAAAACGTATCTCCTACCAAAGTCTTCCCTTAGTCTTCAAATCTATGAGAATTAAGCTTTCAAATTATGAAACTATTATGAAAGAGATGTGAATTAGCGCCTTGGCACCCGTACATCACCAAATAACACTACTACCAAGATGACTGACCACAATGTATTAACTCAGAATCAGAATGAACCATAGAAGTTGGAGATGGAAAAGATCATTAATCATTTAACACATCTCCCTTCCAATACAAAATTGTTTCCTATGCTATATTTTCTTGATTTGGATGGAACATATTTAATATATTAACTCATTCCAGTCATCATTCCTAACCCTCTTTATTACTCTCAATGTGAAGTGTAAGAAACTCAGTTTAAAAAAAAAATGATGGCACTAATAAACTAAGATTTATGGTGTTTTCACTAGTAGACTTCCATGCCATTGAACAAAAATATAAAGTGCTCCAGCTGAGAGAATAAGGCAAGAGGAGAAAATATATAATTGGAATTGATATTGGAAATTAGGTTGATAATTGTTAAAAAGGGCAGTGTCAAGATTTAAATGTTTTTCTCAAATGTATTGTTTCTTCAGAAATCATTACAAGCTTAGGCCCCACTCCTTCAACTTGCTCTGTGTGAACTGATCTCTCTCTATGCCCTTGTGGGACTGCATTGACTTGAACAGAGTTCAGTGGAGTCAGAGATCCACCACATGGAGGAGCTTGTAGGAACAGGACCAGAGATGCTGATCCTGCAAAAGTAGCCACAGACTTACTCTCATGCAGAGGGATTAATTTCATATAGTTTAATTTATTTATTTAACAATTGATGAAATTAATAATTAGGGTGGTCAAGCAATTAAAAAAATTAATCGCGCTGTTAAACAATAATAGAATACCATTTATTTAAATATTTTTGGACGTTTTCTACATTTTCAAATATATTAATTTCAATTACAACACAGAATACAAAGTGTACAGTGCTCACTTTATTTTTGATTACAAATATTTGCACTGTAAAAAACAAATAAATAGTATTTTTCAATTCACCTAATACAAGTACTGTAGTGCAATCTCTTTATCATGAAAGTTGAACTTACAAATGTAGAATTATGTACAAAAAAAACCTGCATTCAAAAATAAAACAATGTAAAACTTTAGAGCCTACAAGTCCAATCAGTCCTACTTCTTGTTCAGCCAATCGCTCAAACAAGTAGTAGGGGATACCGTGTTAGTCTGTATCCACCAAAACAACAGGGAGTCCGGTGGCACCTTAAAGACTAACAGATTTGTTTGGGCATAAGCTTTTGTGGCTTAAAAACTCATTTCTTCAAGGTGCTCCCTGTTGTTTTTCAGACAAACAAGTTTGTTTACATTTGCAGAAGATGATGCTGCCTGCTTCTTGTTTACAGTGTTACCTGAAAGTGATAAAAGGCATTTGCATGGCACTGTTGTAGCTAGTGTCGCAAGATATTTACATGCTAGATACACTAAAGATTCATATGTCGCTTCATGCTTCAACCACCATTCCAGGGGACATGTGTCCATGCTGATGACGAGTTCTTCTTGAGAACCATCCAAAGCAGTGTAGACCGACGCATGTTCATTTTCATCAACATGAGTCAGATGCCACCAGCAGAAGATTGATTTTCTTTTTTGGTGGTTCGGGTTTTGTAGTTTCCACATCAGAGTGTTGCTCTTTTAAGACTTCTGAAAGCATACTCAACACCTCATCCCTCTCAGATTTTGGAAGGCACTTTAGATTCTTAAATCTTGGGTTGACTGCTGTAGCTATCTTTAGAAATTTCACATTGGTATCTTCTTTGCATTTTGTCAAATTTGCAGTGAAAGTGTTCTTAAAACAAACAACATGTGCTGGGTCATCTTCCAAGACTGCTAAAACACGAAATATATGGCAGAATTGGGGTAAAACAGAGCAGGAGACATACAATTCTCTCCCAAGGAGTTCAGTCACAAATTTAATTTATGCATTATTTTTTTAACAAGCGTCATCAGCATGAAAGCATGTCCTCTGGAACGATGGCCGGAGCATGAAGAGGCATATGAATCTTTAGCACATCTGGCACGTAAATATCTTGCAACGCTAGCTACAACAGTGCCATTTGAATGCCTGTTCTCACTTTCAGGTGACATTGTAAATAAGAAGTGGGAAGCATTATCTCCCGTAAATGTAAACAAACTTATTTCTCTTAGCAATTGGCTGAACAAGAAGTAGGACTGAGTGGACTTGCAGGCTCTAAAGTTTTACATTGTTTTGTTTTTGAGTGTACAAACAAACCTACATTTGTAATTTTCACTTTCATGATAAAAAGATTGCACTAGAGTACTTGTATGAGGTGAATTGAAAAATATTATTTCTTTTGTTTATCATTTTTTCAGTGCAAATATTTGTAATAAAAAATAATATCAAGTGAGCACTATACACTTTGTATTCTGTGTTGTAATTGAAATAGATATATGTAGAAAAACATCCAAAATATTTAATAAATTTCAGTTGGTACTCTATTAACAGTGTGATTAATCGCGATTAATTTTTTTGTGTTAATTGCGTGAGTTAACTGTGATTAATCGACAGCCCTATTAATAATACAATACAGGTAATGTTCAGTAGAACTGTTTCAAAAGATAAATAGCTGGAATTATAAAATCATCACTTACAAAGCTCAAGTATCAGAGGGGTAGCCGTGTTAGTCTGGATCTGTAAAAGTGGCAAAGAGTCCTGTGGCACCTTATAGACTAACAGACGTATTGGAGCATAAGCTTTGGTGGGTGAAATCTGACGAAGTGGGTATTCACCCATGAAAGCTCATGCTCCAATACGTCACTTACAAAGCTGTCTATCAATTAAATACCTGCTACAAAAAGACACTAGCTCAAGAAAAATTAATCTGCTTTTTAGAGATTTTATCAGAGATTTGATCATTTGTATATGTTATGTTTGTTACTAACAACACCCTGAAAAAGTGGAACTAGATTTTGGATCCCCTATTACAGAATAACTTTTATAGCAAAATTGCTTTTCTCCATTTAAACTAATTGTTAATCTGTAGTATGCGAAAATGAGGCAACTGATAGTAACATTCTAATTCCTGTGCCTGACTGTAGTTGCATCAGTTGCACTGCTTCGGAAATCTACCATATATGCATCATTTTTCTTCCAATCTCTTGAATAAGGTCTCTTTTCAGAGCTATAAATGTTAACTTGTAAGTGTCTGTTCCTGCCTAATGCACCAGCCAGCTATTTCTCTCTCATCACCTAACCTAAACACCTCTACCTTCTCCCTAACCTAGTTTATAATTATAGATGGACCAAACCCCCTTGAACAGAAGTTCAGATCTGAATTTCATGGATAGGACTTACCTCTGTTTATTTCTAGGGGTGCTGCTCCCAGCCCATCTTATGTACAGTACACCAATATGTCCTCTTACTTTCCAGAAAATGTTTACATCTTCTTTTTCTGATTTAATTCTTGCCTTCCCTACCCTAACAGTTTATCTCCTACTCCTCCGGAACATCTAGAATGAGCCCCTCCCCACCACTGACCCAAATATCATTGCCTGTCTACATGCTGGGACGATGCGCTCTATGGGCATGTGATTTCTAAAGCACACTAAAGTGTTGCATGTTAATTGGTCAGTGTAGTCCCTGCTGGTGCATTTTAACATAGTGCTGTTTGAAACAATACTACATTAAAGTGAACTAGGGCAGGGGTTCTCCACCTTTTTCTTTCTGAGCGCCCCCACCCCAACATGCTATAAAAACTCAACAATAATTGATTTCCTGCATATAAAAGTTAGGGTTGGGGTTAGGGGGTAGCAAGCCAGGCAATTGCCTGGGTCCCCATGCCACACAGGGGCCTCAGTGAAACTACATTGCTCAGGCTTCGGCTTCTGGGCTTCATGCAGTGGGGCTTCAGCTTTCTACCCTGGGCCCCAGCAAGTCTAATGCTGGCCCTGCTTGGCAGCCCCGCTGAAACCTGCTTGTGGCCCCCCAGAGGTCCCCGAACACCTGGTAGAGAACCACTGAACTAGGGAACTTTTAGTATACACCACCAGGGTCTATGGACCAATTAATACACAACACATCAGTGTGCTTTAGAAATCACACCCTCCTAGAGTGCATTACTCTACTATGTAGACAAGCCCTTAGTCTCAATGCCCTGATTTACCTTCTACTGCTTACCCCCACAAATAAAATATTTCAAGGGAACTCACCAGTCCATTTTTCCATTAGAACAGTATCATCTGCAAGTGGTCCGCTTCCTGCAAACTCTCTGATGAATTTCTAAGGTGGGGAGCAGAGAGGAAAAGATGCTGTATCTCATGGGAAAGATGCAAGTAATAATTAATAATACATGACACTACGTCTTGGGAGGAAAGGAAAGTTTAAAAGAAAAGGAAGGCCGAAGAGAAGGCAGAGGTAGAAACTCCTTCTTACAGAAAGCAGTCTCTCTTGTCAGCCACAAACAAGAAATATTGATGACCAAAAGGCCAGTTAATTCTTGGAATTGGCAGAAATTATAGGGAAGCATGACTCACCTGACCTAGGACAGAAAATTAGAAAGAGAAATGTATAAAGGAGACAAACTGCAGCTGCCACGATCCCCATGGCATTAAAAATGTTACCAAATTGCATCATTTTTTCTAATATTTACCAGAGAATCCTCATCCCTGTCAATATTGGGTTTGAAATTTATACTGAGCTCTTTTCCTCCTATCTTTTCTTCTTTTCTTCCTTCATCAGTTCCCATTTGGAAGAGTAGAGAGAGTTCTAATTCTCCTCCCCAGCATTTTAGCCAGCATATACAGTCAACTCTGAGGCTGTCCCATGCCAGCAATAGGAATGTCTGTAAATGTCTGAATGGGGAGCAAAATCTGCCTCTACTTTGGTGCTGTTTGACACAGGCCAGCACTAAACCTTTCTGCTTATGCCTTCTATTTCCTGTCATTGATGCAAACATATATTCTAGCAGCCTTAGGACTCAGGGTTATCCTCATGTGCTTAGCATATAACACTTTAGGCCAGAGGTGACTAAAGTGCAGCCATGAGTCAAATGAAGCCCATGGTGTTCTGTAATGTGCCCCACTGCTGCACTCATCTTTGAATATGGAAGTGTGAGTAAAGGTTAAAGTAAGTGAGAGTGAAAAGGGGGCACAGCAAATAAGTTTTTGCTAAAGACAGCAGAAGAGCTCCTCCCACAGTCCTTCTCCCCAGCCTCAGGGAATGCCTCTCCTCAAATCCTTTTCCTCTCCACTGCCACCGTAAAGCAACCCCTTGCACCTGTGAGGCACTGACATCACCAGGCAAGAGGACAAATAAAAGAGTAGCTGCCACATGATACCTTCCCATCCCCCACTTACTGTAGCTCTCCTTTTCCCAGTCTATACTGTACAATTGAGAGAAAATGGTCCATTGGCTCAGAGCTCTTCCTGAGGCTCCTTTTTCAGGGGGCCCCATTTCCCATGATCAGAAGAGAGTGACGAAAACAGCTCAGCCGGAGGTCATGCCAGCACTCCATACACTGATACAAAAATCTCACCCCTAGTTGGACACACCTACCAATATTTTGTTAATTCTCCTTCCTTCACTAACTTATCTGAACCACTGGGTGAGATTTCCTACATTGATACAAACAAAGGCCCTTTGGATCATTTTAAAAAGAAAAGTTCACTTCTCCCGGTCTCATAAACTGGGAGTTTATGACAAATGAGGATGATAATCCTTTAAATGATTCTTTCCTCTGGGTCTCCCAGCACATCCTGTTTTTTAGGCCTCAAACTTGCAAAGACTTACACATGTGCTTAACTGTAAGCACTGAAGTCAGGGTGTGTAAAGCTAAGCAGGAGTTAACTGTCTAGGGCTGGGCTTGGCTTGAATTTTCTCTCGTGTACAGCTCCACACACATTGCCAATGGTAAGCAGAGAGTAATAATTGCAGGGTGCATTGCAGGGTGGGAGCTGTGATGGCTCTCTACTTTAACCTTTAAAGACAGGGTGTGGTCAATGGATATCATAGGCCCTAATATAATATGCTCCATTTTGATGCAAAGGGCCACTGCTTGTAGGGTGACCACATAGCAAGTGTGAAAAATCGGGACAGGGGTGAGGGGTAATTGGCACCTATATAAGAAAAAGCCCCAAATATCGGGAGTGTCCCTATAAAATCGGGACATCTGGTCACCCTAAGTGCATGGAGTAGGATGGAGTTTGCACATTTAAGCGCTCCTCGGGTGTCTACAGCCAACCTCTCCGCTCACGAGGGGTCTGTGGTGCGGCTGTCCCCCACTCACACTAAACGCGGCCCTGCAGGAGCTTCAGGCAAGCTGCCGGTGAGGGACTGGGCTGCGCAAAGCCTGGGCAGCCTCCCGGCCATGTTCCCCCGCCCCCCCGTTCACACTGGACGAGCTGGGGAGCTCGCCAGGCCCGGTCAGGAGGCTGGGACCGAGCCCCCACTCCCCGCACTCTGCTCCCAGAGCAGGCAGGCACCTGGTCCCTCCCACACCCCGCACTCACCCCCAGCTTTCTCCGGCGGCTGCAGCCAATAGCAACCGAGGAGGCGGCGGCGGCGGCGAGTCCCTGGGGCGCGGAGCAGAGCGGCGCCGCCGGCCCGAGGCGTCCCAGCTTGCAGCTCCGCTCGCATCTCCCCGCCGCGCCGCCTGGCCCCGGCTCGCCAGGGAGGGACCCAGGGCGCAGGCAGGGCTGCTAGGGAGGCGGCGGCGGACACAGGTCAGGGGGGCGCTTCTGCGCTGGGAGAGGGCGGTGGGGGGCAGGCACGGGAGCCGGGGGGCGGGGGCCGCAGAGGGCAGTGGCAGGGCCGGGCCGGCTGCCGGGCTCTCCTCGGGCCCGCTGCGGCCGGCTCAGCGCGGGGCGCTTTTGTCTCCCTTCCTTCCCAGGCGGCCGCTGCGGCTGGGCAGCCCGAGGATGCTGCTGCTCCTGGTCCTGCCCTTGCTGCTGGGGGCGGCTTGCGCAGCTCCGGCGGCGGATGGGGGAGCCGAGCTGCCGCCCGGGGAGCCGGAGCCGAGCTTCCCTCGGGAGGAGGCCAGTCTGAACGAAATGTTCCGCGAGGTGGAGGAGCTGATGGAGGACACGCAGTACAAGCTGCGGAACGCTGTCAAGGAGGTGAGACCCCCCCCCCCCCGTCTCACTCACTCACACCTCTCCCAGATCCCATCCCGCCTGGGGAGGGGATAGTGCCTGGGGCTTACCCTGGCTGGGATAGTTCTTCGGCCTAAGGTGTGTGGGGGGGGGGGGCTGTGCAGGCTGTTTGTGTGTTCGCCTGTAGGGCTGGGGACGCGAGTGGGGCGTGTGGCTATGCGGCGTGTGTGTTGGTGTGGCCCTTTGGTGCTGTTGGAAATATCTCCCCACCCTTTGGTGCCTTCTCGTCTCCTGTATTTGAAGAGGGAGTTTCCCATGGAGCAGTAGATCATTAACTCTGTGGAAACAATAATTTATTTCTTCATCCTGGGGTCAGAGCGTCTGCCAGTATCTGAGAGTCCTCCTAATGCCCATCAAAGGTAAAAGCAGCAGAATCCAAAACTAATATATCTAAAAGACTGAGGGGTGTTTTCTTCCCTCAAAACCCTGGAGGCATCTCTTCCGCTGGAAAGCCTTTCAGTAGTGTGCATGTGGTGCAATAGTGGGTTTGCATTAGGCCCTTAGATTTATCTTGCTCTGTTTTTGTTAAAAATTCCAAAAGGTTTTTGATTGCCCTCAAAAATGTTACTCGTCAATCTCCCTGAATCCCATTTAAGGTGAGAGATTCAGCTCGTTCTTTCCTGTGAAATGCTCATTCACTTGCTGCATCAGGCACTTAAAGTTGAGTATTTGGGTCTTGATTCTATAGTTCTGTGGATGGAAGTGTCACTCAAGTCTCAGTGAGAGTTTTGCCTGTGTCTCCCCACTGTAACAAAATAAGGGTATGTCTACACTACGGAATAAGGTCGAATTTATAGAAGTCGGTTTTTTAGAAATCGGTTTTATATATTCGAGTGTGTGTGTCCCCACAGAAGTGCATTAAGTGCATTAACTTGGCGGAGTGCTTCCACAGTACCGAGGCTAGAGTCGACTTCCAGAGCGTTGCACTGTGGGTAGCTATCCCACAGTTCCCGCAGTCTCCGCTGCCCATTGGAATTCTGGGTTGAGATCCCAATGCCTGATGGGGCTGAAACATTGTCGCGGGTGGTTCTGGGTACATATCATCAGTCCCCCCTTCCCTCCCTCCCTCCCTCCCTCCGTGAAAGCAAGGACAGACAATCGTTTCGCGCCTTTTTTCCTGAGTTACCTGTGCGGACGCCATACCACCGCAAGCATGGAGGCCGCTCAGGTAACCGTCACCGTATGTCTCCTGGGTGCTGGCAGATGCGGTACGGCATTGCTACACAGTAGCAGCAACCCATTGCCTTGTGGCAGCAGACGGTACAATGCGACTGGTAGCCGTCCTCGTCATGTCCGAGGTACTCCTGGTCGCCTGTGTGAGGTCGATCAGGAGCGCCTGGGCAGACATGGGCGCAGGGACTAAATTTTTAGTGACTTGACCAGGTCATTCTCTTTAGTCCGGCAGTCAGTCCTATTGAACCGTCTTATGGTGAGCAGGCAGGCAATAGGGATTGCTAGCAGTCCTATTGCACCGTCTTCTGCCGAGCAGCCATGAGATGTGGATGGCATGCAGTCCTTCTGCACCGTCTGCTGCCAGCCAAAGATGTAAAAGATAGATGGAGTGGATCAAAACAAGAAATAGACCAGATTTGTTTTGTACTCATTTGCCTCCTCCCCTGTCTAGGGGACTCATTCCTCTAGGTCACACTGCAGTCACTCACAGAGAAGGTGCAGCGAGGTAGATCTAGCCATGTTATCAATCAGAGGCCAGGCTAACCTCCTTGTTCCAATAGGAACAATAACTTAGGTGCACCATTTCTTATTGGAACCCTCCGTGAAGTCAGCCCTGTAAGCCGTGTCCTCCGTCGCCCCTCCCTGCGTCAGAGCAACGGCAAACAATCGTGCATCTGAGTTGAGAGTGCTGTCCAGAGCAGTCACAATGGAGCACTCTGATTGGGCTAAAACATTGTCGCGGGTGGTTCTGGGTACATATTGTCCGGCCCCCGTTCCCTCCCTCCCTCCGTGAAGGCAAGGGCAGACAATCGTTTCGCGCCTTTTTTCCTGAGTTACCTGTGCGGACGCCATACCACCGCAAGCATGGAGCCCGCTCAGGTAACCGTCACCGTATGTCTCCTGGGTGCTGGCAGACGCGGTAGGGCATTGCTACACAGTAGCAGCAACCCATTGCCTTCTGGCAGCAGACGGTGCAATATGAGTGATAGCCGTCCTCGTCATGTCCGAGGTGCTCCTGGCCACGTCGGCTGGGAGCGCCTGGGCAGACATGGGCATAGGGACTAAATTTTTGGTGACTTGACCAGGTCATTCTCTTTAGTCCTGCAGTCAGTAGTATTGAACCGTCTAATGGTGAGCAGGCAGGCAATACGGATTGCTAGCAGTCGTATTGTACCATCTTCTGCCGGGCAGGCAAAAGATGAGGATGGCTAGCAATCGTACTGTGCCATCTTCTGCCAGGCAGGCAAGAGATGAGGATGGCTAGCAGTCGTACTGTACCATCTTCTGCCGAGCAGCCATGATATATGGATGGCTTGCAGTCCTTCTGCACCGTCTGCTGCCAGCCAAAGATGTAAAAGATAGATGGAGTGGATCAAAACAAGAAATAGACCAGATTTGTTTTGTACTCATTTGCCTCCTCCCCTGTCTAGGGGACTCATTCCTCTAGGTCACACTGCAGTCACTCACAGAGAAGGTGCAGCGAGGTAAATCTAGCCATGTATCAATCAGAGGCCAGGCTAACCTCCTTGTTCCAATAAGAACAATAACTTAGGTGCACCATTTCTTATTGGAACCCTCCGTGAAGTCCTGCCTGAACTACTCCTTGATGTAAAGCCACCCCCTTTGTGGATTTTAGCCCCCTGAAGCCAACCCTGTAAGCCGTGTCGTCAGTCACCCCTCCCTCCGTCAGAGCAACGGCAGACAATCATTCCGCGCCTTTTTTCTGTGCGGACGCCATACCAAGGCAAGCATGGAGTCCGCTCAGCTCACTTTGGCAATTAGGAGCACATTAAACACCACACGCATTATCCAGCAGTATATGCAGCACCAGAACCTGGCAAAGCGCTACCGGGCAAGGAGGCGACGTCAGCGCGGTCACGTGAGTGATCAGGACATGGACACAGATTTCTCTGAAAGCATGGGCCCTGCCAATGCATGCATCATGGTGCTAATGGGGCAGGTTCATGCTGTGGAACGCCGATTCTGGGCTCGGGAAACAAGCACAGACTGGTGGGACCGCATAGTGTTGCAGGTCTGGGACGATTCCCAGTGGCTGCGAAACTTTCGCATGCGTAAGGGCACTTTCATGGAACTTTGTGACTTGCTTTCCCCTGCCCTGAAGCGCATGAATACCAAGATGAGAGCAGCCCTCACAGTTGAGAAGCGAGTGGCGATAGCCCTGTGGAAGCTTGCAACGCCAGACAGCTACCGGTCAGTTGGGAATCAATTTGGTGTGGGCAAATCTACTGTGGGGGCTGCTGTGATGCAAGTAGCCCACGCAATCAAAGATCTACTGATATCAAGGGTAGTGACCCTGGGAAATGTGCAGGTCATAGTGGATGGCTTTGCTGCAATGGGATTCCCTAACTGTGGTGGGGCCATAGACGGAACCCATATCCCTATCTTGGCACCGGAGCACCAAGCCGGCGAGTACATAAACCGCAAGGGGTACTTTTCAATAGTGCTGCAAGCTCTGGCGGATCACAAGGGACGTTTCACCAACATCAACGTGGGATGGCCGGGAAAGGTACATGACGCTCGCATCTTCAGGAACTCTGGTCTGTTTCAAAAGCTTCAAGAAGGGACTTTATTCCCAGATCAGAAAATAACTGTTGGTGATGTTGAAATGCCTATATGTATCCTTGGGGACCCAGCCTACCCCTTAATGCCATGGCTCATGAAGCCGTACACAGGCAGCCTGGACAGTAGTCAGGAGCTGTTCAACTACAGGCTGAGCAAGTGCAGAATGGTGGTAGAATGTGCATTTGGACGTTTAAAGGCGCGCTGGTGCAGTTTACTGACTCACTTAGACCTCAGCGAAACCAATATTCCCACTGTTATTACTGCTTGCTGTGTGCTCCACAATATCTGTGAGAGTAAGGGGGAGACGTTTATGGCGGGGTGGGAGGTTGAGGCAAATCGCCTGGCTGCTGGTTACGCGCAGCCAGACACCAGGGCGATTAGAAGAGCACAGGAGGGTGCGGTACGCATCAGAGAGGCTTTGAAAACCAGTTTCATGACTGGCCAGGCTACGGTGTGAAAGTTCTGTTTGTTTCTCCTTGCTAAAACCCCCCGCCCCTTGGTTCACTCTACTTCCCTGTAAGCTAACCACCCTCCCCTCCTCCCTTTGATCACCGCTTGCAGAGGCAATAAAGTCATTGTTGCTTCACATTCATGCATTCTTTATTCATTCATCACACAAATAGGGGGATGACTACCAAGGTAGCCCAGGAGGGGTGGTGGAGGAGGGAAGGAAAATGCCACACAACACTTTAAAAGTTTACAACTTTAAAATTTATTGAATGACAGCCTTCTTTTTTGGGGGCAATCCTCTGTGGTGGAGTGGCTGGTTGGCCAGTGGCCCCCCCCACCACGTTCTTGGGCGTCTGGGTGTGGAGGCTATGGAACTTGGGGAGGAGGGCGGTTGGTTACACAGGGGCTGTAGTGGCAGTCTTGCTCCAGCTGCCTTTGCTGCAGCTCAACCATACACTGGAGCATACTGGTTTGGTCCTCCAGCAGCCTCAGCATTGAATCCTGCCTCCTCTCATCACGCTGCCGCCACATTCGAGCTTCAGCCCTCTCTTCAGCCCGCCACTTACTCTCTTCAGCCTGCCACTTACTCTCTTCAGCCCGCCACCTCTCCTCCTGGTCATTTTGTGCTTTCCTGCAGTCTGACATTATTTGCCTCCACGCATTCGTCTGTGCTCTGTCAGTGTGGGAGGACAGCATGAGCTCGGAGAACATTTCATCTCGAGTGCGTTTTTTTTCTTTCTAATCTTCACTAGCCTCTGGGAAGGAGACGATCCTGTGATCATTGAAACACATGCAGCTGGTGGAGAAAAGAAAAGGGACAGCGGTATTTAAAAAGACACATTTTATAAAACACTGGCTACACTCTTTCAGGGTAAACCTTGCTGTTAACATTACATACATAGCACATGTGCTTTCGTTACAAGGTCGCATTTTGCCTCCCCCCACCGCGTGGCTACCCCCTCAACCCTCCCCCCTCCCTGTGGCTAACAGCGGGGAACATTTCTGTTCAGCCGCAGGCAAACAGCCCAGCAGGAATGGGCTCCTCTGAGTGTCCCCTAAAGAAAAGCACCCTATTTCAACCAGGTGACCATGGATTATATCTCACTCTCCTGAGGATAACACACGAACGGATGTTGCTTGAACGCCAGCAAACATACACCGCAATGCTTTGTTGCACAATGATTCCCGAGTACGTGTTACTGGCCTGGAGTGGTAAAGTGTCCTACCATGAAGGATGCAATAAGTCTGCCCTCCCCAGAAACCTTTTGCAAAGGCTTTGGGAGTATATCCAGGAGAGCCGCGAATACCAGGGCAAAATAATCCTTTCACATGCTTGCTTTTAAACCATGTATAGTATTTTAAAAGGTACACTCACCAGAGGTCCCTTCTCCGCCTGCTGGGTCCAGGAGGCAGCCTTGGGTGGGTTCAGGGGGTACTGGCTCCAGGTCCAGGGTGAGAAACAGTTCCTGGCTGTCGGGAAAACCGGTTTCCCCGCTTGCTTGCTGTGAGCTATCTACAACCTCGTCATCATCATCATCTTCTTCGTCCCCCAAAACCTGCTTCCGTATTGCCTCCATCTCCATTGAAGGAGTCAAACAACACGGCTGGGGTAGTGGTGGCTGAACCCCCTAAAATGGCATGCAGCTCATCATAGAAGCGGCATGTTTGGGGCTCTGACCCGGAGCGGCCGTTCGCCTCTCTGGTTTTCTGGTAGGCTTGCCTCAGCTCCTTCAGTTTCACGCGGCACTGCTTCGGGTCCCTGTTATGGCCTCTGTCCTTCATGGCCTGGGAGATTTTGACAAAGGTTTTGGCATTTCGAAAACTGGAACGGAGTTCTGATAGCACGGATTCCTCTCCCCATACAGCGATCAGATCCCGTACCTCCCGTTCGGTCCATGCTGGAGCTCTTTTGCGATTCTGAGACTCCATCATGGTCACCTCTGCTGATGAGCTCTGCATGGTCACCTGCAGCTTGCCACACTGGCCAAACAGGAAATGAGATTCAAAAGTTCGCGGTTCTTTTCCTGTCTACCTGGCCAGTGCATCTGAGTTGAGAGTGCTGTCCAGAGCAGTCAAAATGGAGCACTCTGGGATAGCTCCCGGAGGCCAATACCGTCAAATTGTGTCCACAGTACCCCAAATTCGACCCGGCAAGGCCGATTTAAGTGCTAATCCACTTGTCAGGGGTGGAGTAAGGAAATCGATTTTAAGAGCCCTTTAAGTCGAAATAAAGGGCTTCATCGTGTGGACGGGTGCAGGTTTACATCGATTTAATGCTGCTAAATTCGACCTAAAGTCCTAGTGTAGACCAGGGCTAAGGCATTTTAAATAACTCTTAGGGCTCGGTTGTGCCTTTAGTTATTGTACTGAGTAGCCACTGGAGGCATCGACTATTTCACTTATGTTTCAGAGCCATCCCCCTCCTTCCCCCCCCCTCCTTTTGCTCCAGGGGGCTAGTAAGTTGTTGCTGGCCTATACCAATAGAGAATTGACTGTGCAGAAAACAAAGTATTTTTCTTTTTTTACTGATTACAAATGCTTATTTCCTATTACTAAGTCAATTGCAGTTTAAGCCACTCAGCAACTTTTGGGAACGGCCTAAATTTGGATCCAAAATGAATTATTTTAAGAAGTTTTGAAACCTTAAAACTGTCCAGTTAACTCCCTCTTTCCCCCCAGCATTTCTTAGGGCCAAATTCTAACCTTGGCTATCTGTAGGCAACTTCGGATGAAGTTACTGAGAGCAGTGGATAAAATGTGAGGGCAGAATTTACCATTTTTAAAATAGCAAGAACTATATATTTTTAAAGGACTGTATTAACTGTTGAGCTGAGACCCTTCAGTCAGCCCATAGTGAATTTTACTGCCTAACTTCAAATCCCTAAATGTTTAATGCAAGACTGTCAGCATTTTCATTATAGAATGTTGACATGGTACTGATGGAGAAATGGAATGCGATGTATTTTTTGTTTAGATGGTTGCATCATATGTCTGTGTGGAAATTTCTTAATATTGCAGATGTTTCAGCTGCATCAAGCTGTCAGTTTCCCTGAATGGCAGAGAAAATACAGTCTGTCTTAGTTGCACTTTCAGTCACACAGAATGAACTAAAAGTTCAAGTAACTTGTGCTCAGGTGCTGCTGATTCCTCATAGTTTACTCCAGATTTTTCCACTGGCATACAGCTTCTCTCCCAAGCCTAACAGATTCCCACAGGCTGTTCGCCAGAGGCACAGGGTTAGCTGTGGGGAGGCCTTGTGGCCCCAGACTGCCTCTCTCTGTAGCTCTGTTTTGGTTTCCTATCAGCACTCTTGTCACAGGGTTTCCCCTGCAGGCATTTGCCCTGAAAGCTGTCTCAGAGGCTTAAAGATACTGCTGAAAAAAATCTAGTAACTTTGGAGCAGATTCCTCTCAGAGATGTTGTCTTTTTACAGATGGAAATAAGGGATCTGTGGGCCTACTCTATCCTTGATGTATGAGTAAACTCACTTTTCTACTGCAGTAGAACAGAATGAGCCCTAAAATGGAATACAGACTTGGTTTATTCATTACATTATACCCTTGCAGTCTGCATCCAGCTCCATTAAAATCCACATAAAAACCTCTTATGATGTGCAAATTCTTATTCTGTGGAAAACAGCCTTATCCTATGCTTCAGGCACAACTATCCTTAAGAATGTGTCAATTTCCATTAGTAGTAGTAGTTTTCAGTGGTTAATAGCACTATAAAATTTTGTTCTTGACTGAAACATTCTCAGTCTGTGAGCAGTTTTTTTAAAACACAACTCTATGTTGTAACAGGAGAAAATTTCAAATGGCTTATGATATTCTACAACTAGATGAACTTCGTTAGGTCATTAAATTATTTTGTGAATAAGGGCCCACATTTTAAATCTTTAGGCACCGAATTCAAGATTTAGCCACAAACGAACACGCCAGATTTTCAAAGAAGTTTAGCATAAACTGTTCTCAATTATTTTAGGCACTCATGGTCAAAAATTTTGGATTGGACTTTTTAAAAGAAGTCCAAAATAGCCAGATAACTAACATCTTAAAATGTTACATTTGTGATTTGTCTATTAATATTGGACTTTTCTGCAGCTATCGGGTGCCTCCTTCTCACTTAACTTGCTCCACTCTTTTGATCCTCAGCTCTACTTACCCTTTATATCTGCTTCCTCTGCTCCTGTTTCCATGCTACGGAGTGCCTGAAATCCAGGCACCATGCAGCCTGCCTTTTCTGCACATTTGTTCTTACCTCCTTGAGTATGACCATTTTCCTGGCAAAACAGCACCCCTTTAGATCAGGGGTGGCCAACCTGTGGCTCCGGAGCCACATGCGACTCTTCAGAAGTTAATATGCAGCTCCTTGTATAGTAGGCACCGACTCCGGGGCTGGAGCTATAGGCACCAACTTTCCAATGTTCCCGGGGGGTTCGTGGGGGAGGGAAGCCATTCAGATACTGTGGTGATGAGCACTTCATATAAGCAGAGAGCCAAAATGCTGCCGCTGCTGCAGAAACAATCTTCCTTTCCCACCATTTGGATGTTCTGCTTCTATTCACATTTCTCACCCTCCGTTCCAGCTGTGTACAGGACCTCACTTTTGCTTATCTTTGCTATCATTCCCTCTTAGCACCCTTCACTAACACAGGCCTTCCTTCTATCTGTTTGTATTAGAGTAGCACCTCGGGACTTCAGGTGAGATCAGTCCCCTGTTTTGCTAGGAACTATATAGTAAGGAACATATAGTAAGAGGGAGCTAGGAACATATAGTAGGAGGGAGGCCCTGACTTGGTGTTTATAGGGTAAATAAACCAGACAGAGTGGGAGAAAGAACATGTTACTGTCATTTTACAGTTGGGGCACTGAGATGCAAAGAGACTAAGTGAATTGCCCAGGATCACACAGGAAAGGAGGAAGAAAAGGGGTACTTGTGGCACCTTAGAGACTAACAATGGAAAGGAAAAATCACTAAGCCAGAAATTGAACCTATGAGTTCTAGTCCACAAAAACCATCCTCTGCATTCCTCTCCATTTTCTGCTAGGAGCCCTTTTCTATGCTGCCCCTTACAAATCTTCCTTTTTGTACTATGCCTCAAACCAACCCTTTTCTCTTTAAATCCCTTCTCAAAAATCAGTTATTCCAAGAAGCCTTTCTGTGATAAGCCACCTGAGAAACAAATCTTTAAAAATATTTAATTAAAATCACTACATCTGAACTTTTGATCTTCATCTGCACAACTGGTGTATTATGCATATGTCCTCTATTGTGTGTTTAATTTAGATTGTATTGGAGGGATAGCCGTGTTAGTCTGGATCTGTAAAGCGGCAAAGAGTCCTGCGGAACCTTATAGATTATCAGACGTATTGGAGCATAAGCTTTCATGGGTGAATACTCCATTGGGGCTTACATCTGACGAAGTGTGTAGAGACCATGTCTTTATTGTACAATGCCAAATGTGGTTTGTCAGTGCTTAAGATTAGCTATGGTCCAACTATGCTGAATCTAGCCACATCCTTATTAATTTTATATTAACATAAGGATGGTTACAGAGAACTGAGGTATTGTAAATATTGCACACTTTTAAAAATGGCCACAGCAAAAATGGTTAGAAAAAAGACAGACACTCATAAAGAAAACCCATCACCAGTGGGAGATGTGCTCCTGGGAAAAATTCAACCTGGTGAACTTTATAGTATTTTAGATCGAGGTCTCAAGTAAATAACTAGTTTATTTGGAACTCAATTAATGTTAATGTTCCTAGGAGTTTCTCTTGTTCACAAAGATTCCTTTCCTGGTTTTATGCACTTTAAAATTCCATTCCTTTTTTTACTCTTCTTTAATTCAAAGAGTGATCTCATCTCCTTCCCACTGTGATCAGAGCACTGGGAATTCATGGTGCAGAATTAAGGCTGTGATTGCACTCCAGTACAATGGGAATTTTGCCTGTTAAGGAATGCAAGATTAAGCATGCAGATCCTGATCCAAAGCCAATGAAAGTCCTTCGCTTGACTTCAGTGGCTTTGGATGAGGCTCTTTGCCCTTACAGAACCTTTTCCTGCTCTTCCTCAGGTATGAGAATCTATCTCAAGAGTAGTGTTTATCAAGAA
This sequence comes from Natator depressus, assembly GCF_965152275.1. Taxonomy (NCBI): domain Eukaryota; kingdom Metazoa; phylum Chordata; order Testudines; family Cheloniidae; genus Natator; species Natator depressus. The sequence continues at coordinate 37,040,765 of NC_134239.1, read as the reverse complement.
AAAGTAGATAGGCCAGCTAATGATTAAATGTTAATTCAGGGTTTCAGCCCATGGTGGTGTTATGAATTATACCCGATAGGTCACGCACAGGAACTGCTGCGAATTATACCCGATAGGTCACGCACAGTTCGAGTCTAGGCTGAGGCACACGAACCAAGTCCACAGCTGCAGAGTTCCCAAAGAGACTAAGTTTATTATGCTCGAGCGTGGTGCCCCCCTGCTAATCAGGAGGGGACCCCGAATGCAGGTTATACAGAGATTATATACCTTTTAGCAAAGTATGTTGCCCTTGTGCATCAGAAACCTTAGCCAATGGACAAACCTTTCCCTTATCTACCACCTATCCCGGCTAGGTACATTCCCTGTGCTAAACCATTACTTCAACTACACAACATGGTCCTAAAGCAATGCACCAGTAGCCTTTCTTATCAGGATGGGAGGCTCACATCAAGGCCAGGAGACAGGGAGTTAGGAACAGACAAACAGAAACCGGGAGTTGAGACAGGCTGGAAACAAAGGGGAGGGTTTTCACAGGAATGCAGTATCTAAGGAACACTCCTCCTGGTGCATGATGTGCTTGCTTTTAGACAATGGTGGGCCCCAAACCAAAATGGAGTCACATATGTTAACTTTTCCTTAACAGTGATTAAGAAGTTTTGCAGCACCCACTTATCCTCCTGATGCTCAAGTCTATAGAAAGGCTGACTTGTTCTCATACTCCAAATAGTCTACAGCTGAAGAGTTTGGTGCTCCAGCATCATGACATGGCATTCTCTGTTGCATTAAAAAAGCTGGCATGCTCATTTGAGATAGCTCAGGAAGCATTTTCATACAACAGAAATCAACACTAATAAATGTGACACTGTTCAGAGTAGGACAAAAAGTGTTGCTTGCTTTATTTTATTGTTTTTGCTTAAGGTTACAAATACCAATGATAAATGTATTGCTCACTAGTTTCTTGCATTTGTTAGATGGAGGCTGAGGAAGAAGGGGCAAAAAACCCATCAGAAGTTGACTTTGAGAACTTACCTCCCAGCTACCATAATGAATCCAACACAGACACCAAAATTGGTAATAAAACCATTCATACCCACCAGGAAATTGACAAGGTATGAAACAATGCGTATAACGATTTACCTTTTCTGTATACTGGCCTTGCAGAGTAAAAGAGCTTGTCACATGTTGAAAAATTTTAGAGAATGTAGAGTTGAATTCATAAACTTCTTGTACTGTATATGATTTGCTTGTATAATTAGCAGTTAGGTGGGGAAGTGGAAAATGGTTAATGTGGCAAAATGCTTTGTTTCATTGCTGTAGTGTCTTTTCACACTGCATAGTAATGCCTGGAAAATATGGAATACAGACATGATACATAATGTGGAATGTAAAAGTGATCACTGCTCAAGGCTTGATTGATTAGCTTCTTTACTAAGACATTTCAAAAAAGAATAGTGGGATTCATTATCCAGTTTTACCAGCTGCAGTCACTATTGCAGTGCAGGAAATGAAAAATAAATAGAATTAACATTAGAGTAATACTGGACTAAACAGTAACAGAGGACTAAAATGGCATTCATATTCATCTAATTTATTGTTCCTGTTTTGCCATATTAGGTTACAGATAACAAAACTGGATCAGCAATCTATTCTGAGACAGTTATTACATCTATAAAAGATGGAGAAAGCAAGAGGAATCATGTGAGTGAGGACTTCCTTTTTTTCCTTTTAAAAATTAAACAAAAACATTGGCTTTATCATCTAGAATAAACCAGTACAGTTTAGAGCTCAGCCCAGCAGAACTGTTAAATATTAAAAACAAACCACTTAGCTTTACACAAAATAATATTTTAAAAACCCTTTTAACTACCAGGAATTGCCAGTGTCAGGCTGACTTTTTTTTTTTGGTATAGTTTTTCTTATTGAAGGATCCCAGAGAACCTTAGAAACTAACTTGCTATCTTCATTCATGCAAAACTCATACTGAAGTCTTATGGGAGTTTTGCCTGAGAAAGCACAAAAGCAGTACTTAATTTGTGCCAGGGCTTGCCAGGGGTGAGCCTTGGCAGTTCATAACTGTGGCACTTCTGGGCTTGCTGCATCAGTTATGAATGTAAAAAAAAATTGCTTGAGCCCCAGCACCTCTTTTATAGCAAATTAAGTACTGCCCAAAAGAATCTGACATACATTCTTCAGAGCTGAAGTTCAGCCATCTGTGGGGTACAGAGAACATCAGAGTAGGTGGTTTCTTCACTGTGTTCTTTGGCTGCTGCCTGATGTCCTTCAGCCGAGCAGCACTATCAGGCAGGCCAATGGCTAAGGAAACTAAATTGGAGTCCACTGCCTGAACTCCCGTATAAACTCCCAGTATCTTCTGTTCCTCACAACCTTCTAGTAGCTAGCACCACAAGGTTTGAATTGTAGCATAATGTGGAAGAATTATTCTGATTTTGTGGGTAAGCATAATGGTGGGTATAAAGGTTTTGTTGGCATGAGCTGGGATGGGGCTATCGCCACATCCTGATTATGCAGATCATTCCAATGAGAGCTAATATTTCCTTAGTGCCACTCTGCTGCATTCTGTCTGTGTCTTGTATTTTACAGAAAACGTCTTCAGAAAAAGTTATTGGTACTATTTATATTCATCTACTTTTCATGTCTCTTGTTCAAATCTCTCCTAAATATCACTTTCAGAAATGCCCATAAATAGAGGTTTAATAGTTAATATAAAATCCAAACAAAACAAAACTCCAGGCTTTTCTCCAGGCTGTTGCTCATTCTGCACTTCAAGCTAGTGTAATTCCAAAGATTGGGAAAATGGAATTTCTGTATTTTGTGGAGAAATAATTTTGTGGCTTTATTTTTTAAAAAGGTGGCTGTTTGAAGCTGGTCAGTGGGGGGAAATGTAAAGAATAAACCTGGTAGAGCGCAATCAGGCCTCATTCCTTCAATCACATGTTTATTTTTACTACCATAGGAATCCTATAGGATTTAATGGCTAGAGTGCAGGTGAGACAGTCCGTGGTGCAAGTTAAGTAATTTATCACACGGTTCCAAAATTTACCTTGAGAATTTGAAGTTTTAGATCAGAGAAGTACTTTGTCAGGTAATCAAAGAATACTGATGACAGTCAAACACTGAAATGGTTGCAGAGCTAAAAATTTACCTTACTTTTCGTAAATCTTCCACTTACTGTGCTTCGGTTACATGATAGCTTTCTGGCTTCTGATATTGTTGCGATTTGTCTCTTCTCCCCCTTCCTGCTGCCTTCTGATACCACATCATTCACGTTTATTGTGCTTCTTTGTTGGAACAAGCTGCTAGTTCAATCCTGCTCAGGGAACCTGTGTGGAGGAATAATACTCCTTTGTGGTTTACTGCCTATTATTGAACTCTAATTAAACTTGTTCTGTTAGCATCAGCATGAAAATTTCTCCACCAACTTTATTAAAATGGAAATGGAAGGGGATTTCTCAATAGCCATGTATGTTTAATTGAGAAGTCTTGCTGCTAGCAAAGTAAAATATTAATTATTGAAATATTAATAACTTTCTTGCATGAATATTTACAATTTATCCACGACACTGATAACTGTATAAAGTATCTTCTATTTGTAGTTTAGAACCTTTAATCTGGTCTGTGTTGGTATGATTGAAAAATAACTTTTGCCTGGCAGCTCTTTGGTGTCCTAGCCAAAATGATTTGGTTGTCTCAGTCCAGTCCCTAGGAGGGGGTGTTTACATTGCATAGATCACCCTCAGAACTGGAATCAGTTTAAACCCTAGAGACAATCACCAGGGACACACTGAGGCATGCTGGCATGGGGCAGTGTGGACTGGAACAACAGTGCACTGCTACTGCTTTGCTGTCAGTAGCTAGTTTCTTTTTTGGGGGCTGCCATCTTTTGTGGGGAGAACCCTTTTTTTAGCCAGTGCTACAGCTGCTTGCAGGCAAACCAACACGTCCCTGGGTCTCTGGCTTATAAGTCTATTCTCCATTCCACACTGGAAGATCACCCCACTGGTTCTTGATGTACTGCTAGGGGAGATATAACAGAGCGCCATACTTGCACAGCCCAATTTGCAGTCCTGCAGCACTGTAAAGCACTGGCTTGAAGTAGCAGCAGTGAGGGTACGCCAGGCTTCTTGGTGGTGGTTGTAGCGAAGTGAGACTCACTGGCGCAGCAACTCCTGCTGGTGATCCTGGGAATTAGCTCGATTCCAAGCCCAGAGCACCCTCTGCAGGCCACTGGTTCACCTGCCGCTGGCCCCCTATCCCTCCCAGATCCCAGTGTCCCTTTACCTTGGGGTTCTGCCCAAGCAGTACCTCCATACTCTGGCTCTCCCCTCCCTGGAGAACCCCCAACCCGCTACACCCACCTTGCCTCAGTGGCTACTGCCAGTCATCATCTCGCCCCCACTCACTGGGGTAGACTGCAATTTGTAATGGCCACTCATCATTGGCAAGGGGGGTTTGGACCTACTGCCTTCGCCTAACCCCAGGCTGTTCCTCCCAACCTCTGTACCTGCATAGGCCTCTGTAAGGCCTGCAGCTTGGGAGTTGCCAGGATGGACCTTCCCAGCTCCTCCTCCCTTTCCCCAGCACTGCTCTATCTCAAGTACGCTTCTCTCCCAGGCAGCCAGGTCCAGAGATAGACAGACGCTCAGCTGCTGGTTCACAGCCCTTTTATAGGGCCAGCTGTCGTCTCATTGGGTGTGGCCCCAGCTGTGGCTGCCTTCCCAGCCTTCTTATTGGCTCTCAGCCCAGCCCTCTCCAAGGGCTGGCTTTTAACCCTTTCTGAGCCAGAGCTGGGGGACCGCCTCGCTACAGTGGTGTTATGGCTGAGGGGATGGAGGGAAAACAAGGCTGAATACCATGGGGTTGGGAGAGCGGCGATGCTGAAAATTGTATGAGGAAATAAGTCACGGTGAAAATTGTAATGGGGGTTAATGAAGTGAGGCTGAAGATAACATTGAAGGGCTCAAGGCAGCAGAGAAGACCCAAGGCCTGACATCACTAAGGTAAGGAGGAGACCAGAAAGACGTAACTGGGGGAAAGAGGAGGAAGGTGTCTGCAGTGATTGAAAGTTGGCAGAGGGAAAAACTGAGTGTGGATGCAAGGAACACGGGAATTCTTGGAAGGGCTTATGTTTATGGGCCCTGTGTGCTAACCCACTCACTTGCAGATCTCAAGTGACTACTGCTTGTCTGCTGGTAAACAAAAGAGGCATAATATTCTAATGCTGAATAGTATCTGTCTAGAGATTAGGGCCAGATCCAACCCCACTGATTTAAGGCTCTAAACACTGTATTATCTAGGAACGAGGTAGATTTGTTTTTTGTTTTTTTTAAATGAGGAACACAGTTATGTAGCAGTGAAGAGGTTAATGTGTATCTCTTATGTGCAGTATAGTACTTGGGAATGAAACTAATTTTGTAATCTAACTTTCTGGCAAGCTGTGTACCAAAGCAGAATGATAGCTGTTAGGATATAGATATTCAGGCCTGTCTGTAAAGGCCTCTACTCTAAGAATGTAGGTATATGTTTATCATTTAGCTAATAATAGAGGTATACAAGAAAGAATCTGTGTAAGGGCCCTCTCTCACTGTGACAGTCTGAGACCCTGTTCTTAGGCCAATGCCTTTGGCTAAGCCGCAGAGCCAGCCATAATCTGGGAAGCGTACGGTCACATCCTCACATTCCAAACTAGTCAATATGGGGCTGTTAGGAAGGTGATCCGATCTATCACCTTCAGAGAAAGGGAAGAGCCTAGAAGATGTAAAAGGAAATTTAGGTTGATAGTTTTCTGTCTGGTAAGAACTCACTTAATAGACACAGCTGGGAAACCCTTATGTCTTTATAGATGTAGTTGTGAAATCCTCACTTCTGTATTGTTTTGTCATTATAGTTCCCACTTTGCTATTGTTTATTGGCATGGTCTCTGGTTCTGTGATTGTTTCTGTCTGCTGTATAATTAATTTTGCTGGGTGTAAACTAATTAAGGTGGTAGGATATAATTGGTTAGCTAATCATGTTACAATATGTTAGGATTGGTTAGTTAAATTTCAGTAGAATGATTGGTTAAGGTATAGCTAAGAATATTACTATATAAATTAGAGGCAAACAGGAAGTAAGTTGGGATTCGAAAATAAGGAAAAAGGAACTTGGATTTAAGCTTGCTGGAAGTTCACCCCAATAAACATCAAATTGTTTGCACCTTCGGACTTCGGGTATTGTTGCTCTCTGTTCATTCGAGAAGGACCAGGGAAGTGGGAGAGTGAAGGAATAAGCTCTCTAACAACAGCCAGATTGTAAATCATGCAGCATTCCTGCTAATAAGGACATGTGTCAGTGTGGAGTATTTCTTGGAACAACTACTAGATTTTCTCCAGCAAGTTCACACCATAGACTTGAACGTCTTTCATTTGCTCTTCCTAGTACAGAGCTTGCTAGACATTTGTTTAAAGTTGCTGGCTTTATTAGAACTATTCGTAGTGTAATATATATTTAAAGCCCCAAAGCTGAAAACTGCAAAGATACATTTTTTCCGCTATGTTAATGACTCCTTCCCCCAATTAAGTCTCTCTGAGAAGAAGCTTTTTAGAGTCACCGTATGGCATATATAAGGGGAACATAAGCAGTGGTAGTGTCTTAAATTTTCAAAATTGTTTTCAGATAATTTGTTTTATCAGAATAGCCAAATTTTCTTTTTTCCAGCTCATATTTTGGACTTTTCTTATTTGGGTGAGGATAGTCATAACTACAGTTAAGTTGTCTAACACTTCGTATGTTACATTTTCTTGCAATTTTTAACTATATATTTTGACAAAGGAAATATTGGGGTTACTGTTACTTATGCAACACCATAAATGCTTGATGCTGTAAGTCTATATGTACACAAAAAGTTACTGTAAATATCTTAATTTAGAATATATGTTATGCAGTCTCTCGCAGCACCATGTCTATAACACATCCAACCTCTGGGAAGAATTGAATTCTAGAGTCATGGAGGTCGTCTTAGAGAATACATGCACTCACATTTTGTGCCCATAGCCATCCCCCCAAATAAACTGCAGATACAAATCTGCAGTATTGCTAAGCTTAAACATTCAAAAACCATGAGTCATGCCCAAAAAATCATGACTAGCTTATAGTTGTTTTTTAAACAAGAAATATTTGGATTATTTTTACTTGCCTCTTGGTTTGCAAGTATTTAGCATGCACTTCCTTCACATTTTCAAGCTTTTTCTCTGCAATAATGAGGCATAGAAACTTACTTTTAAAAAAAACGAAAGCTGATGTTCTCATGCAAATGCCTGATTCCAGCAGATGGGACTTTAAGAACGAGTCTCAAGATAAAATTGTGAGAATTGATTACACTGAGTCTAATTGCTTGCACTGTTAACTGTCCAGTTTTTGCTCGCAATTTAATAATGGGTGCAAAATGCAGGCATTTTCCGCCGTTGCCACCCCACCACTACCTTCCCTCACTCTCACGCTTTGATTTGTCATTGCACTAAACCCTTTCATCCCCCACAAAGTGTGGATCGTTAAAAATGCGGACGGCTTACAACTGTGAAGAAAAGGCAATGCTTTTGAAAATTTGGCCTTTAGGCAGACATTGCTTAATTGATTCCGTTGCATGCCCAGTGCCCTGATTTTTAAACTTGTATTTAGTGGTCTTTAGACATTTCTGCCACAATACGTTGGCACATTTCCTCTCTCCATTCTCCAGAGAAGCCTTTTCAAATAGGAACTGCTGAGGAGGTCAGTGCAAAAGAGCTCCAACTTTCTGGGAAATATTTAAATGACAGAGAGTATGGATTTTTAAAAAAACCTATGGTTACCTTTTTGTACTATTTGTTTGTTTTTTTTAAAGTCAAATGCTGGAGAGGATGTAGAAATAAGGACCTTTCTGCACATATGGTGGGAACATTCTTCGATAATAGAATTTTGAAGGAATATAGTAACATTTAAGGTAACCCATGGTGATTCTGTTAGGTTATAGTCCAAAGCAGGACATTAATTCAGCGAAGGACCCATTCATCACATTTTGGAAGAGGACAGGTTACTCCAGCATTAGTGGAATGGAGAAACAAGGCATGGGAAATCACTGCAATGGAGGGAAAATGAATAGCCTTACACCAGGAACAAGCAGATTTCACAATGTACAGTTACCATTTTGGGAGTGTGAACAAAATATTTACACAGAACCATATAATGTTAACCAAACAAATGGACTTTTTAAAGGTGACTGCTGCAGAGAAAGCAGAAGGATAGCAGGGCAGATGATTTCTGTGGATGCATATAACAGCTGGTTGTGATTTATAGAGGGTGAAAAGAGAAGAAGGGAACAATTTTTGAAAAATCTCAGGCGTGGAAGTTGGAGTATCAGTTCACATTTTAACAATTGCGTGTTGTAGGCGAGACTTTCTAAAGTTGTCACTCCTTAGATCTGAGAGTCCCTCTTGGTTCTTTGCAGATTAAATAAAGTGGAATTACTAGGAGAAAGATGAGTTATGATTGATAAGATTTCATACTTGTGTAGAAATCTGAATTTATTAGATTAAGGTTAATAAGTGTATAGACATCTGTATGTTTGATTCTTTTCAGTTTATTGATGAAGAAAGTTTTAAGCAGTGTTGCCCTCTTGTAACCACAGACAGATTCACTTCAAAACTGTGACCAACCAATATTAAAATACAGTAGCTCCAGGACATGAAATATATTTCATTGCATAATATCAGCAACTGGGAGACCATAAAAAAAGCTTAAAATGCCTTTTATTATAATTGGACATTATAGAAATGAAAATGAAGAAAGTTACTATGGCAGCAGAAGTCCCTGTTTAAAATAAATAAGAGGTTGTGGCACAGTTTAAAATTGTGTGCAATTTTATACGATGCTCTCGACAGTTTATTTTGCACTTTTAACCACCTCGCCTGTACTCTGTCCACAGTCCATCAGCTACTGGATTACTTCTGATATTCCAGATCCCAGAACAGCTTTTACATCCTTTCTGCTTGTCTAGTTATTTTTGTTGTGCCCATCATATGGGATATGAGCACTGAAGAGAAGCCATTTTTAATAATAAAAGTAGTAGCCCCAAAAATATTTCCGCCTTACATCCAAAAGAGGAATTCTGTTTCAAAATTACTCTGAAGAGAAGGACAGGAGAGAGTAGTCATGTTATACCAATAAAATAAAAAGCAGCAGGATCTTATTAAAGGGGATAAAAAAGTCACATTTATTGTGAATACAAAAAGAATCATAGTAGGCAGTCAGTTATAGCTACAACATTTCATTCAGTTACACACACACACACGCACACATGTTCTGCAGCTGCTGTACAGTTACCAGTCCGGAATGTAGCTTGAGTTCATGGCTTGGGTTCGTAGTTTGTGGCGGCTAACTGGCCAGGAAAGCCGGGCACAAGGAAGAGCTGGGACTCTGTTGGGCATGCACTGATGCCCTTCCATGTTGGCAGCCAGGGCCGGTGCAAGGATGTTTCGCGCCCTAGGTGAAACTTCCAGCTTGCGCCCACCCCCCAGCCGTGTGGCACCTCCCCGCCGCCCCCTCTCTCCCTCCCTCCCCTCGGCCCGGGGAGCCGTGTGGCACCTCCCCGCCGCCCCCTCTCTCCCTCCCTCCCCTCGGCCCGGGGAGCCGTGTGGCACCTCCCCGCCGCCCCCTCTCTCTCTCCCTCCCTCCCTCCCCTTGGCCCGGGGCGCCGTGCGGCACCTCCCCACCCCAGCTCACCTCTGCTCTGCCTCCTCCCCGAGCACGCCGCCGCTTCTCCAGCCTCTCAGGCTTGTGGCGCCAATCAGCTGTTTGGCGCACTAGCCTGGGAGGGAGAGAAGCAGAGCGGGGCAGCATGCTCAGGGGAGGAGGCAGAGCAGAGGTGAGCTGGGGCGGGGATCGGTTCTCCTGTGCATGAATCCCCTTCTCCTCTTCTGCTGAGATATCAGTGTTAAAACTGTGATATGATTTATAGAAAAGTTATTTTGGATCATATTTAGAAGTTTCTAAGATTAATTTCTTATAATTTGTCTCCTTCAGAGGCCCACACAGTTACCAATAAGATCATAAATGCTGACAGCCAGGATGTAAAGGAAGAGGGATATTAAAAACCCATACATAGAATGTGTACACACTCTTGAGTGTCCTTTTTTTTTTTTTTTTTTTATTCTGACTTTGTGCAGCATCTAGCACAGTGGGTTTCTGGTCCAAGGAGAGGGCTCACAGATGCTATGGTATTACAAATAATAAACGTGGGGATTTTAGACTAATTGAACAGTGTTATTTTCTTATTTGTCAGTATTGCTACTCTCAGAATATCCCTGTAGATGATAGGGCTTGGGGAGGGAGTTCTAGCATCAAATGATGAACACACAGTGCTCTTCTCTTCTTGTTTTTTCACCCTACTAACCTTTCTCCCTTCCCCCAAAACATTAATAGATTCAAAGGCCAGAAGGGATCATTACGATCTAGTCTGACCTCCTGTATAACACAGGCCATAGAACTTTCCCAAAATTAATTTCTAGAGCAGATCTTTTAGAAAAACATCTGATCTTGATTTTAAAATGGTCAATCATGGAGAATTCCCCACAACTTTTGGTAAAATGATCCAATGGTTAATTAGTTTGACCATTAAAATTGTATGTGTTATTTCCAGTCTGAATTTGTCTCGCTTCAACTTCTAGCCATTGGATTATGTTATAACTTTCTCTGCTAGATTGACGAGCTCATTATTAAATATTTGTTCACCATGTAGATATTTATAGACTCTAACCAAGTCACCCCTTAATCTTCTCTTTTGCCCTTCTCTTATCTAAGTTGTATGGATTCAAAGAGCACAATCTATCACTATTTTTTCTAATCCCCTAATCATTCTCGTGGCTTTTCACTGAACCTCTCCAATTTATCAACGTCTTCCTTGACTTGTGGGCACCAGAACTGGACTCAGTATTCCAGCAGCGGTTGCAACAGTGCCAAATATAGAGGTAAAATAACCTCTCCATTCCTATCTGAGATTTCCCTGTGTATGTGTCCCAGGGTCACATTAGCTCTTTGGGCCACAGTGTTGCACTGAAAGCTCATGTTCAGCTGATTATCCACCATGGCCCCCAGTTCGTTTTTAAGAGTCACTGCTTCCCAGGATAGAGTCCCCCATCCTGTAAGTATTGATGGTGTCCTTACTTCTGTATAAAGAGAACACTAGAGATGACTGTAAGCTGCTTAGGGCAGGGACATTGTCTTGTTTTACACCTGTTAAGCACCATACACACTTGGCACACTATAACCTATATTAGAACAAAAGGGAAATTCTTTCACCTCTGACCGTGCGTTGGTTTGGCTCTGCATCACAAAAAGCATCAAACTACTCCGTGACAGAATATCTCAGTTGATATTATTCTCACATGGAGGCCATCAGATTATCTGACTGTTTCAAGTCCCTAGAACAGGAACTGGGCTCTTTGCCAGTTCTGGCACTGAACTCCAGTTCTTGGGAGGTGCTGTGTGGGTGAGAGGCGCCATTTAAATTCCCAGGCTAACATTCCCTTTCTCAGATTTCAGCTAGGATTGATAGATGCCAGGCTTGGATCCAAGGAGCTTGCATCCCTTTGAGGGGCCAAATTCAGGCCTGGTGTAAATGGGTGCATGGTCGGTGAAGTCATTGTTTTTTTGCATCCACTTATACCAAGTCAGACTGAGGTCAAAACATCGTATAATTTATTTTGCCTGGACACAGTGTTTAGTATGTAAGTTTGGAAAAACAAAAGCTCATGTACAGGAAACAATTTGAGTCACGAGGACTCTGCTGGTACCGTATCAGGGTCAAAACATTACCCCATTCTGCTTGCTTGCTTGTCCTTTGTTTAGCTGTAGTAAACTAGACTAAGTGATGCATAAATAATTAAAAACAGAATTTGCTCTGCTGAGATGTTCATTACGTGGAGATTAGCTGTGAAACTCTCTAAGTTACATTCATTTAATATCCTTCCTTTCTAGTGCTAGTTTTTTGTGTGTGTGGTCGTTTCACCAAAAATGTTTTTAGCAAGCACATTTTTAAAAACCACTTTTTTTTTATAAAGCATTCATCTTGGTACTGCAAGGCCACTTAATTCACATAGAGTAGAACGGAGGCCAGTCTCTCAGCGGGGATGTGCGAGAGAGCTTCAGGAGCATAAGAACTTTCTTTTTCAGTGCAGTTGGCTGGAAAATATTCCTCTCCTCCTGTCTTCCCATATCTCATTAGTAGACGCTCTGTTGAGAATGACTGTATGTCCTCGGTAGATGTTACGGGTCATTACTTGTGTCTGGGGAGGTTAAGGAGAGCTCTCTTCAAAGTAGTACTGGGAGTCTTGTTCTTGGCATTTTTCTTTGCACTTTCAAGGTACATTGTCAGCGAAGGGGTTTCCTTGCTTCTTCAGGTATGGCATCTGGTTGCCAAGTACTTACTGTTGTGAAGGTTCTTTTCTAGTGCCTGCTCTTTATTTCTGTGGCTGGAAAGTTTGCTATCTGGACACATGAGTTATGGAGAGATGGAGTCAGAGGGTGCAGTAAGAGAATTTTTTCAGCTCAGGTCCACCAATCCAGAACTTCCTACCTATTGAGTTACATAGCAGTTTCATATTAAGCTTGCCAAATTTCAGCCTTCGAAAGTAATTTGGTTGATTGAAACTGAGTATGCATCTAACCTTGTGTTCTTATTCGAGTGTTCAGAAACTTTGTCTGGAGAATGATAGTTCAGTAGTCCAGAAGGTTTTAAAAAATTGCATTCTTATTAATTACTGCTGTCAGACAATCTTGAAAAAGGGTGTTCAAGTTGTCACCTCCAGACTAGTGAACTCAAGATGCAGGAAATACCGGTAACAGGTAAAAATTCTTCACTGTGGTTCTGTTCACCCCATCATACTAGAAAGCAGAATTTTATAGAGCAGTGATTCCCAATTAAATCTACCCATGGGACTATTTGAGAATTTAATGACAAAAGGTGGGCCGTTTGTGTAGAAGGCTGATGGCGGTGGGGGGGGGGACGGGACTTTCAGCTGCCATTAAAGAAAGACATTGATTGCAATATAAATATCAGTGTTTCTATCCTTTAGCAAAGTTTATAAATCAACATTACCACCTGTGTGTGTGGCACTCTCTAATTGGAGAGGTGACATTGACGGCCTCTGGCAAGCTTTGTGAAGAATGGTTTGTAGGAGGTCAGTGGTAAAAATGCTCATCTGTCAGGCGATTGCAGTGATGGTTTTTTATAATATTCATGGTAGAAAACCCAGATTTGCAGAGGTACATTGATCCAAACATCATTAAGATTGCTAGACTCTGGCTATTCTGAATCTCGTCAGCATATTGAGTCCAGAAATCACAAAGTCCCCCTTCTCTGAATTTTGCCTTCGAGACATCTGAGCTCTGCAGCCTTACAATTTCTAATTGAAAGGCACCTTCAGCAATTGAATCAAGAATGTTCTTAGCTTCAGAAGGGCAAGGTCCATCAGCGGAGACAACAAATGAATCACGAACAAATAAAAGCAAATCTTTTGGAATTTTAAAAATCTCAAATTGCATTTTAAAATCGTCCATCAGATTGTTTAGGATTTCTTGCATCGTATTCATTGAAGTTTCATCTGTAGCAACAACACGAAATGTGGGAAAGTGCAACATCTTTCTGGTTAAGTCTATCTGAAAGATTTGAAGATGCCTCTGAAAGGCACACACTTTCAAAGAGATTCTTGACACCGCTTGCATGGCGTTGGAGCTGCAAGTTGAGGGAATTCAAATGCCCAGTAATATTGCATAGAAAAACTATCTGACATAGAGGGGTCATCATAAATTGCAGGAAATCGCAAGCCTTTGTCTTGTGCTTTGAAAGATTCTATTTCTTTTTGAAGTGCACAAAACCTCTTTAGCATGTGCCCCCTACTTAATCAGCGAACGTTGTGCTGCAACAGGTCACTGTATTTGACTGAAATGTCTTGTAAAAAAGCTTTAAAATAAGATGTTGAAAGCTAAAAGTTGAGCATATGTAGCTTACTAATTTCATCACAATACCCATTGTTTTTTTTTTCAAGTCCCCAGACAATTTACCAGACAGGACAGTCTGGTGAATGACACGGTGAAATGTATTTAACAAAGGGTGTATTACTGCCAAAATTGAAGCAAAGCTTTTAGCTTTCCCTGTCATGGAGGGAACTCCGCCTTTTAAAAAGCAAGTTTAAAGATCTAAACCAGATTGGTGAAATCTTCAAGGAAGAATTTTTGTGCTTAATATCATTATAGAAACCTACGCCACAGAAGATCTAAACCTGCGGATGGTCAGTGTAAACAAACTGTCTCGTGACCCGCCAGCAGATTACCCTGACAGGCCACAGGTTGCCCACCACTGATTCAAAGAATATCTTCCATGCTAACTGATACCAATGCACTTTACAAAAACTGTTTGTAGAAATTCTGTCACTTCTGAGCTATAGCCATATTTGGGGTGAAATACAGTAGCAGTTTACACTGCTAGTTACACCATTTTAGAAAATGAAGACTCCTTCACCCTATCGAAAGTGTAGAATATTTGTGGGGGGCCGAAAGTAATGACCAGAGATTAGCTTTAGCCCAGTACCCTGGGGTTATACAATGTACCTTAATCTTACAATAAGTACTATGTGCTCTAATTACCACAAATAGTCAATAGGACTGCATTTTTTAACGTTTCCTGAAATACAGTACCTCAAACTGTACATGGGCATTGCTTAAGACAGAAGAATGTTATCCTGAGTTGCAAGTACCTCTTCCTTCTGCACATGATCCTTTGCAGCCTCCCATCCAAATACTGGGCCATTCCAGTACTGTGTTTGCTCGTGAGATTTGTCAGGATCACAGCACAAGGTGGTATGGATTACTTGACCTAGCTCTCTCTGCGAGCATGGGACACAAGGATGTCAGTAGCATCAGGAATAGTTTGGGTTAAATGTTTATTCAGGTTTCCCAAACAAGCCATACAGCAGAAGGAAAAGATTCATTTCACCCAAATATCCAGTCTACACACAACACCCTTCCAAACCCAGCATGTAAAACAACACCAGCAAAACAGATAATGCAATAAGAAAGTGAAATGGTAAGTAACAAACACGTTGTTATAACTCTACGGAGTCTAAGAGAAAGATTAAGAGGACAAATCATTTTCCCTGTTGATGGCTGTGGATGAGCCTGGACACAGAAAAACTGGTGAGGTTCTGCTTTGTCAAGATGGGGAGGAGTCTGGCATTCCATAAAGGGGGGATTATTCTATCTACATGCCATGAAACTATCTTGCTTTTGGTGGGTAAGCTAGAGGACTGCTCTAGTGGTGCAGATTCACAGCGTAGGCTCTGCAAGTTATTACTTATTACTCTAGTCAATATTCTGCAAACTCCCACCCTGACTGACTTTCATCCAAGTTCTTGCAAACTAGGAAAAAAAAATTTTACTATTTACTTCTAAAATGCCTAAAGCACAGTCTGATAGCTGGTGTGTTCCGTAGGGGGGAAATCCTAACCATAACTAGCAGTGTCTGAATCACTATGAAATTTCAAACACTTTGAGTCAGAAGGAGAACAAAGCGGGTTTCATTTAACTTGCATACATTTCTCTCACAAATACAGAACTTTCTTCCCACCTCTGCCACATCCCAGCTGAGGTGGGAAGAAAGGTAAACATTGGGCTCAATTCTCCATTGTCCGGGCACCTTGTGTAGTTTTACACCAATGCATAATGGGTACAGAACACAAGGTGTAAATTATTACACAAGGTGCTGAGCAATGGTGAATCTGATCCATAGGATCTAATTCTCCACTTACACTGGTTTTACATCAGTGCATGTAACTCTGGTGATTTCAGTGGAGCTACTCTTCATATATGCCAGCATAAATCAGAAGAGAATCTGGCCCACAGTATCTGGAATAAAGGAGAGATTACCAGATCCAATCCTCAGCTGTTGTGAATCTATGTAGTTACACTGAAGTCAATGCCATTACGACAATTTAGCTCACCTGTACAAATAACCCAAATACAATCAGGGAAGTAGCTGAATGGGATGTTTACACAATGCCTCCTCCCAGCGGGGAAAAAAATTGCAAACAAGTTGGGAGCTGTTAATTTCTCAGTTGATCAGAATCCTGTAAATTTTAAAAGTGGTGTACAGGATTTACCAACACAGTTCTGATTTAATGCTGAAATTAGTCAGATCACTCCCTCCCAGGGACTGTTTTCTTTTCGGCTGTCATTTGGGAATACCTCTGTTGATTTGATGCTACATTGTGGTGTAACTGATGCGGGAATCTAGCTCAATACAAGCATTAACGATGCAAACACTTCTGCATGTGAATAACTACTTGTTAGTTTTGGCAGTATTGGAGTCATTTATGCCAAGCAAATCTTTCTAAATATTTAGAAGTTTAGTTAAAGGATTACTGTCCAGGTAAAAATCATGGCTCTTTGTCAGGTGTAAATTTACTTCACAGGGAGGGAATATTTTTACTGCAATGGAGCTACACCAGTGTATGCCAGCTGAGGATCTGGCCCACATTTTAAAAAGAATTCCAACCACAGTTATCATATGCTTAAATTCTGAAAGTTTAACCTTTTTCACTAGGACAATACAGTTGTGTCTGGGTTTCCAACTACATGGTGGAAGATTTACATTACACTAAGAGGATAAAAGCTATCTGAAGAAAAAACATGAAAGCATCAACACTTCCTGTTAAATCTCATCTCTGAATTCTGTTCTTGTTTACATTGGCATAAAGTATCTGTAACTTTATTTAAATAGTTATTTCAGATTTACACTGGCTCAAATTAAGAGCTCTTGACAAATCTGTATCTTTTTTTAATTGGCAGTATCCCTGTTGCTGCTACATCCATTTTCCATGAAATCTGAAGGCTGTTGTTCAAGGAAAGAAAATGTGATAATGAGCTGTGGTCTTTGACCTTTGGTTGCTAGGTTTCCAGCCAAAGCACAATAAGGACTGCTGTAGCTCTCAGCAAAAGGCACCATGCTTCGTCTTACTATGCCAGCTTTCTCTTTGACAGGCTCAAGCAGCTGCGGGTTTCAACACTGTTTACGTTTGCTTGCTTGTTTTGGGCAGTAGTGAGCTATGAGTCCATGGAAACTGCAGTCTCACTTTTCCCCACATCATTTCCATCATATCATTAAGACACTATTGAAGTCAACAGCTTCAGACACATACCCACACCATCCATTCACAATGCTTCAGTGTAGACCATAACTTTTTTAGATGGAGTCAACATTCTATCTGACAGCACAGCATGCATGAAATAGGTCTGATTCAGAATGGCATAAGAGTAGTAGATAATTTTGTGTGCAGTTGTGTCTCAGATGGGGATTACACCATTTTCAGAGGGTGACTCCCCATACTCTTTGGAGAAGCTGATTCACACACAATCAAAGGCAAAGCTCATAACTTACCTTCTTGATGTAAAGTCTTTCCGGCACTCATAATGGCGAATGTTCACTTTTTTTAATACTTGCCACATTTTGTTTTGGTTTTGTTGGGATTTTTTTTGCTGCAATACAATTAATGGCAGCTGACTGATGAAACATTTGGGTGTTCTGATACTCCATGATTTGCAAAAGATCAGCCTGTTACAAATGAGCTAAACTTCGTAATAGCTTGTGCATTCCCAAGAGATGCTTGTCACGTATGAACTTTTCAGATTCATAGATTCCAAGGCCCGAAGTAATGACTGTGATCATCTAGTCTGATGTCCTGTATAACACATGCCACAGAACTTCCCCCAAACAATTCCTAGAGCATAGCTTTTAGAAAAACATCAAATCTTGATTTAAAAATATCAGTGAAGAATCCACCATGACCCTTGGTAAATTGTTCCCAATGGTTAATTACTCTCACCATTAAAAATGTGCATCTTATTTCCAGTCTGAGAATTTGTCCAGCTTCAACTTCCAGTCACTGGATCATGTATACCTCTCTACTAGACTGATGAGCCCATTATTAAATATTCGTTCCCCATGTAGGTACTTTAGCTCTTTAAGCCATAGCATCACACTGGGAGCTCATGTTCAGCTGATCATCCACCATGATCTCCAAATCTTTTTCAGTCACCCCTTCCTAGAATCATAGAATATCAGAGTTGGAAGGGACCTCTGGAGGTCATCTAGTCCAACCCCCTGCCCATAGCAGGACCAATCCCCAACTAAATCATCCCAGCCAGGGCTTTGTCAAGCCTGACCTTGAAAACTTCTAAGGAAGGGGATTCCACCACCTCTCTAGGTAATGCATTCCAGTGTTTCACCACCCTCCTAGTGAAAAAGTTTTTCCTAATATCCAACCTAAACCTCCCCCCACTGCAACTTGAGACCATTACTCCTTGTTCATTACTCATGCAAGCAGTCATCTGAGCTAGCATGCAAAAACAGTACTGTAGCTGTTTATTTGAGCATAAGCTGAATGCATCCGATGAAGTGAGCTGTAGCTCACGAAAGCTTATGCTCAAATAAATTTAAGTCTCTAAGGTGCCACAAGTATTCCTTTTCTTTTTGTGAATACAGACTAACACGGCTGCTACTCTGAAACATTTCAAATACAGTTATAGATTTTTTTTTATTGCCTCTTTGAAATTCAGGTGCTTACTTTATTTTGAATAGACATTTTATCTCAAACATTACAGACAGAAAAGACATTCTCATCCCCCTGTAAATGACCCTTCCTTCCGTGTCATTTCATTGATTAGCACAAGGATACTGAAAAACTACAACTGCTGTTCCTTCCGTTGGCACTAATGCAACCTTGAGTAGGCCAAGAAGTTCTGTAAATACTCAGGGGCAGATTCTGTCCTTGCAGTCCTGTGAAATTGGTGCAAGATAAGAACAAGGCTATGTCTACACCAGGAGTGCTTTACCGGTATACCACACACAACTATACCGGCAAAGCTGTGCTTTTATAGTGGTACAGCAAAACCAGCCCCTGCCCAGACTAAACAAGCAATACTGATACCAGTTCAGCTTTGCCAGTATAATTGTGCCTATGGCAGGGGTTTCAGCCAGCACAGCTGTCAGTCAGGGATCATACCTAGCAGAATTCTGTAGTGTAGACACAGCCAAAGGCCTATCAGCGGCTTGTATTTATAAGCATGGGTAACTGGCATCAGTTGTGCTCGGTCTGGTAACTGTACACCGTGCTCAAAGGCTGTAACTTAACACTGCTTAAAAATGGGTGGTTTTACCAGGACTTTGGTTTTTAGAGGCTCCACTTTTTATGTGGCTTTATTTTCACATTATGGCCTCGATTGAGTCTTTGTGCCTAGCCCTGAGTATAAGGAAGTGTGAATCTGTGCTGCCCAGGAGGAGCCCTGAGAAGGAGCTGGGACTCACAATTTCCATCTTGCTCTCTCTTGCCCTGCACTGTCTCGGCCACTGTCACACCTGTTGGCAGTAGGGAAAGTACACAGCCCCTGCTCTGTCCTCTCCACTCCCTTCTGTGCCCAGGCCAAGATGCATGCAGGAAAGTGGCAAGTAAAGCTGTGCTAGTAACTGGCTTTTAAGTAAGTGGCAAATTCAACAGATATTTGTGATGTGTTGGGCCTCTACGTTTTTTGGGGGGAAAAAAAGAAAAGAAAAGCCAGAAACTTTTCCCAGCTCTATTGGCAAATCTTAGCTACCCTTCACATGCATATTAGGGCTAGGCACAATCTGGTGACATATGTCTGTTGCTGTTGAATCTTTAACCTTTTGTTTTGAATTTTTTTTTTTTGGTGTTGGTGGCGTTAATGCCTTTGGCTAACGACCTGGGGAAACACAAGCAAGCACATGGAGAAAGAAGGCTACAGAAAATGTGAGCTGCATAGGGATGAAGTGCATAAGATTTTGGTTTAAATAGGTTCTATAAGGAAATGGAGAGGAAGTCAACGTCTTTTTGCAAGAACTGGGAGTTTGAACCAATTCCCATATCCTTTCAATCTCATTGTGTTACATTCACTTCAGTGATTACAATGATCAGGGAATTTTAGACAGGTGAATTTACTTAGACCAAGTCGAGAAACACTCTCAAAAGTAATTTTTTTTCACAGCTGCATCTCATCCCTGCAGTATAAGGTTACTTTGAATCTTTTTTGATGTAGTTTCATAATCACCACTGGTCAATGATGAATCATGGAAATTTTGTATGAAGTCTGCAACAACAGAGAAACCAAACTTGCCTTAAAATTTAGTTCATACTTGGCAAAACAGTTGCAGAAGGGTGATGCTGTCCATGGACATGGAATCTATAATTCCAAGTATTCACGTTTTTGTCACTTTACAGCTTTATAAGAAAGGACCTTGGAAATTTTTTCCACAAAAGTTTGTATAAAGAGTTAGTGTTAATACTTCTGCAGATGTTTAGATCTTTTTAGACCAAAGGTTTTGGGCATGTCACTTCTGAATAAAAAAACAAAAACCCACTCTTTTGTTCTTCTCCTATTAGTAGACCAACAGTTACAGTCCAATTTTCCATTCTTTTATAGTATTGTGAAATCGTAAGGGAAATTTTCTTTATAAATGTGAATGCATCAATATTGCTCCCCCTACTTCTCTTACAATTAAAAATAAGTGATAGTTAAGTGTAGGCAAAGAGAATGTAAGAGAGCTTTCTGAATACGTTTACCCCTAAAGTAAAACACTAATCACTCAAGCTACCAATTCTGGCTTGCAAATCTATTGATTAAAAAATTCCTTGTTGCAAATTTGCTTGCCACAGAGACTCCAGTTTTCTGCGACAAATCTTTTCAGGCTCATGACCCCAAAAGTTCTGTGGCACTGGCCCAGGGCTTGCCTTAGGATATCAGAGCAGCCAAAGGGAAGAGTTTCTTGTCTGACTTCCCACTACCCCTCTCCTCCCAAATATAATCCCCCCCCACCAAAAAAAAAAAATGGTAAGAACCTTCAGGCTACCACCTGTTCCTCCTCCTGCAGAATTACATTCCTGCTGATTGTTCTGGTGTCAAAGCATGCATAGTGGCCTACATTTGGAACTGTGTACAGTGGGCTCTCCTAAGATGTGTGAGGGTTGTGTGCATCTTTTATAAAGCAGGATGTCCATTCCCTTATTCTTTGTCTGTTCACTGGCTTCCTCCCCAGATTAGGAATTACCAGCTCTTGGTTCTGGGCTCCATTTATTGTCCAAATCACGGCAAACTTACAACAGGAAACAAAACTTCACGGCAAACTTACAACAGGAAACAAACTTTCTACCCAGCCATGACACCCAGGCTTAGCATCAG
Source organism: Natator depressus (assembly GCF_965152275.1). NCBI lineage: Eukaryota > Metazoa > Chordata > Testudines > Cheloniidae > Natator > Natator depressus. The sequence continues at coordinate 37,019,492 of NC_134239.1, read as the reverse complement.
GAGTCTTCCTTCCTCAAGGACTACTGTAGGAGACAGCCCGTTTCTGCAGCTTCTCCCTGGAATTCTCTCACCTGAGCCACTTGCTGGCTTTTATAATCACTTAACTAGTTACTTTCTCAACTGGATCTGATAATTGAGCAGGGCTAGCTGGCCCCAGGCCTCACGCCAGTTTGTCTTTTTTGTTTGCTTTGTTTGGTGTGGGAATAAATTAGACTTGCACCCCTTGAATCTATGCATTTAATGGCAGAGGAATGGAAGATCCTGCCACAACCCACATCAAAATACATTCTCTGTGACCAGCTACTTGCTTACAGTGCAGTTTCCTTCTTGATTCCCACTTTTATCTGTCCTTTTTGCTCACCTTCTCTTTCATTGTCATTAGGGATCTTCCTTCGTAGTGACACACCTTCTCCCTGTTTTTTCAGAAACCTTTCTTCTTAGACCTTGTCTACATGATGGTTTTTTTTTTGTTTTTTTTTTTTAAATTAGGTTTGGGTGCACTAACACTTGGGGAATAACTATTCTGAAATAATTGTACCCACACAGCCAGCTTTTGCCTACTTCCCTTGAATCAATGCATACACATGGCACTAATTCGTTTCAGAAAGCATTCTGGGCAGGCATCCCATGGTGCTTTGTCCTACTGCTGTGCTCTGTGCATTCTGGGATTTTTCTGAGGGTACACTGTGGGATACCTACTGGAAATCTGGGGCTTGAGGGTCACATAAGTGAATTTCCATGATTCTGCTGCTCGCATTCTATGATGCAGCTATCTTCTGAAAGTCAGTGCCGTCTGCAAGTCAGCACCAACTGGCTGCTGTCCGTTGGCAGGGAGTGAACGAAGTGGTGCACCGCAGTTCAAGCACTGTTGTACCTGGAATCAAGCCTCCAGTTTACTTTAGGAGCCGGCTGCCACACTGCTGAGCCATTTCAGTAAAGCGGGAGGAGGCTAAAATTGAACTACTGATTGTAGATAAAATTTGCCTGGAGCAGCTTAACTCTATGGAGGGCTTGAGAAACCAGCCCTGATCGATGGGAAAGGATGACCAGCAGTGAGGCAGAATTTCAGGATATCAAAGGGCATTTTCCTAGAGATCTGTGTGGAGCTACCGTCCGTTTCAACTTCTCCATTGAGCTCCTTTCAGGAGTATCATTAATGCCATGCAAAAAAGATAAAATTGGGGAAGACACCAGACCATGTCCTCCTCTTCTAGTGGCATGACTTGACCTACTCTGTACATCTCTGCTCTTCCCTCTTCCGAAGAGTTATGATGAATATCCCAAAGAAATTAAATACTTAATTTCAAAATTATGTTCCAAATGGTCTGTCTATACCAACATCAGGAGCATACACTGAAGATTTATTGTGGCCAAGCTCAGAATATGTGGGGTTTTTTTCCTTCTTTGTTTTAGCTCATGGAGTCCTTTTGGTTGCATGAGAATCTCAGATTTATTTCTTGGGGTTCTGAAGAAACTTTTGGAACCGTGACCTAAATGTACTTTAAAAATCTCAGAAACCAGAAGGCAAATAAAAATAACAAACGTGTAAACTTTTTTTTTAAATCATGTTTTAAGCCAATTTCATACCTTAAGGATCTGACTTGTGGGTTTTGAACACTTGAGGTTGCTGGTATTGTATACTAGGTGTTACACGTTCAAACATGCTCACTCTTCCGCACACTGGGTACTGTTATTTTACTGTCTCTCACTAGACACAGGAAGTAGCCACTATACTGATTCACATTCAGAATGGTTTATACACATTAAGTGCTAGCAAACATAATGTTTCCCCAGTGAAAATTTAAGTTCTGTTACAAGGAAATAAAAGAGTGGTACTAAAACGTCAGAGGCAAAACAACCCCAAAGAGTAAGATACATTCTCTCATTTATTTCCTTTTGATTAAGTGAGGCTGATTTCAGAACTTGAAATCCTATTGCCACGTTGTAAAAATCCGCAAATGTGTCTGTACAGCACCAGTTCATCGACTATGCCACAGTCTGCAGCATATTTAGCAATGTCAGGTCTCAAAGATAATGTGTGACTTTCACACTAGCCCAGTTCCAGTCCCTTGCTTTTACGATAGTGGTATGTGCTTGGCAGTGAAGTGCCGACAAGCTTTGCCCTGCTGGAAACTATTACAAGAGCTCTGAGTTTCTTCCAGCCAGATTAATTTATATCTCCTCATTAACAATATATGTGCTCACAGAAAAAGAAAAGTTACTGTCTAGACAACCAAGAGCTCAGGAACTGGAAAATTACTACAGTGCAAGGTATGGTAGTAATTTCCCTTTAAAACAACATTCCTCCCAGTGTAATTCTGTCATTTTGTAATTTTAGTATTAATGTACACACAGTATATAAAAGTTTTTATGGCTTTTTCCTCACTACCAAGCAGCTTTTACCACCTGCCCCAGTAATAGAAAAGCATTTTAACCCAGCTCTCTGTGCAGTGGTTTACGCTGATTTTAAAAAATGAAATGTAAATATTGGTATGAATAAAAAAATGAATATTAACACTTTAAAGTGTTCATTGCTAGTAAACTGCAATTGAATGTGAACTAACAAGCCATTTGGCTTGGGCACATCAGCCATGGCTGGCATGATTAGCAGCTTGCCACAAACATACGTTAGATTAGTGTGTCCTGGAATTGGTTGGAAGGGATCCATAAACTGTCACTAGGTTTTATTCAGAGTTCACAAATTTTGAAAAGTAATTTCCTTCATATCAGGACTCTTAAGTGTGCAGGGAGGCACATCTGTGTAGTGGCATTTTTAGACCTTTTGGAAGCTGTAATAGACACTGGACATTTCCAGTGCTGTTGCTGCAAGGAACCAGTGCTACATTTTCTATGATTTGCGCTGATTTTTTTCATACATAGAGAAGGGGTGTATTCGTCCCAGCAAAAGTCTGACTGATTTCAATAGAGACAGCATTCCATCCTCTATTGTATGACTTTTCAGTCCTAAATTCATGGAAAACCAGGAGTGATCACTTCAGATCAGCTGGATGAAGCTTTGAATAATGTTTTGTCATTGTGATCTATGCCTGGATAGTCAATCCTAATATTAAACAAAATACATTGCTGTCCCGTGGTGGCTGTTGAGAATTTCAAAAGATGCTCAGTTGAATTGATCGTGTAACCCGTGGTATTCCTTTTAAACAGGGGGAAGAAAAGAAACGCAGACTTGGGTCCCGATTGTGCTCCAAGTCATCTCAATAGCAAAGCACTTACAGACTTCATGGGGAGCAAGAACAGGTCCTAGGCTTCACTCCATCACAGCTGAATGTTTTGATGGCCTCCCATACTGGAGGATTTTCTGTTCCATGCTGCCACATTTTTTCTTGTGGCTCTTCCCATGGGTACGCAGATCTTTGAGGCACCCCACTGCCACCTACCCTTAATGTGAGACAGCCTTGTCTGTGCTTGCCAGGGTTCAGCTCCCCCAGCTCCACTGGCCATGGGCCACATAAATGCTCCCCACTAGGCCTTGCAGGCCCCATTGTCGCTCTTTAAGCACATCCCAACTGTCAAGGCCTCTGAGCAGCTCCCTGGAGTCTCCAGTTGCTGGTCCCTTGCAGTATTCACAGATTTGCTGCTTCCAAAGAAGCAGTACACCCCAGCATACCAGTTACACATCAGATCACGGCTCTGCTTAACACACACAACTTAGATATAGGTATCGTGAAATCAAGTATAAGGTTATTTAACAAAGCACAGAGATTCGAGGAGTAGCAAATAGAAGTATTGGAAACAAATGGTTACATATAAAAGCAAAATCATAACACACATTTTAGTGCCTAGACTTAATTAACAAGATACTCTTGTGCCTTGTAGAATGTTACTTACCTCAAGTCCTTGCAGCATTTACAGTCAGGCTGGCTGTGACCGTAAGACATAAGACAGACATGCTCTTAGCTTGGTCCTTGGTGAAGGATGCCCTGTGTTGCCCAACATCTAGTAGTCTTATCTTTTGTCTCCATTCATAAACAGTACACCCCATGCTGTTTTGTTTCTTCCCGTAGATTTTTTTTTTCTTTTAGATTTTGCAATCTTTCAACTTGCCTCTGGCTTTGTATGCAGATAGGTATCCATTGTGAGACATACACTGTACATGTGGCCAGACGGGGAGATGAACGTCTGTTACCTCCTCCCTGAAAGGAATATGTCCAAGGTACGTCACCTCCTGGTGACCTGCCTTAACTTCTAGACCGTAAGAACATAATTTTTCATATAGATATGACTCCTTAAATATTATCCGCACACACATGGCGCAGTTATTATGACAGTGGGCTATTGGCTTTCGGTAGAGATCTCCTGTGCCACCCTTCGGTGAACTATTATGCATCTGTCTAACCCAGGGGATCCCTGTAAAACCCTGGGTGCCCCCCCCCGTGTCCTCTCCCATTGACCCCAAGGGGTCTTTGGGTCAAAACAGTCCAATAAATGTTAGTCTGATGGAAATCTTATCAACCCCTCTCCCTTTCTCTTTGCATCCTTGTCTTCTGAGCCAAGGAGCTTTACTTAACAAGTCAAAGAAAACCCTTTACCAATGTCTGTCCCAAGCTAATGAATATTTGCTGAAGATTTATTTGAGTAGCAACAATTTAGTTATACTAAGCGTTCATCTTTTAGGAACTAGCTTTCAGAAAGAACACTTTAGCACTCTGTGTGGTTTTTTTGACATTGATGGTCTAAAGTTGCTAAATTTTCCTTCCCTGGGATTACTGGCTAGAGCAGCTGATAACAGCCAAAGCCATTTAAAATATTTTCCAGTCTAATCTAGTGAGGACTAGTAGGTTGGTTTGTTTGCTTGTTTTTTAAGATACAGATAATTTAAAAGAAAATATGCAACGCAAAGATAAGCATGGCATCACAATACTATAACATATCACTAATGTAAGAGTATGTTAAAAGCACTTACATATTGAGATACCAAAAACAAGATGAAGAATTCTAGTTAAAATATATTTCCATAAGAGAATAGATTAGCTGTAGTGACATACAGTTCTCCTTTGTAGTTCCAATTAGAGAAATTCTCTTTAATTCTCCCTCTCAAACTTATTGTGTAATGTTGTTGGCACAGAACAGTGATGTGTTCCCTGCCTGAAATGGCTGCCCCATAGTATACCAGTGTGTGTGTCCGGTTTGTAAAACATCTTGGGAACCTTCTATAAAAAGATATGATTATTGGGTGTAACGTAAAGACTGTATTGTTATATTTGAAGAAAAATGTGGAAGAGAAGCAGAAGTAACATTCTCAAACCTATCACACCTGTCTTAAGTTTTCATTTCCTACAAAGTCTCATCCATAAGAGTGACTGTTCCATTTCTTTCTCTGTCTTACACGTTTTAGATCTCACTATCACGAGGAATAATAAAAATGGTTAATCTTTGAATTTAAATATAAAATGTTAGGCCAACAAGGCAGTAGTTTTGTTTAAATCTGCTGCTCAGGAGAATTGGCATTCCAGGCAGCATCTCCATCTTAAGGGCCTGAAATCCAAATCAGAGTGAAGTCAGTGGAAGAAGTGCCATTGTTTTCAGTGGGCTTTGGGCCAGGTCCTAACTCACTAATTTTCATAGATTTTAGTTGTTTCTTGGCATGGCCGTAGACTACACAAGGTATAACTTTATGCACTAGAGCCCTCAGGGGAAGTGCTCAGCGCCTTCCACCCCCCATGGCACTGGCTTCAAAGGGTATGAGGGTGTTGTGCAACCTGCAAGATTACAGGCACCATTAGTGTGCCACAATACATCTGCACCGTGCTCTGTACTCTGCATTTTTTCCTTGGGTGGCTGTAAATCATACTATTGAGATGAGTGTGTATCTTGTTGCTGCATTTATCTATTTTTTTTAAATAGTAGCAGTAGTAGTAATGGGCTTCAAAAAGACCTGCAGCTTTAAATACTTCAGCTGCAAAGAAGCTGTGCTGGATGCTGGAGGCTATTTCCACCCCCCCCCATGGATTCCCTGACAGAAAACAAAAATTTCCCCGAAACATTAGCTGAGCAAGTTTCCCTAAAGAAAGTAGATGCTTTTTTAGAATCCAGCCCCGTGCGTGAAAACAGCTGCTTGTGCTGGAGTTTAGAAGGGTTTTGTATCCCAAGTTGTTGCGGGTGTTGCCCTAAGAAAACAAACTGTTCTGTATTTATACATGTATGTATCTGTGGTGCAGGTTTTTGCATTAAGGGCAATTATAAGACTTGGGGGGGAAGAGTGGTGGTGTGGAGTACGGCGCCAGCAATGAATTCATGGTAAGAGTGAAGGAAGTGAATGGAATGAGAGAACCTTTACTTGAGAACTGTACTTGGTTCAAGGGGCAGTCACAGGATTCCAGGCCCAGTGAGAGTTCCCTTCTCCCCTTACACACCTCTCCACTAGAGAATGGCTACCTGCAGCCCATGTCGCTGGCCATGTGCTCAGTTGCTGCATTGTCATGGTGTAGCACCCACAGAAATGGTTGGGAGGGAAGCCTCTCCCCATGAGGGGGAAGCTGCTAGATTGGTTTCCACCCCATAGAGAGGCTTCGGTAGGTGCAGGTGCAGGCCAGGGGGAAACAGAAGAACTGATGGTGGTAATGAAACGAAAGTGCTGTGTTCAGAAACCAGAATAACTCTCCTTCATGAACATAAGATAAGCGAGAGTAGTTGGAAAAATACACAGATTAAGGGGGGAGAAGAAAACAGGGTGGTTGTTTGGTTTTTTTTTTTTTTGTTATGAGTGGAAGGGAAATTCCCATAATGAGTGGAAATTTAAAAAAAGAAACTAATGGATGACAGCAAGAATGAAAAAATGTCAGTGAGGTCATTACATTAAAGAAATGGAGATAGTAAGATAGGTGGAGAGTTGTGATTTTAAATCTAGCAAGAAGCTGCTGCAAAGCTGAATAAAGTTATTCCGTAATCTTAAAACAATTGTGGCAAGGTTTCCACCCTCTGGGAGATGACTGGTCAGATTATCTGCCCGAGAACCTAAGGGCTATGGCTGAAAGGATATATTATTCTGTGGCTTAGCCACAAGCTCACTTGTGGAAGCTGCAGACAAAGCCAAGGGCAGGAAACTGGCTAGAGAGCACAAAGCTGTGCTGCGGTGTGGCTGGTGAGGACGAGAAGCTGCTGCTAACTGGGGAAGCTACAAAACCTCAACCAATCCATAATGTTTTGATTTCAGCCCTCCCCATTATGTGGAGGCACAGTTTAAAAAAAAAAAAAGGTCGGAGGACAACTGACATAACGGAAGAATGAAGCTGTAAAGGCATCCATGGTTATGCATAGCAGTCCAGATTTGAAACAGTTTTTTTTTTTTTTTTTTTTTTTTTTTTTGAGAAAACTTAAGACCTCCAGTTAACTACAACCCCTGGGCTAAATTCTATCCTGCTGTTACATCATTGACTTTAAAAGCAGTTGTGCCCTGGGCTGTATTTTGCTCCTGGGCTGTATCCTGTGGATACTGGAGTTACCAAACTATTTGAAAGCCATCTCATATTGCTGAGATGGATAGTTGAATGGGCAACATTACTTGCCATGCAGCTCAGCCTATTTGATACACTGCAGCATGGTGGCTGTTACCAGGAATGCAGTGGAGCCTGTGACCATAATGCTTAGTTAGCCATGGTTATTTCACAGTGCAATCACTCTCCCAAATAATTATGGCTGATCTGGATGACAGCATCTTGCTGCACTAATTGGATCAGTGTTAGAGCCCATATGCATCCACAGATTATGCCACCATTTAAGTGCATCACCCTGCTTGTGAGAGGGGTGCAACAGAGAGACCGTGGGGAAAAAGCATCTGAACTAATTCAGAAGAAACGTTAAGTAGCAGCTAGGAATGAAAGCTGCATCTGACAGCCTGCCTACTCCAGATTCGACTTCATCCAGTAACAATCAATCTCCTGGGAGAACATAGGGGTCTCTGGACAGATCTCTGCTTTGACACTGATAAATAACAAATGAGACTCTTGCTATTAGAGTTTAAGTACCAAATGATATAGGACAGATTACATCGTAGAGGAGTTGTGCTACCTTTTAATCTTCAGTTGTCCATGTTGCTGCCAGCCTGGAGGAAGCTAGTTTTATAAAACAAGATTTACCATTTGATTTGAAAGATGAAAAACTTTGTCAGTTGTAATTAAATACAAGACTCTCCTCCACCACATGAGCCAGACACTCCTGGAAAACAAGAGCAGATGCACCTACCTAGTGTATTCTGCCCCTCCCCGTCCCCCATTAAACCAAGCTGGACTGGAGATTCTGAAGTCGAGTTGTTTGTCAGAATTTTCCATGGGAAGTGGTGTGGATTTCTGACCAGCTGTTTTTCCTCTTTCTAGGCTAAATGAGCCTAACCTTAAGCACGTGACTATTCCTGCTGACCTCAGGGGGACTGCTTATCTGTGTACATTTAATCACATCCTTGAGCACTTTGCTGAATTGGGGGCCTATTACTAGAAAAACAACTTGGCTGGGTTAAGTTTGATGCATTACACCTTCCAGACTCTGTTGTCTTTTGTATGAATTATGTGGCCCTTTGTATGAATTAAGCTTGAGTCCTCCTGAAATAGTTACCAGTCCTGAACTAGTTTTTTTTTTTTTAAATTAAAGCCAGTTATTAATATAGTGAAGTAAAACATTCCGATGTCATGGAAAACCAAATATTTTATTATATGCATTTCTAAAGCACTTAATGTGGTGCATTACTTTGGACTGTATAGTCTAGAACAGTGGTTCTCAAACTTTTTTTTTGCACGGCCCACTTGAAAATTACTGAGGGTCTCAGCGGACCACTTAATGATCTTTCCAAATGTTGTTTGTACTGTTAGCTAACTATTGTAAAGCGCTTTGGATAAAAGCGCTATATAAAAAAAGCCCTTAATAAACAACTTCTGTTGTTCTACAGATAAAAGCACACAACTCATATTTTAATATCAGTAGTCTTACCCTTCTAATTCGATGGATGTTCCCTCTCTGCCTTGCTGCAGCAGCCCCCGAGCTGGGGCTGGGAAGGAGGCGGGGGTCTCTCCACCACCACAGCAGCCACAGAGATGAGGCTGGGAAGGAGGGCCCTCTCTCTCCGGCAGCCACAGCCCTGGAGCTGGGGAAAGTCGCCTCTTTCTCTAGCTGCTGCAGCGCTGCACATCCCAAATTCCCCCCACCCCCTGTTCTCACCCCACTGCCCCCTCCCACTTACCCCCTATTTCTCCCAAGGCCACCACCTCACCTTACATGTGTGTCTTCACCAGGGTCCAGGCACCTAATTAGTGGAGCCACAGGGTGGCCATTCTCTTGTGTGCGGCCACCCAGGCGCGCACCTTAGAGGGAACTATCCATGGACCACCTGAATGGAGCTCGCGGACCACTGGTGGTCCACAGACCACAGTTTGAGAACCTCTGGTCTAGAACTTCAGCTGGTATAAGTAGGTGTGAGTCTGATATCGGTGGAGCTTGTACTCCAGCTGAGAATATGGCTCTAGGTACTTGTACTATATATGGAATGTAGCCATTGTGCATTACAGTAGTTAGACTGGGTTAAAAAATGATTATTAGGATTAGAGGCACATCACTGTGTAATTTTGTGGTTCTAATTAGTTTTGGAGTGAAACTACAGAACTTGTTGCTTCACAGGCATCCCATGATCCCAAGGAAAGGAAGGCAAGCACGCTGTTATTAACAAGGAAGAAAACTGTGTCATTCTTTCCTGTGATACAAGCTTAGTTTAGTGCTGCTAAATGCTTCCATCATTTTTAAGATTGCCAGTACTGTAAAGAATGCACTGTACTTTGGCAGCGTAGAAATGCTTTTCTGATAGAAACACTAACATAATGCAGGAGAGCTTGGCTGAGGTCATAGTTGTGCGACGGCATATTCAAGAGAGAGGTTGTGCCTGGCACTGCACAAGGGGAGGGAGAAGGCAAAAAGAGCCTTCTCTCCCCCTTCAAGCCCCACTGTCGCATGCCTGCAGGGGCCAGGTACAGTTCTATGGGGGATTAGAAACCAGCAGCATTAATCTACCAAATGGGGCCATGGGGAGGCACTGTGGAGCTGGTGGCTGGCCTGAGTTGAGTGTGTGCTGCATCCTTTTACGGGACTAGGAAGCTGCTACAGCACTGTCTCCCACACACAGTCCTCAGACATTGCTCCTAGGGCTGCTGCTGTGGTGTGGCCTCGCTTCCATCTGTCTCCACCTCCATTCACAGTTGTGCCCTGATCTGTTCCCTCATATTGAGGAAAATGTCTTCAGTTTTCTTTACCTGGAATGCCCAGAAGAGCAGAACAAGAAATGAATTAATGTTACTAGGTGCAGTGATATTAATCCTTTTATAAGAAGCTGAGACACCCGCCCCTTCCCCATCCCCCCCCGCTAGTACTTTGAGGGAGAAGAGCTAGTTGAGCCTGTCTGAAAGCTTCTCTTTTGCATAGTTTTCAACAATGTATAAATATGCCAGGGTAACACAGTGTTCTCCTGTTACAGCATGCTAGCCATTTGGAGTGGAGGATGGTTTCCAGTTAACCAATGCAAATGTGGGTCTTAGTCCTTGTATAAGAGAGATGAAAGCATTTCTAGGTTTCTAAGACCTTCTAGTATTTTACAAAGAAGTGGTGATGTCTGTTAAACAGCAGTAGCAAGTCCAATTATTTAATCAAGCGGTTTTCAATTCCTTTCTCTAGGAGTGCATCATTGATGAGGATTGTGAGACAGGGAAATATTGCCAGTTCTCCAATTTCGAATACCTATGTCAGCTTTGTAAAACCCAACATGCAGTAAGTACCAAATTCTTGTATGGTCTTCAAAAACTGTCTCACCACATAAAGAACCATTGTTAATGGCCATAGACCAAAACTGATATAGATCTATTGGTTAAGTTCTGTTGGGGGGGTCACATCAGCAAAAACTGAATATGCATACACAGAATGCTTTTTCTTGCTCTGCGTATTCTTGTGTCTGTTATAAGGATTCTATTCACTGGTGCTTTAGGATTCAATCCAACTCCTGTTCACTTCAGCTAGAGTTTAGACACTTATAGAAAAGAATTATTGTGACTTTGCTGCCTAACATGATAAAAATGACAAGTTGCACATTGCGCCCATACACCTACATGAACATGCTCAATTATTTCTTTGTGTAACTCCCTCCCACATGGGTCATTACATGTTTGAATCTGGGAACTTCAGAGCAAACCTCTGCCATTTGAGCTAAAGGATTAACTCCCTCAGCTGGTAGCAATAGTAGGTTATCTTCTAGCATTGACAGCCCTGCGAGGAGGTAGTGCTCCTTGTGCTTAGAGATCGGCTAAGAGTCAGAGTCTTTTCATTAATGTTTTTATCTCCATATCCAGACGTATTTTTCATTCATATTCCTTTACTACAAGGAATCTGTGAATAATCAAATAATATATCAATATAAAAGATACACGGTGCATATAGGGTTGTCTTCCGAGGTATGTACCATTAGTTCCTAGGACAACAGCTTTCCCAATGTACTATCTTTCTCCAGAGACTTTGCTTCTCTCTTCCCTCCTTTGAGTGGAAGTTGGTCCTTTCTTTTAAGCCACTTGATTACCAGCTAGAGGGTGCAGCTCTGCTTTAAAGTAGTTCAGATCTCTCTGGGATCTAGTTTCCCCTTTGCAGTTAAGGTTAAACACATGAGTAGTCCTGTTTCAACCAGTGGGATTAGTCACATGCTTAAAGTTGAAAACACACGGAGAGCTGCTTGCAGGATCTGGGCCCTACGTCTGTGCTTATCCTTACCAGTGGTTGCTGTGTGCATCAGTGCTGAGTTCAATGCTGGTGCTAAAAAGATAATTTTGTTGCAGTGATTTTTTCCCCCCTTCTTCTAAGCCTTGTTCCCGAGACGTTGAATGCTGTGGAGACCAGCTTTGTGTCTGGGGTGAATGTGTGGAAGCTGCTTCAAAAGGCAAGACTGGCACAATTTGTGAAAATCAACATGACTGTAATCCTGGGACATGCTGTGCTTTTCAGAAAGGTAAACTGCTTTTGCTTTTTTATTCTATTCATTTTATAGCGCAAAATAATCTTCAGCTCAGCTGAAGTAGCTAAATCTCTGTGTAAATTAATGGGTAATTCTCTCCTTTGCTCTGTGTTACTGTGGAGTGTGTTGTGATAAAGCCTTTAGCATGCAGTTTGAGTTGGGAAGGAGAAGGCGCTTCCTACAGGACTGCATTACCGTGAAAGTGACATATACTTCAAACATTCTAGATTGGAATGGTGTGAGCAAATAGAAGAGCACAGGGTAGAGTGTGTTTGTGATGGGCAGCTACAGTCATTTGAAGGCAATAACAGCCTGGCCCAATTTTCATACCAAAGGAGAAACCTAGTGTGTGTTACTTTTTGCCTTGTAGAGTGGAAAATATTTGAGATTCTCAGTTTGCTCTGTCAAAAAACACTTTTGCTTCCCCTGAACAGCCCTTCCCACATTAGAGAGAGGGAGACCACCAGTACAGGCGATTGCATAAATGTGAGGTTCTAGCGTGAACAGCTGCTGGGTATTACAATGCACTCCAGTACACAACAGTGTCCTGCATAGGTCATGAACTAGAAGGGCACTACAGAAAACCCCATTAGCCACAAGAGAGTCTGAGGCTTACAGAAGTGAAGCTTGACATAGTGAAGGACAATGAGAAATTTGTTCAGGCCTGGGCCCTTGCTCTTTCCACCCAGTCAACCCTAAGCCTTTGTCTGCTTATCCACGACAGTCTCGTGTGTCGCCCTCATGCCCCTCCTCCCTTTTGCAGGACGAGTGCCCAACCTCAACTTTTCCTCTAGGCCGGGGAGACCCTTTTTCTATGTTACTACCTATAATGGCCTCTCCCATGACCAGGAAGCCGCCTCACATCTTTGGACTTCAGATGACTTCTGCTGCCTAGAACCATTGTAGCAGAGTGCTGGGAATGTCATGTGGAATGGGAAGGTGGCCCATTTCAGGCACCATCCAAGTTGAGTCAGTTGGGTGTATGCAGTTTTGCCTTGTTAACTCTAAACACAGAGCACTATAAAGGAGACTTTCCGCTTTGCAGAGAACAGTTTTGGATTATTTCCTTGTTCATCAGGATTTTCTTTATTTTAAAATACCTACAGAATTTGGTGAGCTTCAACAGGGACTCCTCTCTAAACCCCTCCCCTAAGAAGAAACAGGAGCAAAGGAGTAACTTCAGCAAGTCTTCTGACCGCTAAGATCACTTCCCCAAGTGGGACTCTTATCTTGCTCCTGATCTCATAGAAGCCAGTGGCAAAACATCAACTGGTTTCACTAGCGTAGGGCTGGACATACAGTGAGGGGAACACGCTGTTCCCTGAACCCCAGTTTCCTCTGTGATATGAGCCAACAATAATTGCATCTGAAGCAGTACAATTCCAGTATCGTGCTGAAGATGATTTCAGCAATACAAACCCTTCACGGCAAATTTGACTCAAGTCAAAGTTAGATCCTGACTTGATAAAAAATGCTTAGATAAAAAATCCTGTAGCTGTAGGGGGAAAAACTAAAGTTGATGAAAGAGGTGATTTCCCTGCACAGAACAATGGTACTAAAGCTTTAATGAAGGTACTGTTTAAATAGCACCACCATCTAACTTTTATGTAGCTTTTTCTTTTTTTTATCGGTAGGTCTCAGTGCTTTACAGAGGTGGTCAGTATCATTATCCCCATTTTACAGATGAGGAAACTGAGGGAAAGTGATTTGCCCAAGGTCACCCAGCAGGCCAGGAATAGAGCTCCTGAGTCCTAGTCAAGTGCCCGCTCCACTAAGCCCCGCAGCCAGAACAGTGCAAAGGGGCACTAGTGTAGATGAGAATCAGGCTTAATATATTATGTTGTAAATTCAGATTTACAGAAAATCTTACAAAATACACCAATCTCGGTCCTTGAGTAATTGCAGAAGATTTGTTGCAGGTTTCATTCTTTTAATCATTTTGGTTAATTGTGATCTTAATGGTAAAAGTCTGTTGTATAATCTTAGAAAAAACAACCTGCTTAAAGCTCTTTCATGAAGACTTCTGTTGTCTTTTTACATCACTTGCTATTGTGAGAATGATAAATGAGGCCTGGCAAAGGATAGGCCATGACAGGTCAATAATTCAGTTTTCCCAAATATTTCTAAGGTAAGTCCCAACAGCTGTAGGAAGTTAACTTTCTTCTTTGAGTAGCAACCCTATGGGTGATCCACATCTGCCTCAATATGGAAAAAAAAAATCTATCCTCATACCCACTCAATGCAGAGACTTCATCAGGGCTACTCTAGACACCTCCATAGCCAGGCAAACTTGCCCAAGGACAGATTTACCCCAGTGTCTAGTTTTGTTTCAAAGATACCACAAAGCCTGCAAACCACAGCATGGACTTGTCTACGACTTGCGGGCTATATGGCAGCCTGTACATTTGTGATACCCTTAGTAAGGCTACACTCTGTCTTCAGCCTGCCTAATAATCATCTATAACCCAAGGAAGCATAGTCTATGTGAATGGGTGTCAGTACCTCAGAGGGTTCTCTACTCTCTCCGTTGGTGGAAAAATCTACGAAAGGTGTGAGAGTTCTGTTCCTGCAGCATCCTCCCGCAAGGACCGCCACTACATACTTCTTTCTGAGGGGCACTGCCAGAACCTCAGCTTCACATTCAAGGAAGATACCCTCTTGAGGAGTCTATCCTCCATATCAATACACTGGAGCACTGAGAAGTTTGTTACAGAGGCAAGCACTTCCTATCCCACATCAAGGGCCATGCAATCAGCATAATGCTGGACAACAGAGTAGCATTGTGTATTAGATCAGTTGTCAAGGAGGTGCAAGATCCCAGGCCTTGTGCGCTGAATCTATAAAACTATGGCTCTATCACACTGCATAAAGCGCTGAGATCTGTATCTACGAGGACTACAGAACACAATGGCGGATTCCCTCAGCAGACATTTCAGCACCGACCACAAGTGGGAGCTTAACAATGAGGTATTCTGAGAGACCCTGGAGAAGCCTTACTTGGGGCTATTCAGATAGATTTCTCTGCAATTCCATTCCTTGGCTCTGTGTACTGCTTTACACATCATCTGGCTCCATTGTTGCTGAAAGTCCTGAACAAACTGAAACAAAAAAAATTAGTTGACATCCTCAGAGTACCATGTTGGCCAAGGCAGGCGTGGTTCCCAGAACTGATCCACCTCACCCAGGAATTGGAATCAAACGCTCATCTGAATCTGACAGCACTTGACTTCAAGGCTACTAGATGGCTCTCAGATATAGAGCAAGATTGCTCCCCAGATGTACAAATCCACCATGAGACCTCAGCTTAGTCCTCAAGACTACTCCCATTTGAAAGTATGACGAACTGTTCCCTTCTTCATCAGTCCCTTAAGACCATGTTCCTCATAACCATCACCTCAGCCAAGAGAGATGGGGAGCTTGGAGCCTTGAGGGTGGACTCCCTGCACAGTGTTCTGTCAAGACAAGGTGACGCCATGTTCACACCCTTGCTTCCTTACCAAGGTTTCCTCAGAATTTCACATCAACCTGGAGATTCACCTTCCTGTGTTTTATCCCAAGCCTCGTTCTTCAAAAGAAGAGTCAAACCTTTAGCACACTGGATGTAAGAGCCCGTGTCTTCTGCCTAGGGAATACTAAACCCTTTAGGGCTTTACATCTCAGTTACAGAAAGGACAGGTGATTTCCAACCAAAAGACTATCCAGATAGGTTAAGGAGCATCCTGTAACCTGTTATGAAGCCTCAGAGGTTCAACTCCCTCAGAGTCATTACTCATTCCACCAGAGCTCAATCTACCTCAGTAGCCCTGCTGAAAAAACACCTGGTGAGGCTGAACTGGTGAGGCTGTTCCACAATCTGCCTCCTCAGCAGCCCCCTCCTCCCATGATGGGGATACTGCTCTGGAGTCTCCTGAAGTGGCGCACCCATAGGGACACTATTCAAAGGAGGTGGCGAGGACACACTGTACAGTAACTGGAGTTCTTCAAGATGTATCTCCCTATGGGTCGTTCAATACCCGCCCTTCTTCCCCTCTGCTTTGGAGTCTCTCGTTGGACTTCCATGCTTCAGAAAACTGGAGTGGTGGTGAATCCACATCTCCCATTATAGCCTTGTATCGGGGCATGAGGGTGTCCAATGCACAGGCACGCACTCATAATTGACAAAAATCTTTGATCGAGTGCACAGGTGTGCACATCCAGATGTGGAGCACCTCTAGGAACACACATCTTGAAGACCCCCCCACTTACTGTACAAGCTAAGTAACTTATCTTTTCAATTTGCCTCTTTTTTTTTTTTTTTTTTTAAATGGCAATGCAAGGGCTTTTGTTAATTAAAAAGTCACCATCAGGGAGCGGGCTCTGTGTGTGTGTGTTTTTGTCAGGACCTGATATTCCTGAAACTCCTATACTTCCAGAGTACTGATGTATATTGGAGTGCTTTCCTTTTCTGGTTATCTTTGTTTTCTGTGTCAAGAGTCCCAAACTGCACAGCATTCTGGTAAATAACTCCTCTCTCTAAAGGGTGAATTTCACCCCTGTGCAGAGGGTCAGCATAAGGCCTCTCCAACATAAGTCCCACTTGAGTCCATTTTGATTTTTTTGATCTGTCACTATAGTTTGGTTTTGGTGTAGACTTTTATAATAGCACGGGGTTTCCTAGATTGATTAATACATTTGTTTGTGGTGACTTCTTGTAATCATGCCTATTTTTTTGAATAACTGCAGTTCACGTTTAACCCTTTCAAAGAAATCATAAAAAAAAGTAAATTGGAAAACAAGATACATGCTCTTGCACCCAGATCGAGAACCAAAAAATCCTGGTAGGTTTTAACAATTTCTATTCACTGTTGCCTGCTCTGCAGAGTGGCCTGGGCACGGTCACCCATTGTTGTAAAATGCCTCACTCTTCAGGTGAAGGGCATTACAGAAATGCAAAGTTATCCATTTATTGCTAAATTGTTGCTGGCCTTTTGATGAAGAGGATGGGGATTGTCAGAGCCTGACCATGAGGCAAAGCCACAATATAAATTATTTGAAATCCTACTCCTGGCTCACTGTGAATCTTTCCTATGCAGAACTGAATAGTTACACTGTGGATCAAAAATCGTCACGGGTTTATCATTTTTGCATGCAGATCTTCTGTTTCCTGTGTGTACTCCATTACCTGCAGAAGGAAAACCTTGCCATGATCCTTTAAACAAACTCCTGAACCTGATCACGTGGGAACTGGAACCAGATGGAGTGCTTGAGCGCTGCCCATGTGCAAGTGGCTTGATATGCCAGACTCACAGGTAAAGCCTGGGAAGGATCAAAAGCTTTTTTCAATGGGAGACTCTTTCAAGGTTTGTTTGTGTGAAATTTCCCCACTCTGCACTGAGTAGTTCCTTGTTGCAAGCTGCTCAGTGTTGTGAGGTCTGAAAATCTTGAATGCTTTCTTCACTAACTCTGGAAAAAAAATCCTCACGGTTATAAAAATGTCTAAAGCCTTTTGCATTGTCCTAACACGCACTGCTGTTCCTGCCTGTCAGGAAGTGTCTACTGGTATTTGTGTAGTCATTATCAAGGGGGTAGTGGATTGTCATTGCAGGTGGTTGTTTGATACAGTAACACCTGAAGTACACTTTAGAAGGCACAGTGTATTCCTAATTTTTGTCAGTATCATTTGATCTGATTGTAATTGAGACTGCTGCATCTGAGAAATACTGAAGGGGAGAGGAATCCATCTAATCTGTTAGAGAGTTGGGGGTTTTCTTTAAAAATTCAAGTCTTCAGCTTTCCTGAGCTGTGAATCACTTGCTATAATCAGATGTCTTACCTATTCAAGTAAATGGATTTGCAAGTTTCTTCTTCCCTTTCACCGGGAAGAGGGGTGCGGGTGGGGCTGTAGTTTTTCACTTCAATAAAGAACTGGAATGATGACAGGCCTCAACACTAACAGGCAGGATGTGTTTGCTTTCTCAACAGCCACAGCACTGTGCCTGTATGTGAAGTGTCTTTTAATGACACCGGAAGTAATGAAAAGGAAGATGCTTTGCTCATGGATGAAATATCGTTTCTTGGTTTGATACCCAGGGATGTGCTTGGTGATTATGAAGACGGCAGCATCATTCAGGCAGTGCGGAAGGAATTAGAAAGCCTGGAAGGAAATACTTTCGAACAGACAGATTTAAAGGAGCCTGACTTGGCTCATGATCTGCTCTTTGGAGATGAGATTTAAATTAAACACAGGGCAGATGTGTCACTGATACAATAAGAATTACATTTCTAGAAGTGTCTAGTATTTTGCTTGTATAAATCCTGAACACACACACACTGCTGGATAGAAGTGCAATAAATGATATTTTAAAGGGGTTTCTTCCTATTCCCTTCCCCCAAACCTGGACAGACTTTTTTTTAATCCATTCAGAAGGTTGGACTAAACTAAATCAGAAAGGGCAAGTGGGGGCCTAACTGTTACGGTTTTCTTTGGACTAGTTACTCAGTCCTGGGTGCCAAAATAAACTTACTAGTTTGGTATTAAGAGGAAAAGAGCATGTGTCAAAGCGTTAATGTTTCATACATAATCTCATTTAAATTATTGGTGACCTTAAAGTGAAAGTTTTGAGCATTGCATTTTCTGTACATATGTTTGGAATAATGGTTATTGTTCTGGGGTGAGGAAGAACCCACTTCTTAGTTTAGATTATTTTCAGGCATTGGTCTTCAGCCATGTATGTGTTTCTTTTAAAAAATATATAATCACAGTGAAGTTGCAATAAATATAGCTTCTGCTCAGTTATTTGAAGCCTGGGGCAGGTTGGGAAGGAGGAGAGCTTTCCCCTTTGGTTCAGAGAAAGCACAGAGGACCAAACTTCACTTTCAGCTGGTTACAGAGGTGGCAGCAAAGGATCTCAAACTCATGTAGCACCACTAGCTGTAAAGGTTTTGGGGGACTGGGCTGGCACCTTAAACCACACAGCATTTGCCAGTGTCAACTCCATGAAAGTTAATACTACTCCTTGCAGCATTAACTATCCTTCACAGTTGTTACCTTCAGGAAGGCATGGATTCCTCCCCCCCAATCTCTTGTGTAGGTTTGGAATTTTGAACAAAGTACAATAAAGAAAACATCCCATTTAACAGCATCTGAAAAACAAACAACATGGGATTGGGACAAATGCACATTCATTAGGGTGATATGTACTCTGTAGATGAAGCTTGCCCCTGTTCCTGTTGAAAAACTCTCCACCACTCTTCCTTTTAATCAGGATGTCAAATATCAAGCTATTGATAAGCATGTTTTAGACATACTGTACCAGAGGATTGTCCCCGCACACAAGACAGGGACAATCTTTTTCTCCTTCCCTTCCCCAACAGGCCAGCCTTATGGTTATAAACTGCCCTGCTTTGAAGTGATTGCCTATTATAAAAAAGGCCCAGATCCATCACTCTCCTGTAAATAGTCCTGTATTTGACCTTTCAAGGAAGTGCTCTTCTCAAAGTATTACCCTTGCTTACTATCCCAGTAATACTGCCACAGTCTTCTGTGTTCATGGATAGTACTTCCTGACATAAGGCTATTTAAGGCTATTTAATAAGGCTCTAGAGCCCCAGTTGTAGGTAGGTCATATTCTCCAGTAAAAAGCATGCACAGGTTTTACATCAGGGGGTGGGACCAGAGTTTGTATAGAACATTACAGAAAGATCAGGCAACATCACAGATTGAACAGCCCTTTCAGAGAGCTACATTTGGCCCATATAAATCGTGTGCTAGAGCAGTAGGAGAGGGTTTTTTCCAGAGATGTGATTGAGATTATTGTGAGGAGGAGTTGGACCTTAGATCCAACTATGAAAAGGATGAAAAAAAATGGACTTGGACTTCGCGTTAGTTTGCCATGTTCCTTAAAGGGAAGAAAAGGTCATGAAACAGTCTATGGAGTCTCAAACCAAATGATTCTCTTCGTACTCTTCAAGTTTGAGGTTAGGAGCATGAAGGACACAGTCATTCCTGTGAAAGGAACCTCTATCATAAGGACTCCAACAGAAGAGACGCTACCGTCATTAGCATCTCTCCACAATTTTAACAACCCCGCTTCACCAGACCCTTGTCATGCAATAACCAGCAGCACAATGAGTTTAAGCCACAGCTGAAACTCCTGTTGCTGGCTATAGCAATCAGTGAATAGCTCCACAGCGCTGGCATTAACCTACTTACCACACCTGCAGCCAGTGCCTGCTTCCTAACATTTTGGGAGTGGCAGGACATCATCTTCCCTGAGGGCAGCGTGGCTTTGGGAACAACAGGAAGCAGTGAAAACCTTTGTCATAGGCAGCCTCAGCTTCCACCTGCCCAGGCAGTAGAGAAATAGTTGTTAACTGAGGTCAATATATGGCCTCAGTCCCACAGAGTACCGTGGGCAATAGTGGCCATTGTGGAAGGGCAAAACAATTTCTGTGAAGAAAAGACTATTCGCCAGCCTCTGCTGGTACATGAACTTGCAGTTACTGAAGAACAGGAAAGAACTTTAAAATACTAGTTTTAAAATGGGGAAAAAAGTGGCCTAAACTCAGAATCTTATAATGAGTGCATGGAAAGCAGTGGGGGGGGGGGGGGAGGGGGAATTAAACAGCAGGAGCCAGTGCTGTTTAGCTAGGGGGTACAAATGAGTGAGAAGGTAGAATTTCTTAGAATTTGCCTTTTAAACCAACAGATCTGCTTAAAAATTTCCCCTCTTTCCTATGGAAGCACCCCAGGGTACATTTTACATATACACAGTGAACACGATCAAGGTCAGAAAAGCTCCAGCGCCTGAGCTATAAGAATTTTCCAGACCGGCTATTCAAGACTCTCCGTAGCACCTGATGAAAATATTACCTGGTTCATTCAGACAACTCAACAACTGTGGAACAAAAACTGACAAGGGGCGGTCAAAATTCACATCTGCAAACCTAAGTAATACAGGTTCTTCTGGCAGGTGTGTCTCCCAGTCTACACAAGGGTGATCCACGTAACAATTCTGAACACACACACTGGCACAGCAGGCAACTTGGAGTAGTGCTTTACAGAAGAAGAGGGCAAGCGTCCGCCTTTCCCTTGGAGACATCGGTCGAGTCCTTCGTTTTCAGTTATTTTATTTCATTTCATTTCCCCTGGGAATTTATCAGTGTTTATTACCTTAACAACAAAAACCAGTGAAAATCAGTGCAAAAAACTATTCATAATTTTTCTGGGTAAATATCAGGGTTATTTTGGTGGACAGAAAGATGGGAAAAAGGTACTCAACAGATTAACACTTTGAATTCTGTTCATCAGTGTGGTCTGCTGCAGAACTAAAACAGAACTCTGCCATCTCTGAGTTTAAGAAAACAACACATCTCTAAACCCAGATAAAACTTTTCATTTGAACAAGCAGTGTACTGTTGTAGACTTAGGACTATTAGCCTATAAATATTTACATTTAATAATTGGGCCACACCATTTGCAGTGCAGACACTCAACTTCATCCTTTTCTCCTGTTCTTGTTTTTAAAAAAAAAAACTGAATGCTTGTGTTCTGAAACATATTCGATGCAGATTTTCGTTTTCTTCCCATTTTAGTGTGTCAAATCTTTAAACCGTTATCAGCCAACAGCTTGAAATGTGTAGGTGGTGGGCATGAGATTCATCAGTATATTCAGATGCGCATGCACTTCAGAGCTTGCATGTGTGCCTGTTTATTGGGTCTTCAAGACTATTACATAGCCTTACTTCAAGAGGCAGCTTTGCATGTACACAGACCAATGTATTATCATACTACATATATCTCATGCAATGTATTGTATTTTCCTAATAAAACAAGTTTTTTATATATTTATATTTGAATGATAGAAAAGTAGGGTGAAAATCAGAAAAAAATAGTTTTTGTAAAACTGAGGAATTTTTCAGTAAATATTGGTTTAAACTGAAAATGAAGAGGCTTAGAGATGGAAACTCAGCCACAGTAAGATTATGTGACTTGCCTGAATAGGTCAGAAGCAAAAATTAGGAATAGAATCCAGGTCTCCTGACTCATGCTAGCGTCTGATCCACTGGACCAAAGATCACTGGTAACATTCTGACTCAGATAATAAAAGGGCTAATGCACACCTTTCTCCTCTTCTTCTACTAGAAAGACTGATGGAGCCAGGTGGTGGCAGCAGGGAGGAAGCGATAGTCATTGTCACCACCCATAATTAAGGAAGGTTATGGAGCCAGGAGAGGTCTCCGCTCCATCTTTCCAGCAAGCAGCATATCATAAGGTCCACTCCTTGTATCTCAATCCAGGCTGAATCTGATAGCTTGACAATTGAGCAGCAAGGATCAACAAAACTTTCCTACAAGTGCCATTATATCATGATCAATGCCAGAAAAACAGCCCTTTCATCTCCTGAAAAAGACCTAGACTTGGACCAAAGAATTACTGTCATTGCATCTCCTCTCTTGGGGCTAAATAATGTTATAAAAACACAAACTCATCCAGGCCTCTGGCAGATTACCAATAGTACTGAGGTTCCTTATGGCAACATATCAATCCAAAAAGACAGATCTATCTTCTCTACCGCAGATGCATCCACAGTGCTACAAGTACTTATGACGCATTTAATTTGAATGGAAGGTATTTAATCCCTATGCTTCCTTTCCCAAAAACAAGTTCCCTGTTCGCAATTCTTTCAGTTTAGAGTCTACAAAGTCTCTGCTCTTAGGAAGCATAGAGTCTTACTGAATAGTTCAGAAAGGCAAGATTTCTCCCCTACATACATCAATACAAACATATTATTGTTTCACTTCTCCTGAAAGCTCAACACCTGAAAAAGAGTATAGCAGACGGTGGATGAAAAGAACTGCAGATTTCGCTTAGCTGAATTAACATGTTTAGGAAAACGTCAATCCCTTTTTGTTTCTTCTCACATTAAGTGCCCAGGTCTGAAAGATTCTAAACCTAAATTCTGTTTTACCAATGCCTACACAGCTGCTCGAATACTAGTCCCACAAGCAATCAGAACCCACTTCTACTGCAATATCCTGTGCAAAAGGGCAGTAGTCACCAGAAAGGAAATCTCTAAAGTTGTCTTGTGGTCATCCATCAAGACTTCTATTAAGCTCTCCAGGCTTAAACTTTCCTCTGAAGCATCTTCCGAGCATGAAGGTGCTCCAAACAGTTGTATTTAAGATCTCCCCCTTCCTTAAAAACTAGTCTAACTAAAATCTTTCTTCTTTTATCCTACTTTTTCCTCTCTCCCACTCCTAGTTTTCCCTTAGCAACTGCTATGCCCCAAGTGCCTAACAGCATAAAGGAAATGTCATGATCCAGAATAAAAAAAAAAAAGGTACCTAACAATTTCTTTTACTGGAACAACTTGTATCCTAGTCCTCCCAACCATAAGGCCTTCAGTGCTTCTGTGACAGCCTCAGAGTATGTGTACACTGCAACTAAACACCCGTGGCTGGGCCATGTCAACTGCCCTGGGCTTGTGCTGCTCGGGCTGTAAAATTGCAGTGCACTTTGTGGGGTCCCAGACCTCAGGCTCCATCCTAAGCCCAAACATTTACACCATGATTTTACAGCCCTGCAGCCTCTGTCAGCTGACATGGGCCAGCCACAGGTGTTTAACTGCAGTGTAGACATACCCCTACATGTCTACATATATAGAGCTGATACATTATAATAAAGTCATTCCAGCAGCCAAAGATGTCAGCACGCTAAGGTATTCCGACAATGCTCCCTTTCTTCCCACACCCATGCCACCTAAGTTACGGACTGTAAGGCATGAAGCCATAATGAAGGCTCTATACCACGCAGGTATTCCCCACCCCATAGGGTGAATCCTCAGGGGGCTACAGTTCTACTGACTTTGTCTATTTTGTGTCACTGGACAGATCTGAGCCCTTAGTATCCCTATACATCTTTGGAAGTACTCACGGGCAAGTCAAGGTGGAAAGAAATAGCCAAACTCCACAGCCCATGAGACAAGTCTGTGCTGCCTTTGGTATTTGCAGGAGGGAAGGAATCGCAATCTAAAATTCTGCACTGGGGAAAGAATTCATTTCCAGAAAGGAAGTTATTAGTTAACAAATCTTCTATTATGAACATTAGTACATTAGACCAGAATACCCTGTATGAACACTCTCCTTGATATTATGTATTTGTACCTTAAAATTCAGAGACTGCCTTTGAAAAGTGATTCTATAGGTTTACATGAAGCAATTCTATAATTTCTTTCCAGGTTTAAAAAAACCCAAAGAAGTTTAAATGATTAAAAGAACACAACAGAATGAACAAATGTTTTATTGGCATGTTCATTGTTGTAAACAGCATCAGGCATGAAAAAGTTTACCAAAACCTTTTATTGATTGTTATAAATTAGTTAATATTTCCAATTCTACACAGTTTTTGTTCTCAATTGATCTTTATGTAGCGAAGCAAAAACCTGCTGTTTCTAGGATTTGCAATGAAATCATGTTGACTGCATCAGTCTGCACCACAAACTGAACTACCAGCAAGTTTATACTGTGAGGTGTTAGACGTTGCCCAAACTACAAAGAACTATGAATCAACTCCAGAAAAAATTAAAGTGTGACTTGCAATGGGACTAGAAAATGCAAACCTGTAATAAAGTCTTCAAAAACAAAATGTACAAAAATAAGTAGCAGAACAAAAAAACAACCAAAAAAACTCATCAACAAAGGGAAATGCAACCCTAAAGTACCCAGCATTGCCAAACATAAAATGAATACAAATTTAAATAGGCAGCTATACTTTCAAATGTACACAACAAATATTGATATGTGAAAAGAAATACTATGGTAAGTAGCTGAACTATAGTTCTGCTAACTGGATAGGGAAGATTTTATTTACACATTGAATGCAATATGGTAAAGTTGCTCTTCTGCTTCCATAACCTATTTCAAGAGTTACCTTACAATACTTGAGCAAAATGAGCCAAGACCTCCTGGTAACTTTAGAAAGGTACCTGTTTTAGACCATCTGTTTTAAGGAAGAATAGTCCAAGGATTCTTCTAAAAACTTTACACAACAACTTTTAGAGCTGGCTTTTGAAAACGCCATTACATCTTCACCCCATTTTTGCTGCTTTCCAAAAGCCAGTGTGTTACATTTACTTCCAAACCTTCAATGAGGTAATGTGTGTATCATTGAAACAAACAAAACAAATCATTCATGGCCTTTGCACAGCTTTTATTATTAAGCTATGAGTATCCTGTTTGATGCTAGTTTTACTAGCTATTATGTGCACACTGTCCTCAATCATTTCCACTCATTTCCCTCTCCCTCCCCATTTTTTCTATTCAATTTTTTTTTATTTGCACATCCCTTTAGCTTTACAGTACATTTGACGATAGTGCACAACATGATTCAAAGTCAAACAGTGGCCCGACTGGGCACTGAGCTTCTGATTGGTAAACTGCAGCCCAATCAGTGCTGGTGTCATTGCTTTACACCTAATGAGTGTCCTGCCATAATGGCACTACACAGTAGTAGTGAATTTTTTTTTAATTATTATTTAAAACAAAAAAATTCCCCAAGGGAAATGTTATAGTAAATGTCAGTCTTGAGTCGACTCTTTATTTGGGGCGCCGTCCAGATAAATTTTTAGTGCTTTTTCTTTACGAGGGGAGTAGGTTATGCGGTGTCCAGTTTTCTGGAGTCTGCTGCTTTCTTTTTTCATTAGTTCATTTCTCTGTTCATCTGTCAATTCAATTAATTCTTCAGTTTTATCCCTAAAATAAAAATAAAACTGTAGATTAAAAATCAGCTATAGTAAAATTATGAAGTTATACAAGTGAGGTGGTCTCACTGGATCAAAAGAGCCTGCTAGACTTTTCATACCATATAGCATCATAAGGTATCTCACAAAACGCAGGTTCTCTCTCAGGTCTTTAACCTTTCTCCATTTTAAGTCTCTTCTGTGCAAAGCATAGTGTTTTCTGAGACACTCAGAATTAAACATAACAGAGCCAATATAAGGAAACAAGAGAAAGAACCAAAGAACAAGACAAATTCTCCAAAATTTTGCTAAATTGGCTACAAAAAGAAATACTGAAGTAATAAATTGAGAAGGGAAGGTGGGAATATAATTTGCCAAGAGGTATCTGGGCTTTCAAGTCAAGGAGTGGTTCTACAGCTATCGAAGGAGACAATTAAATTTTAATTCAATGAACCTTTTAGTTTCAATGTGCCACTTTAGCAGTGTGGAGCGATCAGAGAGCCTTGGCATCCCTAGAAAGTTGAAACATGAAGCACGTCTACACTACAATCAAATCAACCTATGTTAGTCTGCCTTACACAGTCATTGCAGTAATTACTGCGGTGGCTGATGTCCACGCTACCCTCCTTCTGTTAGTGGTGCACGTCCTCACCAGGAGCGCTTCCACTGACTGAAGAGGGACTGAGGGGGCGGGGGCTGAGATCCCACGCTCTCAGTGCCATGCAGCTCCCTGCTGGGAGCCCAGCTGCCCCCCAGGCTTCTCATCTTCCCACTCCCAGCTGGGAGCAGAAGGAAGCCACCTGGGGCTTCTTGCCTTCAGTGGGGAGATCTGCACCTCGAGTCCTATATCCAGACACTACGTCACCCTCACTACAGCGACATAAGCCCTATGACTCTCATGGAGGCAGAGTTATGTTGGTGTCGTAGGGCAGGTATATCGGCCAGGAGCAAGGCTGTAAAGTAGACACTGACAGAGTTAGGTCAATATAAGCTGCCTTATGTCAACCTACGTAGTGTTGACCAAGCCTTATACTAAGCCAGCTTTCCGAGCTCACTTCAAAGCTCCTCTTCATCAAGCCTCACACTGCCTCTTCACTCTTAGTTAGCTCCACTCCACCCCTGCCTGGCAACACAGCTTCCTCCTATTCAGCTGCCACTCTACTCTTTAGCCAGTCAGCACAGCAGCAGCTTTTGACTATATGCTAGTCAGCCGCTCCACAGGACACACAAACCCCTTTTATTTCTGGCTCTTCCTCAAGTCCACCACACTACCCACCTCCCTCTTTTCTTCTGCTATCCCCAGATCCCAAATTGATGAAAAAATTTAGCAGCGGACTGAAGTCCCATGTTCCAAATCTAATTTGTTCAGGATAAAATATATCCAATTAGGAACCTGTTTACTGTTCTGTATAATAGCGCAGCCTTCATATTATCCCTTAATTCAAAAACTTTGTTCAAGTAACTTCAGACTACAGAATAAACGGAAGATTTTATGAGGTAACAACTGCATTATGAACTAACCAAACTACAAGGACAAAAGAACACCCTCAAATTATTTTAGTACTGTTTGTCTAACAGATTTTTTCCCCTTTTGACAGGCAGATGAAAAAGCGGGCAATATTTTAGATGACCATCTGAATGGCGCACACTGCAGAGAGTAACTAGAAACAGACAAACAATTGGAATCGCTGTGGCCTAGCGGCTTAAGAATTAGTTGTAGAGCCCATTTCTGAGGCCTTCAGTGGTGCTTATGCCTTGTGCTGGCCCCCTGCACAGAAGTCAGTTTCACCCTTATATGGTAAACAATTTCACAGAAAATATAATTCAGTTTTAAGATATGGATGTGTTGTGCACAAAAAGCATTTACGCTGGCCAGACAGGTTGCAATGGCCCTGAATAAGTAGTTAGGTCAATATTTTTCAAACTAGTACTACTAGGGAAGAAAAGCTTCCACTTATTACGTGATCTCTTAGAATGGCTTCCAATTTCACATGTTTATCATAGTGTCAACATATACTATATAGTAAGGTCAATTCAATAATGTCACAGCAAAAATGCCTTAAAACAAGAAGATATTATCTACTTTATTTTCATAACTGCTTAATGTAAAATATTAAGCAAATGCTACATAATTCAACACAAAAGGTGAAATCCTGGCTACAATGAAGTCAATGCCAAAACTTCTGAAATCCACACTTATTTCCAAGCATAATGCTTACTATTTATTTAGCACATATTAGTAAAATAGAAATTAAGGTCTAACACGAATTTATAACTGAAGTGCCTCAAAAAAAAAAAGCCAGTTATGCTTGATTTTCTATTTTTAGCTCCCACTGTGGACATTTTTCTTCAAAACAGCAGCAGAATTTTCAGCATGAACTGTTTTTCAGGCTTCTGTTGGTTGTTAGAACCTTATTTATACATAGAGTATTTGTTGATTATACTACAATAAAATATATACCTGTAAAATATTACTGCGCCATCATCACAAATGTAGAGAGGCCAGACATTCAACGTAGACACTTTAGGATTCCAGTCCAAGTCCTGGTGGATCTCTAGTACTGAAATATCACAAGGAAATGTGCCTCTCCCCTGGAAAGAAGTAATTATTTAGTGAATAAATCATCCAAACGGCATAACGATATATGCACCCCCAAATCAATATCTACAATTTAGACATAACACTACTTACCTTAGCAAATTCTATATATTCCAAGGGTATTCCACTTATTTCACTAAGCTGTAAAACAAACATTTTCAATGCATTAATTTCTTTCAGTGAGGTAAAGAGTTTCATGCCAATATATCATACAGTGAAGCATATGAACATCAGTAAGTCTTCGTTAAATTGTAAAGGCCAGCAAGAAATTCAGACGCATCAATGACACAAAAATGAATTAAAAAAATATCCCATATTTCGCAATTCTTCTTTAAGCAGTGGTTATCCCAAGGAAATAGCTGATGCTTTTTAGTGCAATTAAGTTTGTACATGACAGAGGAGTCACAAATGACACTTCTGTGAGACCCTTATACAATATCAAATTTCCAACAGCGTGGTGGAGAGAGAAAAAATTAAATAGAAACATAGTTAATGTAAGGTCCAAGATATAAAGTGATTGCAGGCCTCATATTACATCTTTGGCTCCAGAGTTGGTTCTCAATATTACAAACCATTTTATTTATACAACTATGTGTGTATCAATACAAATAAAAAACAAAAAACCTGACAAAAGCTAAACGACTGATGAATCATATCATCCCCACCATCCACCAACTAACTTCTGCTAAAATAAAAGAACTGACTGAAAAGTTGTCTTGTACCACATTTTAAATGTCAAATTCAAGATTTTGCATAGTGCAGATGGGAACAAGTTCAAGAGATGAGGCCATAAAAACCATGGGGCCAACTGCTCCCTAGAGATTAACTCTGAAGGCATGCAGCAAGAGCAGCCAACCACAGATTTTGTGACACTACGTGAAAAAGGCAGTCTTGGAGATGGTAGAATCCATTGCCATTAGAGGATCCATCATCATTAGTAACTTGATTTACACCTGAAAGCACACAGGAAGACAGTACATAGCTTGGCATATAAGCATTACAAGCTCATGACCAACTACCACACTTAACAAGGAGGCCAATGCATTCTGTGTTAGATGAAGACAATTTGTGTTCAGTCATGAGAAAACTGAACTTCTGATGTGACAAAGTGGGGATTTTCCCTTGTTATGTTGTATGTGAGCCTATGTGAGTTTTACTGTTTTGCATGAATACTGTGTGTGCCTCAGTTTCCCTGTGTGCTGCACCAATACCTCAGTGGTGGGAACAGCGGTGTGTGACTTTGGCTGAGACCTCTGGGGCAGGTGAGACTGCTCCAGCTGTCTGCACCTATGCTATGTCCAGTGCCCTTCGTAACCGGAGATCCAGAAGGGGGATGCAACCAGGTGACAACCACGTGACTCTTTGCCTGGGAAGTGAGACAAACAGAAGGAGGAGCAGCAACAAGCTGGCAGTTTGCTTTGGGGGATTGGAGGAGTGGGAGTCTAAGGCTTCTGGCCCAGGACTACCCAAGATGGACTTGGATGAAAGTCACTGATTTCTGTGCCAACAAGTTTTGTTCTACGCTGTGTTCCTGTCGAATAATAAACCTTCTGTTTTACTGGCTGAGAGTCACATGTCTGACTGCGGAGTTGGGGTGCAGGGCCCTCTGGCTTCCACAGGAGCCCCGCCTGGGCAAACTCACTGCAAGACATGCACTGCGTTGGAAGAGCATGCTGAATGCTCCAAGGTCAGATTCAGGAAGGTTGAAGCTGTGTAAGCTTCTTGCCCCGGCGACAGTACGCTCAAAGAGAGGAGATATGCTCCCCGAGAGTCCTGACTGGCTTCATATGGAGTAGTTCCAGAGCATTACCTGGTAACTCTGACACTCAACATCAAGGAGTTATATATGGTAAGAAACCCTAACCCTTAGCTACTACTAGGATCTCAGTTGGTATCCACATGCAAGATAGTCTTTTGCCACTTGCAGCTGACCAGGGATTTGTAACTAAGATGCAATCATTGCAATTAAACTGCATCAAATCCCTGTGTTCATGCCGTTATTCAGAATTAAAGTGGCCTTAATTTACTTTAAAATTATGCCTGAATACATTTTACTACTAAAATCAATTCACCTTCTCTTTTAATTCATCAACACTGCTGCTTTCCAGAACTACTTCCTGGAAGGAATCAAGCTTCATCTCTGATGGCCTCCATCGTCTTGATAGAACAGCAAGCTGTGACATAGATTTCATCTTTTCTGCCTCTGCAAAAAGAGATGGAATATTCTGAGATCTTCATAGATTTTTATTCCATCTACAATGAGGAATTTAACATATATTATATGCACACACAAACATGGGAGCGTGCTGAGTGTATTATAGCTATATATATTACATACAAAAAGGTTAAAACCATCAAAGGTTGCAAAGTGAAGCACTTAAGTCAGGAAATTGCAATGTTAATATGCCTGGATAATCTTCTCTGCACCCCTTTGTATATATACACACACACAATGATAAACACATTGCACAGTGACTTTTTCACAGGATTCCAACCTCGTTTAGTGCTCAAGATGGATAGTGGTCATTGAACAAGACAGCAGTTCTGTATTTCCTTTTCTAGCTGCAGTATGTGACCCGATGCCTCATTCTCTGCATACCATCCAAGCCTTTCACTAAGATAACATTTTCTCTGTATAGGCTTTTCTACAGCACTAATCAATAGAATACTTAAGTGCCTCAAAAAAACATTAATGAATTTTTTCTCAAAACATCATGAAGTATGACACTCATTTTAACATATATTGAACAGAGAGACAGAGTAAGTGACTTAACATGGTCAAACACTAAGGCTACATCTACTCTACAGTCGGGATCGACGGTCTGAGATTGATCCACCAGCCGTCGATTTAGCGGGTCTACTGAAGACCCGCCAAAATCAACAGCAGAGCGCTCTCCAGTCGACCCTTGTACTCTACCCCCGATGATAAGAGTAAAATAAGTTGATGGAGAGTTTCTCCCGTCGACCGCCCGCGGTGTAGACCCCACGGTAACTCGACCTAAGGTATGTTGACTCCAGCTACGTTATTCAGACCAACAGATTAATTCACGACAAAATTCTGTCTCATTCTGTTTCCAAACACCTAAACTCAATAAAGCAATGGAATGGAGGGAAAAAAAGAGTATGTAATCATATAATAAAAGTAGGGCTGTCAAGCGATTAAACAAATTGTGATTAAACGAACTAATTAATCGCACTGTTAAATAATACAATACCATTTATTTAAATATTTTTGGAGGTTTTCTACATTTTCAAATATATTATTTCAATTGTAACAAAAAATTGTACAGTGCTCACTTTATATTTATTTTGGATTACAAATATTTGCACTGTAAAAAACAAAAGAATAGTATTTTTCAATTCACCTAATACAAGTATTGTAGTGCAATCTCTATCATGAAAGTTGAACTTACAAACCTAGAATTCCGTACAAAAAAACCTGCATTCAAAAATAAAACAATGTAAAACTTTGGAGCCTACAATCCACTCAGTCCTGTTTCGAGTTCAGACAATTGCTCAGACAAACAAGTTTGTTTACATTTGCAGGAGATAATGCTGCCTGCGTCTTCTTTACAATGTCATCTGAAAGCGAGAACAGGCGTTTGCATGGCACTGTTGTAGCTGGCGTCGCAAGATATTTAAGTGCGAGATGACCTAAAGATTCATATGTCCCTTCATGCTTCAACCACCATTCCAGAGGACATGCATCCATACAGATGTCAGGTTCTGCTCGATAACAATCCAAAGCAGTGCGGACCGACGCACGTTCATTTTCATCCTCTGAGTCCAATGCCACCAGCAGAAGGTTAATTTTCTTTTTTGGTGGTTTGGGTTCTGTAGTTTCAGAGTGTTGCTCTTTTAAGACTTCTGAAAGCATGCTCCACACCTAATCCCTCTCAGATTTTGGAAGGCACTTCAGATTTTTAAACCTTGGGTTGAGTGCCGTAACTATCCTTAGAAATCTCATATTGGTGCCTTCTTTGCGTTTTGTCAAAGCTGCAGTGAAAGCATTCTTAAAACAAACGTGCTGAGTCATCATCCGAGACTGCTATAACATGAAATATATGGCAGAATGCAGGTAAAACAGAACCAGAGACATACAATTCTTCCCCAAGGAGTTCAATCACAAATTTAATTAAGGCTTTTTTTTTTTTTTTTTTTTTTTAAAACAAGCATCGTCAGCATGGAAGCATATCCTCTAGAACGGTGGCCGAAGTATGAAGGGGCATATTAATATTTAGCATATCTGGCGTGTAAATACCTTGCAATGCTGACTACAAAAGTCCCATGTTCTCACTTTCTGGTGCAAATATTTGTAATAAAAATAATAAAGTGAGCGGCGTACACTTTGTATTCTATACTGAAATTGGAATCAATACATTTGAAAAATGTAGAAAAACATCCAAAATATTTAATAAATTTCAATTGGTGTTCTATTCTTTAACAGTGCGATTAAAATGGCAATTAATTTTTTTAATTGCGATTAATTTTTTTGAGTTAATCACGTGAGTTAACTGCGATAATCAACAGCCCTAAATCAAAGGCAACTGGGGAAGCACACACACACGGACATTAAGTGCAGACTGCGCTGGCACCTTGACTCCTGAGTGCTTCAGTATAGAAATCCTTTTTGTATGGAATTTCACAACATTTTAAAAAAAAGAACATGAAACAAATAAGAAATTCTACTGTGTCCGAGGTAGGAGCCATTGACTCATTCATTTAACTCTTTGGGGCAGTTCACAGACTGATGCTTTTCTTGAAGGCTGCAATATTGTGCT
Organism: Natator depressus; assembly: GCF_965152275.1. Classification (NCBI taxonomy): domain Eukaryota; kingdom Metazoa; phylum Chordata; order Testudines; family Cheloniidae; genus Natator; species Natator depressus. The sequence continues at coordinate 36,986,405 of NC_134239.1, read as the reverse complement.
CCAGAAGTTTAAACTAAGCCTCTACCTCTTACGGTTGTGAAGAAAACTTTAAAAATGTGATGCAACTATCTGTGAGCGCTTGTAGACATCCTAAAATAATACCTGTGAGAGATGTGAACTTTCCCTTTTCATTTCAAAGCGTTATTAATTCTGAAGTCAAAATTATAACACTGTAAATAAAAACATTAAGTATTTCACCACTGATCAAAACATACAAGAAAAGAATGGAATGATCTTAATATTATGATCCATTATGATGTCTTGTTCTGATGCAAATAGAAACTAGTTTGAGAGTGAATGTCTATATCATATGAAAGGCATCAGAATATTTTTGGAGTCCATACTCCTTCCTAAGGCAATGATAGATATCTCAGAGAAAACAGCACTGTCTACTCGCCTTCCTAAACAGATTGTATATAGAACCAATACTGGCAGGCCATTAAGTGGTCGCATTACAAAATCCAACATGCATGCACATTTTTAAAAGCTCTGTAACTCTGACAAAGTAACTTTCACCCAGATCCCAAAAAGGCACATTTGCAACTATCTGCTTGCCAAATTTCAAGTTTCCACCACTGACATCCCAGAGCTGTTCAAAAAGTCAGTATTTTATAATGACTAAAGAGTGGGAATTTTTTTCCCTTCTTAGATCTGAAAATGGTTAAACAGTTTTGGCTCAACCTATCAAAAATTTGCTCCCTAACTGAAAAAAAAATTGACTGAAATTTGTAAAGATTGGAAAAAATATAAACTGAAAATTTGCAGAGGAGGGAGTTTGTTGCCATCATTTCACTTTATATTCCTCCGCTTCTCTAGCGAGTTCCTTGTTTCCTCCGAGATTCTTCCCTTGGCTCTTTTCGGTTTCTCTTTCTCAGCTAATTTTACACATTGCCTGAAAGCTGATAAGATGACTAAATGGAAGACTTCAAGAAATACCGAAATGAAAGGCTCTTAAAGACAGCTGAAGATCGCAGAAGCCTAAAAAAATGCAAATGGAAACTGATGCTATACACGTCAATAATGGCGCTGAACAAGAAGGATAGAAAAGCAATAATTGACAGAACAGGCAGGGATGGAAGCGGTCTGCAAAGATTGCTACACCGAACTGTTCACACCTCAAATAAACGTCCCACTGTGAACACTTCAACAGACCAATGAGCACACAATCCGGTCCTCATCAGCCAAGTTTGACATGCAGTTTACCAAATGAAGGAACGAAAAGCTCCAGGAAAAGACAGATTGACAATCAAAATAAGAGCTGAGGCCAAGACCTCTGGAAAATCCTTGCTCAGAGGTTTTGCTGCTACTTAGAAATGCAGAATATACCATCCAGCTGGAAGGAGTCCAACGCCATTTTGTTGTACAAGAAGGGCGATCATGAAGAGCTAAAGAACTATTGTCCAATGTGACTACTCTCACATGTCTACAAGCTATTCACCAAAACAACAAACTGACTCTCACAGAGTCTGAACGAGCAGCATCCAAGAAAGCAGGCAGGTATTCAAAGGAATTTCAGCACATTGGACTATATCTTCTCAAAAACCATCTACTGGAGTGCTCAAGGAAACATTTCCTTTATGCATTGCCTTCGTTGACTATGAAAAAGCGTTTGACAGCGTAGCAATCTATATAGCACTGAAAGCTCTTGCTGAACAGGGCACCAACACTTACTACACCAAACTATTAAAGGAAAAACTCTCACTGCACTACGGATATAACTCTGTTCAACACTCCCCTTCGCATCCCAGTCAAAAAAGGTGTGAAGCAAGGAGACGTAGTTTCACCAAAACTCTTCACAGCCTGCCTCAAAATTGTAATGAGGCGGATGAGGTGGAATCAGTGTCAATGAAAAGCTACTAAACCACTTCAGATTCACGGATGATATCATGTTGATTGCCGAAAACACTATCAAACTACAGAAAATGCTGCAAGAACTCGACACAGAAAGCAACCAAGTTGGACTGAAAATGAACCTCTCTAAAACAAAATGTATGCAGTCTAATGCCTTGCCAAAAGCCCAAATAATAGTCATGGGAGAACAAATAGAAGTTGAACAATACGTCTATTTGGGCCAAAAAATTAACATGCACCACGATCAGGAAGGCAAACTCATGCGAAGAAAGCAAGCTGGCTGGCGCGCACATTCAAGTCTATCGAGGATATTCTCCAAGGAAAAATCAACAAGGCAATATGCACCAATCTCTTCAAATCAACAGTATTGCCAGCAATGTTGTACGGCAGCAAAACATGGGCACTGAAGATAGAGGAGCAACAACTGTCACGGAGAGAGCGATGGAAAGAAGAATTCTGGGGATCTCAATCCAGTACCGAGTCCCCAGTGAAGTGATCAGATAGAGTGGAGCGCAGGACATCATTGAAAGCAGGAATAGTAAAATGCAATAGGCTAGGAATTAGCTAGGCTGACTGACAATTGATGAACTACTGCTGTTGCCGAGTGGTACCCAAGGGAACTGAAAACGGTTGACCTCTAAAAAAAGATGGGAAGATTTTATCGTGAAAAGTCATGGATGTACCCAGAAGGAAGGCCAGGAAAAGAGAAGAATGGAAGACATGTTGTGACTGGCGCAATCTATATGAGACCAATGAAGGTGATCAAGATGAACTGAAAGTTACCACTTAGAATGGAAACGATTCTGCAACCTCAAGTGTAGGCACTGCTGCATTCCCAGCATCTGATACAAAGAGCCATAGATCCATATAGGTGTAATGATTGTAATTATCTCTCACACACCCAAGTTTGCAAGGAAACTATGAGCAAAACTACTCCAGTATTTTTCAAAACTAAAGCCAGAGGACTATGTACATGTGAGGTTTCATCACATAGCTCCACAGAGAACTACTAAAAAAAAGCAGGCACTGCATCATGGCTAACTTAAAAAAAAAAATTTCCCTCTACCTTACCCCCTTTTGCAATTTATATTATCCCATTTTGATCACACTAGCACCATTGGTCTGAATAAATAATCTGAATCCCCTTATCTACTTCCCCACACTTGAAAAATTCTACTCCTTTGCTCTCTTGGGCAAGTAAATTTTTGAAAATCGACTAAAGTAGTATAATTGTTTTAATCATCATTGTATGCGCAGGCAAGGGAGACTTTGTGCCTGGGCTGGTAAGTTTCTGTGTGCAATTCAGAAGGCTGCATTTAGCTTACATTTGAGTCCTCAGGTCTAGAAAATATACTACAACTAAATGGAAAAAGAATCTTGAAGTGCAGTTTTAATTATCTTCAGGAAAGTATAGAATGTAGAATACAGTGAACCTAAAATAATTCAATAAACCAACATTCAACAAAAATATATATTTAACATGCTGTTATTAGCTGAAGGATTCTATTCCACTGACATACAAAAAATGCATATATTCACAGAAGATAGAATTCATTTTGAAACAAAATGTTAGGGCTCTAACTTTTTCTCAATGTATTATTACCGTCAAGTATTTCTAAGAAGACCTCCCAGTTGCTTGAAATATTAATATCTTCCTCATAGACATGATAATCCAGAAATACAGTGCCTGGATTCTTCCAGGTTTTCTTTCGTAGGCGAAACCTATAAATATGTTTAAGAAAACAGTAAGTTTTTGTTCACTGATACCAACGTACATTGGCAATGGATTCTATGACAATTTTTTTTTTTTGAGCTCTGGAGAAAGGTGTCACAAAATCATGACACTTAGTTTACACTGCAATTGGGAGGCATGACTGCAACATACCCAAGCTAGCTTTGAAAGAGCTAGTTCGCTAAAAAGGTAAGTGAAGCCGCAGCAGCACAGACTAACTGCCCAAGTATGTACCCAGGGACCCTGCGTATGTACTTGTGTCTGTGACGTTATCTGTGCTTCTGTGGCTTCACTGCTATTTGTGATCAAGATAGTGGGGGTATGTCTATGCTGCAATCACATTTCCTGACTGCAATACAGATGTACTTTTAACACACAGAGGTTTTACAAACCACCCCTATTCTGCTCCCAGCCACACACAGGGTCTTCACTCCTGCAAGAGGCCCAAGATTTTCAACTATGACCAAATTTTCTCTCTCTTTATTGGTAAATATGACTTTTCTTGCTTCTAAAAATTCCAATCTGGAGATTTTATAAAATTAACAGTATACCTTCACTCCGTCAAGTGGCTGCATGGAAATCTGGACCCTTAAGCACATCAGTGTTGTCATTCATGGCCACTGGAGCTGGTTGCTAGAGAGCAGTCTCTCCTTCAGCTAAGAGTTTAAGAATTTTCCTCTACAGCATACCCAATATGGCAGCCCTGGACTTCAGTCTTCAGCTATTAGATTTCTGAGAGGACCCTGAAATTGCTGGCTTGGGGACCAATGATCTATGTAGCACATAATTCTACTTTTAGCCAGCAAGCTGGTCTTAGAGAAAACTGTTTATTTTATGGCTAAATTTAAGCTGCTTGATGTATGCCCTCCAGCTATCAGACATGTGAAGCGCTCAGGAGAACTACAGGTTATCTACCATATACTCTAACAGCAGTTTAAATGTTGTATAACTGGTGCTCTACTATGAATTGCAAGATTCTTAAAAAGGGGAAATAGCAGCAAGTTTATTAAGTTCATAATCAAATACACTGTGAAATCTCATGTAGATATGAAATAGTGGAGTATACTTTGTATGTTATTTAGGTCTCTTAATGCAAGACTCTTGTGTGTGAATAAGTGAGCCTAAATTAAACCAGACATACCAAAGAATTCTGAGATGACTCATCATACTTCTATTTTCTGACAATATTGAAATATTACTCTCTCTCATCTGTAGGTGGGTTACTCAGAGAGGTTTCAATTATGGCTTTTGAAACCTAGTGCTGATAAGGAGATGTTGCAAAGCTGCCATATACCGGGGAGCTCTAGGAAGGATTGTGCTTGTTAGTAGGAGTACACATGCGCAGGAGAATATGGGACGATGACTGTATCTGGCCAATCCATGGGGTGCATAAGGAGAGGGACAATGGGAAGAAAGAATGGCTTCTTAAGCAGGAATGGAAAAAAAAATTAGTGGTGTTATTCTCCCCACAAGCTCTACCGACAGCTTTTCCTCACTAAACACGTTTTTTCTTCTTAAAAAAAAACCACAGGAGAGATACTTAGAGGATGGATGTCTGACTCACGTGGCTCATCTTGCAGATCTCCTCCAGCCCTGAGGCAAGAGGTTAAAGTGTATGGAAAAATCAGAAGAGGCAACATGTCAGAGCAATGCCACAGAGCAGCATTTTTTCTACTTCTACACAGAAATGCTTGGACTGTATCTCTCAGAGACTAGTCTTTTTATTGTGAAGTGTTTTTCTTTTCTTCCCTTTTCTGCTTTTAGAGAAGTACTGTTACCTTTAACATAGCCAACAGGCAATACCATTGTGACAGAATAGAAGTGCAAACAGACCTGAACTTATAGATCGCAGTGGTAAGCCATTTCAAACAAAGGCATTTCCATTTAAACAGCACTCCCTCAATCTTTCCAGATGGAATGAAGGCCAGAAATTTACCACAAATTAATCTTTTATATTCACAGTTTGGCTCAGACAACACAATAACTGATCACCTTTCAACCACCTCCAAAAAAAACCACGAAAAACTAGCTGGGACTGATTATATTAATACTTTCTCCCATAAAGGAGAAACAAAATTTCCTCCTAATATTTATAGCAGATCCTCTTGGCTTCTGAGAAACGGAAACAGAAGAACTCTTAGTTCTATTTAATCCAGCAGTTTTAATCTTGACTGTATGTTCTTTACCTGTCAATAGTCAGATCTAATCCACATTGCTCCCTGAGTTGAGGAAGTAGCTCCTCTTTTGACTGACGCACAGTCATTCCTTTAGCAAAAACAGCATCTAAAAGAAACTTGCATGGCTGTGAACACAACAAATATACATTTATTAGTGCTAGAATTGTTTCTTTACAAAAAGAGTAAGGAAATCAGTATCTCTCATTCATGCTGTAGTCTTGCTCAGTCTCCATCACCCTAGAAAATGACAGCTGAAAACGTTGTGTGAGCAAGACATTCAATTAAACTGATTCAAAACAGGCTGCTCTCATTAGTGCATTAGTAGCTCTTTGCAGCTTATTTCCAGTTTATTTACAAACCGGAAACTTCACTGAAATAAAGGCACAGTAGTTAAGAATTAGATATTGTGTACATTATTAAACCTTCAGAAACATTATAAAACGTGATGGTGGCATTTGCCTTTTTCCCTAATAGAATAGATATATGGGCATTAAAATTATTTAGAAAGCTATTTTTCAATTAAGTAAGTCCTGTCACCACACTGGTGCCATCCTTCTTTATTTTTAATGTGCAATTTACTGGCTCCATAGTACAGGACTTCTTCCTCTGTTGAAGAAAGCTGTTCCTATTTGGAAATTGATTTTTAATCAAAACATTGTCTGATCTTAAGTTAGTGATCAATTTCATTTCATGCATTATTCAATCAACTGTTCTTTTCTGCTTACACATCATACTAGTAACTGATGAAACTGCAGTGTATTTATTACACGTGTAAATAAAGCGCAACTTGGGTGCACTTGTAAACAATGCAATTTTTATTGAATTGCATTGTTTACAAGTGAGACAAAACATGGACTCTACAAAGTTATTTTTACAGTCACTTAATTGTACTTTAATTATCAAATGGGTACTTAACATGTTAATCAACTATTACAAGACAGTCACTTTTGTTTCTAGCACTACTACAAGACTAGTCTAGTGCAAACAGCTGTATCACCATATTCAATTACTGAATCTTTCTGACAAGTGTTGCTTTGCAGTATCTGATGGCAGTAAATATTCTACCACTACATTATTAGAAAACATGACACCTATCAGAGAGTTCTTTCAATGTACATTGTCTAGTTAGGGAGGCTTTCGGGAAAGAGAATGCACGGAGTGAAAAGTGAAAATTTAGTGGGAATTTTACCCTTAAGATTTTTGGGGGGAAAATTAAGACTAATGCATATTTCAGTGTCTTCATACACTACTTTTAGAAGATTTTAAAATATAAAATTACTTACTTCTGGCTCATTTATCAAGAGCTGGTACACTTTGACTCTGTATTCCCCCTTCTTAAGTGCTCTTCCAAGTCTAATAGTTATCTATTAATTGAAAAGAATAATCATCAGAACTGATATTAAAAGTCAAAAGTTAGTTCTCTAACATTGCATTAACACTATCAATGTAGCAAGGATGCCATGAAGTAGGGTAGTGAATTACATCCAATTAGTCTGCAAAAGTTGCAGAGTCAGCCAACTAAATTTGGTTCTATTGTATAAGTTTTTAATTATTCAAAAGCTCATTTGACTAACCTTATTGTCATCAGAAAATGATGAAAGTGTCTCATTCAGCCGAACACTCTCAAACTCTTGATTGCTGGCATAGACTCGAAAGACCTTGAAGTGAGAGGAGAGAACTCCAACAAAGGGCTCCAAGTTTTGCTTGAAGGCAGACAGCGTAATTCTTTTATCAACATTCACTAGCAACCCTAACAAAAAACAAAAATAAAAACCCAACCTTGTGTTACAAAGTGCCCACTTAATTTGTGAAACCGTGTTTCCATATACTTGTTCACAGTTATTTGTATGGTAGCAATGCCTAAGAGTGCCAGTCATGGACCAGGTCCCTATTCACATTTTATCTATATTTGAACCTAAATGGCTTACCCACTGTCAAACAGGAAGTCTCTGGCAGAGCAGGGAACTAAATTTGGGTCTCTAGTGTCCCAGGCTAATGATCTAACCACGAGATCATTCTTCTTCTTCTTCTTGGAATTTTACAAGTTTGAAAACTATACAAGATGGTAACTAAATCAATGTATTCTATCTAAAAATCCACATTTTTAAGCCCTATGGGAATTATTCTAGAATATCCTAATAATTTCTGTGGGTGGACAGGATGCATCGCAGACATGTGGCAATAGGAAGGTTCCTTTGCTCAGTGTTCAACTTTACATTTAAATCCATCAGGAAATAAGCGCTTCGATTTACTGTTACATTTCAGTCTGCTTCTGTTTTGGTTTCTATATAGTTTTGTATTAGAGTTGGAAAAAGTAATAGTAATAACGTTTTCCAAATAAAGTCTTAGTATTTTGTATCATAAAGACAACATATAATATATTGCTTTTACCAACAGCAGCTTTGTGAAACTCAGTGTTGAACATAATTACACCGTAAGAAAAACAGACTTCAGGAGACTAACTGAAAGCTAGAGATCTGGTCCCCAAATTGTGGGACACACCCCATGGGGGTGCAGAGGAATATTCAGGGGGGCACGGCAGGGAGTGCCACCCAGTCCTGTTCTACCCCCAGCTCTACTTTGGCTCCCAGCCCTGTCCTGGCGTGGGGATGGGGTGGGGAGAGCAGACAGATTACATTATGGGTAAGGGTGGGGGGGGAAAGATATGACATCTAAATGCCTATCACTATTTATCTGGATCTAGAGCCATGGTCTAGGTGTTTCTATCCCATTACCAACACTACATGCCATCCAGCTTTTATATAAGTCTCTAGCTAGCAGACGTGAATTTGAAATCCTACCCATTACCCTGCCATTGGAAGAAAGGAGCATGCTTTCCCTTCTCTTCAGCCCACCCAGGAGCCTCTTAGCTACTTCACTGTGTATGTGGGGGCTGCCACAATTCTACTCTACCGAGGATGGATGTGTTTGCTATTTCTGTACCCACCTCGCCCTGGCTGCTACAGCTTCATCAGTTGCTACTCACAGCTTTCCCAATCAGCAGATTAAACTTCCCAGATTATTCTCACTTGAACTGCTGCCCACAACATTTTGAGAAGCTGTGATGAGACATCAGAGGCCCTACAGCACTCTGTTTACAAGTTCAGAAAGGCATCACTACACTGGTTCTTGTTTGAAAGGTTGCCTCTGCAACCATTAAAAACTATTAAAATAATTTTAAAGAGAAAGATCAGAAACGATGATTTAGGTCCTTCAACTCTCCAGAGAAATTTTCCTACTTGCAACTAGCTTTTCAAGACCTTTTTGTATCTTCAGTCGCAGTATCATTAGGCAGTATTACTCCAAGAACACTTATTTAGAGCCAAATACAACATGGTGAAACACCTGTCCTACTGAAATCAATGCAACTATGCAAGTAAGGCAAGCAGGATTGGTCCCTTATTTCCAGACAGGAAGAATTCTGTCAAGGGCAGATCCTCAGCTTACACAAATTGTCATAGTTCATGGACTTCAATGAAGCTATGACAATTTACACAATTTGAGGATCTGCCCGTCTGCCAATAACTAGCCTTTAACATTGCTCATGAGAAACGATACAAAGAATGATGCAATTTATGGAGCTTATTTGTAATATAACATTACAAACCAAATTAAACTATTTTAAACAAGCATTTTAAACTATACTATATAACAGTGGGAATGCGCTGCTTTTTCTAGGTTTAATCTAAAGTAACAAAAAGTACAGTGAAAGGGCCTTATGACAAATGATTGCTAAAATAGGAGAAAATACATAGATACATTAAGTAATTTATGGATGCTCTCCAACTGAGTTATTTTCTGAAGAGAAATCTAAGTATAAAACATAACTCCAAACTTAACACACTTCAAAATTGTTCATGCTGCTGTACAAGATATATTTCAGCAATTTTTCCTCAATATACCACCAATTCATACAATGCAATAAGAAAGCATAAAAATCAACCTAAGAAACTAATACTTTTGTTTACCTATTCCTGTAAAATTGATCAGTATTTGCAGCGGTTCAAAACCAGATTAGGAAGAAAGTCTTTTCAAGTTTTAAAGGGAGATATTTTACAATTTTTGTTCTGACTTCTGCAGTATCTATTGTGACAGCAGGCCAGATGGCTATAGAAAAGTAGTGGGAGATAGATATATTAGCTCCAGGCTAAACAAATCCCTGGTACCAGGTTAAGTGAAATGGAAGCTGCTCCAGGTCAATTAAGACACCTGGGGCCAATTAAAAACTTTCCAGAAGGCAGGAAGAATGCTAGGTTGATTGGGACACCTGAAGCCAATCGGGCTGGCTGAAACTAGTTAAAAGCCTCCCAGTCAGTCAGGTGGGTGTGCATGTCAGGAGCTGTGGAAGGAAGCTGTGCTATTGGAAAGGCAGAGTATTACACACCATATTAGGCACAAGGAAGGAGGCCCTGAGGTAAGAGTGAAGTGGAGCCTGAGGAAGTGAGGGCTGCTGTGGGGGAAGTAGCCCAGGGAATTGTACATGTCATGTTTCTAAAAGGTCAGCTACCATAGCTGATACTATTAGGGTCTCTGGGCTGGAGCCCAGAGTAGAGGGTGGGCCCGGGCTCCCCCCCCACCTTTGCCCTCTGATTAATCACTGAGACTGGGTGACAACAGACTGTGCAAGAAAGGATAACTTCTCCTCACCTCCCTCGCTGGCGTATGATGAAAATGGCTCAGTAGACTGTGACCCTTGTCTCTAGAGAAAGAAGGGTTACGTGGAGGGTCACAGTGAGCCTCTGAGGCTAGCGAAATCCGCCAGGAAACGCGGGACCCACAGAGGCAAGGACAGAGCTTTGTCACACTGATTCTCTAATTGCGGTTTTATAATAAAAACAAGTGTTCAGTAAATGTTGTGTATCAAAACCATAGCTACAGGTTACAAAGGAAGTTTATTTACTCTATTCTTACTACTTCAAGATGTCTGGTTTCATAAAAATCCTTCAGTTCACAAAAAAAGTCCATTACCACCCACATTTTCACTTGGTTATCTCTTAGCATCCTAACGTAAATTTATACTACTATAGATATCTTATATTTTTCTTACTTCCCAAACTTCTCTTCACGTTAATTGCTGCTATTAATTTCATGCCAGTCTCTTCATTATATACAACCTACAAATAATCTAATATGGCTTTGTTGTTCTTTTCTATATACATATGTTTAAAAAAATAGTATAAAATATATGTTAAGGATCAACAGCAATATGACTCGTGTGTTAGACTCTTCAAATTTGGTATATCATTTTATTTGGGACCAGATATTCCCCTGTACTTAACCTACTGTCCTGAGGTTAGTGAAGCTCCACATACTCTAGAAACCTAAAGGATCAATAGCTGTGGAAACAAAATGCATTTTGTTCCACAGGAATTCAAGTCTCTTTACAATAAAAACATCTAAAAACAAAAATGATAGTATCAAAATTGTTAGGGTAAGTTATCACTACTATTTGCTCTTTGAGCTACAAGCAAACACGTTGTAGGACATTGTATGAAGTCAGAAAAGCTATATTGCATCTACCCTCTAGCCGTTTTTTTCAGTAAATATATACAAGGTGCTATTTCCAAGAAAATGAAGAATTATGACTGTCATTCTGTTGTTCACTGGGAAACTTCACCACTTTTCTTACAAGAACTAAAGTATTGTAACACGGCTTAGCAAGAGAACATGAAAATATATTGTTGCCTCATTGCTAAGCATTTTGAAAAAATGTGTTAAAACTGAGTGCTTCAATGGTCTAGTTCAGCAGTTCTCAAAAACTTTAGCAATCCAAGGATCCCCATTTTGATTTAAAATTTTTCGAGGATCCCCAAGTCCCTCTCTCAGCCCTAGGCCCCACTCCCCACTCTACTCCTTCCCCCAAGGCCCCACCCCGTCCCACCTCTTCCTGACCCCAGCTCACTCCATCCCCCTCCATCGCTCATTCTTCCCCACCCTCACTCACTTTCACGAGGCTGGGGCGCAGGAGTGTGGGATGCAGGCTCTGGAAAGAAGTTTGGGTGCAGGAGTTCTGGGAGCAGCGCAGAGTCACGTCAGGCAGGGAGCCTGCCTTAGTCCTGCTGCGCTGCCAGACTTTTAGCACCTAAAATCTCCCAGTTTGGCTTCAGTAGCCTCTGGGAGCTGGAGCTAGAGCCTGATTCTGGGAAGCGCTGGGAGGGGAAGGAATTGATCAGCATGGCCCGGGGACCCCCAGGGGTCTGCAGACCCCAGTTGGAGAAACCCTGGTCTAGTTAAATTTTAATAGTCTGTAAAAAAACAAAAAAAAGTGTCTCCATGTTAAAAGCTAGATGGATTAAAAGGTATTTTTAATAAAACAGAATAAATACATACATTTCTGTCCTTCTCCTGAACCTTCATCTGCAGCATACGGCTCTGCTTTGAAGTACATGTATTGTGCTTCTCCCGTACTCTTGCCACTTTCGTCATATTCACTGTCAGTTCCAGAATCTTCTTCTGCTGTGTCCCAGGTTTCTTTTTTTCCTTCATTTGCTTTAGATCTCCTACTACTAGTGATGCTATGAGAGTCAAGTCCATTAGCCAAGGGGATCGGGGCATTGTCCACATTGCACAAAGTGTCACTGCTGTGACTCGAACTAAGAATATCACTGTCCACTGAACTTGTGCTTCTGTCATTATTCACATCAGAATCTGACCGCTCCTCTGACTGGAAATTTTCTGGATCAGAAATCTGAATTTGGTTTTCAAGTTCTCTGTTTTCTGCTGATGCTAAAGAGTCTACCTCATTCAAAGGTGATTCAATGTTTTCAAAGTCACTTGCTTCTGTGCTCTTGCTACTGTCTCCATTATCCCCTTCCTGCTCTTGCTGTAACGACAAGCTTTTGAGTTTTTCAGTGCTCTCTTCCAGGATAGCCTCTACAGATATCATATTACCCAGAGGTCCTTTCACTCTTGCACAGGCTTCATCCAAATTGCCCGAATCTCCACTCGCTTTTTGATTGACTGTCCTTTTAAATTGAGACCCAGGAGAGTGTTCTGGCAATGAAACATATAGCCTGATTGTGTTCGCATGACGATCCAAAAGTTTCCACAAATGGGAGTCCGTATATGCCATCTGGCGATCCAAAGACTCTGAACTTTCAACGAATACCTAAATATAAAATCATACAATTATTCTAAATATCTACGTTACTTAATAGTATAGGCAACAACATACAATATATACTAGTATTCAGAATGCATTGGAAAGATGACAGTATAAAAAATTACTCTTTTTAAATCCCAGTTTTAGAGGAGATTTAATAAAGGATACCTAGCTTATTAATCATTTTGAGAGCTAAATAATTTAGTTTTGCATATATTAAATAATCATACTAGGCAGATTACAAGTAAGTTGTAAATAGGTGGATAGGGCTCCTACCAGCACTAAAATATTGTAGGCCAAATTTAAAAAAAAAAAAAAAAAACTTTCCTACATCTAGAAGGGTAATATGGATACAGAGTAAGCTGCACCTGTGCACTTGTATTTTTGTGATGGAGTCAAGGTTAAGACCCTTTTGGAAGAGGGACCCTAAGTCTCTTTCTTAAACAATATCATAAAATCAAGTAAGTGCAAGCCCTTAAATATATGCATGGTTGATGCAAAACCATAGGTTATTTGCATCTTAAGATTCAAAGGGCTGTTTTGGTGGGAGGTGAATTCCTGTTTCCCTTCCTCAAAGGTTTCCATGCTTTATTGAGATTTCCTCAGATGAAAAGGCTTTGATGCAAGCTCATTATGGAGGTCGATCAATACTGTTATTTTGCTCAGCTACAGAACAATACAAAGCCCTCACAAACCCCTGCTGATCCAGATGCAATATTCCTATGTAGCAACATGTTCTGATACCAACAAACCATTCTTGATCCCAAGCCTCAAAGCCAGAAGATAATTAATGGAAGAAATGTCCCCTGTGACCAGTTAAACCACCACAACAGTAGACACGAAGACAAAGCTCCATATGCCAAAATACAAAATGATTCAAGTTCTCACCTGCACTAAGAAGCTACTGTTGGAAATATTTACTATAAATACTCTGATCAAAGCTACCAGATTGTAAGAACAGGTTTTTTGTTTGTGTTTAAGTTCTGAAGGAACTCCCTTTCCAGGAGCAGATATAATGGTCCAGGGTCTTGAAATACAAATTTTACCAGTCTGTGAGCAATAGACTGCCCCAGCTGCCTTCATAAGATCCTAGCACTAATGCTGTTGAACGTCAAAGATCAGTCAGATTGCAGAATGCTGGAAACAGCTCAACCTTGTCTTATCCATCTGGTTTCAGATAACTCTCTGACCCTAGCTCTCTTAACAGTACAAAATTTGTGAGGTTCTCAAACTGAGGGGATTTTGGTCTGAAGAAAAAAAAATGAAGTAAATTATATATCCAGTTCTACATGGATTTTTCTAACTTTTACAATACTTAAGTAATGGTTATAAATATATTAGAAAAGAATGATTTAAAAAACAGAGATCTTACCTTATTACTTCGAAAAAAACCTTCAGCTTTCAGCGTTTTGTTGCCCACACTGAGAAGACGCAAGTCATTGTAGCAACGTTCCAGTACTACCCGCATTGTTTCAGCAGGCAGACGTACAGCCTACAACACCATAATGCAGTTTAAGAAAAACAGAATATCCTTTCATAAATATTTTTACTTGATTTCTAAAAGCTACTACATGGGAGGAGAAACTTTGGTTATTATTAGAATATGTAAAATAAAGAGATTAAATCAGCCTGATTAAACTGTTTAAAAAGTTTGAAGGGAACAGTACAAAACCATTCAGTCTCACTGTTTTCACCTTGTCATACAGGATGAGAACAAGGCTACCTTAATGAAATTAGAAGGCAAATTCAGAACATAAACAAAATACTGCTTTAACTGATATGCAGTGAACTTTTGAAATTCACTTCTGCAGGAGGTCAGAGTAACAAACGTTTTTAAGAGGGTTGGTTAAATTTTTAAATGGCTAGATATCTGTAGCTGTGCAAGTTAAGACGACTGGATTCTTTCCACTCTCATTCTTCAGGACATAATCTGACTGACTATCTTCTGAAGCATCAAGTATTCCCCACTAGTCAGCCATTTTCTATAAGGAGTTTTGATAAAATAAGTTGAGTGAAATTTTATTTTTGAAAGCAAACACAAAAACAGGATCGATTTCAAACCCTGTGAAATAGAAACATCTGCAAAATTTTGAATTTTGCAGGAGATTTTTTCCTTCCTTTTTCCAGTGATATTTCATATTAGGAACAGTTATATGGGGAGTTACATAAGGACTGACTAAGCTCAGTTTTATTCCACTATAATTCTAATAGTGACAGTGGAGTTACTGAAGTCTTATATCACTACAACGATGGTGAATCAGCCCCCAAATGAAGGAGTCCTATGCCATATAAAGCGGTCAAAAGTGGTAACCTGCAAGAGCAGTAAAACGCAGTAATCCCATAACACAACAAATTCTACCTCACCTATTTAGAAGCTGAAATTCAGATTTCAGGATTACGCTGGAATTTGAGCCATATATATTCATTCATATTAACACTGAGTGTGAGATTCCCTGCTGAGCCTCTGAGGGGCAGCACAGAACTTTCAGCTCTGGGGATGAAGGGATTTATCCTAATTCTTGGCTGTTCTCAGGGAAGGAGAGGACAGCAGCACTACATATTCTTACCCCACCACTAGCATGCTGCCTACACCAGGGGCTTGTGAGGGAGTCTTGCATGCAGCTGTACACGTCTTTTTCTGTGTCACAGGAATCTTCCCCTGGCTGGATATGGGGCTGTCGGGTCCCTTTTATGTAGTCTGAAGGCATGGGAGCAACATGAGGTTCTCACCCATGGTATTTAAATCATACTATGTTTTCATATTTAGATTGAATTAAAAAACTATAAATTACCTTTGAAATGAGTTCCTTGAATTCTGTAACTGTCTGATTCAAATAAGCTCGCACACTGATAGAAGGAGTAACAGATTCAGTCTTTAGGTCTACTACATGAACCTTCACCATAACCTCTGTAGCAAAGAGAAAATATGGTACAAGACATGATTCAGTTAAAAAAAATAGAAGTGTGATGTTCACAGTATACCGTTTAAAGACTATCATTAAATACACATGTGTTTTAACTCACTCCACTAGCAGTCACAATCACAGCATTCTACTTTCAGGCAGTAAGATAAGCAACTAATTTAATGCCAACTAGATAAAAATGTTATTCAGTGTATTGTCTAATTATAGCAAAGCTTTCTAGCACTGCTTTAATTAGACTGTCAGCATCTGCTACATAAAAATGTAACAATTAAAATAGTTAACACTTCTGAATGCTGCAGGTTTTACTAGAATCTAGTTCAAGAAAAAGATCTCATCCATTCACGCTCTTTTAAGCATTTTTGTTTCACATTGCAGAGTTTGTATTTATCACCACCACCACCACACCATACATTATAAACTTTAAGCTGATTTTGGATTTATAGAACTATATCTCTTACCTCCAGGTTTATAACACTGGAAAACCTGGTCAGGTCTTCTTGTTTCCAAAAGTAAATCAAACATGTATGTTGATTTGACTCCTCCAAGTAAGAGTCCCATTGGTATATCCTCCTCCTCCTCCTCAAATGATCGCTCCAAATAATCATGGAACTCATCATATTTAACAAGACGACAGCAGTCCAGAGGAACTGCTTCTTCTATATCCATTATCTAGAATGTAAATGCAGAAGTGAAATTAAATACTATTTCACAATAATGTGTATATATATATATATATATATATATATATATATATATATATATATATATATATATTTTTTTTCTTTAACAATGCATTTCTTTCCCCTCCCACAATAGCCCTTTGAGAATCCAGGCATGGTTCTTCCTGGCTGCATTAACTTCTCACATGAATCCTGACCTAGCCAAGGTCCTACTACCACTACCCTTTCTCCCACACATCTCTGGGCACACACAGTATTTAACTGGTAATGCCACTTGGATTATGGCTTTGCATGCCAAACAATCCCAAATAAAAGTGAAAGAGTTGCTGTGCTCAGAACCTTATGCTACTTCTTTTATCAGGCCGACAGAAGAACGTTTGAGGTTTGTTTTTCAAACTAGACAGAGTGGTTGAAGACAAATTTGTCCTGCTCAAAGCAACTATGACGAGAGAGAAGAATACAAGTGAAACCCAGAGTAGTTAGGAGCGGTGATTGTGTCTTCAGGTGCTCAAGGTCCCTGTTTCCACAATCTAAGAAAAACGTCTGGACAACAACGAAGGTTACATATTGGCTATAAGTGGTGACTTCAGGGCCATGGCATAAGTACTGTAAGCCCCAATTAACAGAGTCATGTGATCACATCACGATGTGAACTTTCAGTTTAAAAAACTAAGCTCCTATTCCATGATTGCAAAGAAAAGCTTGAAAATATGATGTAAGAGTACCAGATGGAGCAGCATCTGCACATAGAGCTATTGTTTCAGGCTAAGAGGAATGAATTGCCCCATGCATCTCAAATGGGGTATTCACTCCAAGACCCCCTGCTCTGGAGGGTCATGCTAACACCACTCTGGCAGAGAACATGGTGAGAGGCAGGAATGAAAGAACACAGCAGGTCCAATCCATCCACCAAAGCAGATACACCCCAGCTGCTGGGGTTAGCACTGAAGGGCCCACATGCTACCACTACTTTTGTGTGTGGTGGTGGTGGGAGGGGGTTTCCGGAGGTGAGGGTGGCAGGCAGAGACTGACCTTGCTGCCTCTTGTAGGAAGGAGATGGAACCCCACTGTGGCTGCCCCCAGGCAACCCTATCACCATTCGATTACACAGGAGTTGTGGTATGCCTAGGGTCCTGGATTTCCTTAATCCATCCCTGGCCTGATTGTCCTTTATAGTTAGATGTCTTTTGAAATCCGAGCATCTACAACACATGCTTCTTTTAGTCTATCTGAAAAGAGTCATCCATTGGCCCTCTAGAATTAGGAATAATGTCACTGGATCAAGTGTTCAGAAGCCTTCATGACAATTATCTTTTGCCTATATTTATTTTCACGCTATTACTGCGATCCTACTATAAATTGTCATACTTCCTCAAAGTATGGAGATTAGAGTTAAATCACTGATAGAAGAAAAAAATCACTTGTGATAAACCAACCACGAAGATGGCATTGAGGTTTCAGAATATGGTATGTGAAGTCAAACTGGTTTTTAAAAGGAAGTGTTGGTGCCACACCAATTATACAAAAACCTCATAGCTATCAACGGAATAACTGTCAGTAGTATCAAAATAGAATGCCTTGTGCTGCTTTTCTATATAAAAGAGAGCAGTCAAAGATGGTAATATGAACATTCAAAAATATACTATGGACAAATATTATGCATCCGTCAAATTACATCAGCCAGTTTTGCTACATTGCCAGGCCTGATGCTGTACCTTGTAAGCTATTTCTACAGCTTCCTTCAGTGTCTTGTCCTTATGAACTTCTAATTTATTCTCCATCATTATTTGTTTCACAGGATGCATGCAGAACAATTTTATCTGTAAAAACATCAATAAAATTAATAACCTTAATCTGTCACAAACACATTTGCAAATACAGTACACTGTCATTTATTCAAAATCCTATTACCAGAAAATCTGATCCCAGTGTGACCCCAAATTAGCCTTACAATAATCATCTGCTAATAAGTTGTCAGTGAGCCTTTTAGCACCTATTAATGCTAATCAACAGCTTTGCTCTTTTAATGCTTTATATTCTGTACTGTAATAAAGAGTTAGTTATTGAATTTATTTTCAATAGAATTGTTTTTAATTCTTTAACAAAGTGTTAAGCATTAACACCACAAAGCTATTGATTAGCTCTAACAGGTGCTAAGAGGCTAACTGAGAACCTATTAGCAGGTGATTCATGCATGTAGCGCTATGTTAGTGAAACTGCAGCTCAAAATACAACTTCCTTTTATCCAAATGCCTGGATAGCTGAAAGTTTGGGGTGTCTTCCTGGCCATTTGGATAAATGGACCATACTGTAATGTCTTTTAGTGTAAAACTATGTTTGAATGGACAGCGATATCTTGAACTAACCAAACAAAACACAACTGGAGCAGTTCTTCAGCTTTTGCCTTATTTCAACTGATTGAAAACGTTTTAAAAGGCAACACTGGGGTGAAGGTGGAAGGGAAACTGAATTGTAATTTTAAACCTTTTGTTCAGCAAATACTACTAGTCACAAAATGCCAGATCCAGAACTATAGAGACTGTCTACTATTTGGTCAATGTTCAATATAAAGAAATAAATTTTATATTAAAATGCATCCTCTTTCAAAATCTACCAACAAGGGATGTGAAAGTACAGTTTCATGTTAATATAATTTTTAAGGCTGTACAGTGCTGTCACTGCAAAACAGCATCTGCTCCTAAGGCAGACTGATTGAAATTCACCCCAAGGAGTGCACGATCACAGCTCCCACATTTTTTCTTGTTATATATTTTCAACCAGAAATTTAAATTTAAAAACCAGACAAGGAATCTCATTTCTGAAGGAAACTTCTAGGGGCCACATTGGTATACAGAAAGATTTTGAGTGTCAGAGACTGCTAAAATATGGCACTTTTGTTTACTTAGTGGTTTAAAATTCTGTAATCTAGCTGACTATAGATGATAGCCCTCCACTTTGTATGGCATTCAGATATGTAGCGCCTTAGTTTTTATTGAGTTACTTATGTAAATACTTCACACACTCACTAAAACTCATGGTATTGTAGTAACCATTTACAGCATATTTCAACTGTTAACAGAAGTTTAGAGTCAATGTTAAGCAACCTGGAATTCTAACCTTGCAAGTATTGCGCTCAATTTCACGTTGCTTCTTTTCTTGCTCTTCTAACTCTTTTTCTTTCTGTACCAATTGTTTAATATGCGCTGGATATTCATTCACTTCAAGAAATTCTATAAATAAAAACAAATTAAATGGTGATTAAAAGGAAGTCTACTTTTTAAATGGCACTTTTTTTGTAGAATTCTTCACTGTTTGCAATATCCTCTCAGCAACCTGACAAATTCCTCCCTTCCTACTTTACTCTTTTCAGTTAAACTACTGACTGTTTTCGCCTGTGTTTTAAGGTGAGGTGAAGTCAACTTGATGTTATTTCTTCAGTTGTACTCCAGCATTATCAAAGAGGTTAGAATTCCACTGAAGATAGTTTTCAGAGTAGCAGCCGTGTTAGTCTGTATTCACAAAAAGAAAAGGAGTACTTGTGGCACCTTAGAGACTAACAAAATTTGAGCATAAGCTTTCGTGAGCATCCGATGAAGTGAGCTGTAGCTCACGAAAACTTATGCTCAAATAAATTAGTCTCTAAGGTGCCACAAGTACTCCTTTTCTTTTTACTAAGGATAGTGTTAGATAATAATGCAGAGTCAGCAAGGAGTTTTGCTGTTTATCAAGGGAGTCAAGACTGAAGACTATGTTCTAAAGAAGAAGTTTATTACAATCAACTCACCATCCAGGAATAGGAGAATATTCCAACTTATATCATCAATATCATGATAAAATAAATGTGTTCTTTTTAATATAGAGCAGTGCACTAGGTAAGATTCTGTCTACAAAGGGAGAAATGTAGAATCTGTGACATTTCTCAAAAAGTTTAAGGAGGAACAAGTTAACACCTGCAAATGAAGCTGTCTTTTGGCCTACAAGTGTCACGCCCTGTGGAACTGGACACAATCCTAAAAAGTAGTTTAGGATGTCACCTCCTTTGTAGAAGATGTGGGCTGGCCATAGTTAGGCATTGGACAATATGAAAATAATATCAAAGGTTAGACACTGATGCTGAAAATTGAGAATCCTCACGATTTTTGTTTCCTGAGAAAATACTATCCAGTGTATCTTTGTGAAAACATGCTCGGCAGTTGATTAAAATTACAGGTTTTGTGGAACTTTGGAGTAAATAGCATATGGAAATTAATGGTTCTTGCTGGAAATGACCAATATCATTTCAGTCATTCAAATTTTGCATCACATCTATGTTCTCTTCTCTTAGATATTCTATTTTAGCCATCTATTTTGTAAAAATCCTTGGGCTGACAGCATTCTATCACCAACTAACTCAACCTATTGCAAGCTGGAGGATTGTTTAATGGTCTCTAATTCGTATCTTTGTTTCCACTAAAGCATATACTTCTTTATAGCTATTTTATACCTAAAGCAACCCAACTTCTCAGAAATCATTGAAACCTGGTACTTAGCCTATAGTTGTTCTCTTGTAATTTTTTTCCCTGTTACACACAAAATGTTGTATTTCCTTCGAAGCTAGAAGTATACCATTATTCACTGTATGGAGAAAAATACTGGCATGGGACAGGGATAAGGAGGTTACTTGCCTTATGGTAACTGGAGGTTCTTCAAGATGCACATTCCCTATCTGTATTCCACTGTGGAACAAACATGTGCTCCATGTGCCCCGAGTCAGACAATTTTGGAAGCAGTGTCCGTTGGCATGCACCTGGTGCCCTTACCCTCGGGCCTCCAAATGAGGAATTAAAGGGCATTTCGGCCAGCCGCCTCTCTAGTTCCTTCTTTACCACAAATCCAAGTAAGGTCTGAAGCACAGGGACCACACATCACAAATAACCTCCAGTTACTATCAGAATCCTCCTCCTCCTCTTTGAGCGCTGGTCCCTATGTGTATTTCACTGAGTGACTGACAAGCAATACTCAAGAAGGAGGAAAGGGCAAGGCTGCAGGCAGCAGAGCAGTTTGAAGGACTGCTGTCCCAAAGGATCCTTCAGCAGCAGAGTACTGTACTTGAGCACAATATCTCACAAAATATGTATGGGAGTCCATGTCACTGCTTTACAAATGTCAACCAGATACACTTCCTGAAGAAATGCTGTAGATGTTGCTTTTGCTCTTGTGTAGAATGAGCCCTCAGACCCTTGTCATGGAGGAAGGTGAGAAAACTGACAGTAAGATACAACCAGAAATCCACTTCATGATCCTCAGAGGAGACAGTTTGACCTCGGACTCTTTCCTCCATAGAGAAAGAGTCTAGGAGATTTTCTAAATCAATTGTGTCTTTTGTACATAGAAGGTTGGGATCAACAGGGCTCCCAATTGACCTACCTTCCTGGCTGAGGTGATAGCCACAAGGAATGCAACTTTTATAAATAAATGAGAAGTGGAACACGTAGCTAATGGGTTGAAGGGAAGCTTTGACAGAGCTTACAGCACAAGGTTCAAATGAGGGGCAAGCTTCCTTTCTGGTGGAAAGGTTCTAGTTAGGTCCTTTAAGAATCTGATAGTCAAGGGGTGAGTGAAAACCAAGTGACCATCAGATGGCACATACTGCCTGCTGCCAGGTGGACTCGTACAAAAAACTCATGGAAATGCCATCCATTTTGAGAGAAAGACGACAGTCCAAAATTGAAGGAATATCCTCTTACTTGGGCTTCTGACATGCCCTGATGGAGAAACGCTTCCATTTGGCTGAACAGGATTTCCTACTGAAGCTTTCTGCTGTTAAGGACCGTTTGTAGGGATTCCAAACAGGAAAGTTCTAGGTGTTGATGGCCATCCAAAAACCAAGCTGTAGGCTGAAGCATATTGGCATTGGGATGCTTGATTCTGCCCCTCTCCTGGGTCAAGAGATCAGAAAATGATTGGATGCCAGCAGGATAACAGCCACTGAAAGTACAGGAACCAAAACTGTCTGGGCCAATATGGGTCAATGAGGATGATTCTTGCAGTGTCTTGATGAATTTTCTCAAGGTAGGATCAGTAAAGAAGGAAAGGTGTAGCTCAGATGACTCAATGATAAAAGAAGGAGAGCATCACCCTGAGAGTGTAGACCTAGAGCACCTCTGGAGCAACACACGTTGCATGTCTTCTTCATTTGGGAGCTGAACAGAACTGAGTGAAAATGTCGTTTACTACTGACTTGTGCAATTCCCATTCATGATAGATGGCAAAACGCCTGAAAGTAACATAGGCGGAGTGTGGAAAAAGGGATAACAAATGCATGAAGCCGTTTTTTCGTCTTAGCGTGCTTGCTCGTGTAGATTCCATTCTAGGTGACTCACAAACATGAACACTATGGTAACAATTCCTTCCAGAGTAACAGCTTCTCTAACATGCTCTGTCCTGCTTGATTTTCACAATACTCTGTGGATTAATGGCTCCATAGAGAAGGCATACATCAGAGCCCCTGACCACGGGAGCAGGAAAGCATCTGACAGGGACTCTCTGTCGGCCCCCTGAATTGAACAGGCACTTTCTGTTTTGCCTGGATGCAAACAAGTTCACCTGACTACCTCTGGATGGAGTGACCACTCGTGGTGAGAAGGTCCTGCTGAGGCGATCTGGTTGCTAAAGTGTTTCTGGTTGCTAAACACAGAAGTTCCAGAGCCTGAGGGCTTCTTGGCAAAGGGCTGAAGACCGGGCTCCACCTTGCCTGTTGATGTAGAACACAGCAGTGGTATTGTTAGTCAGGACCTGAACCACTCTGCCTTTTATATGAGGCAGGAAAGCTTGACAGGCCAATCGTACCACTCTGAGCACCCTGAAATTTATGCGTAAGGAGCAACTGCAACTTGACCAACAACCTTGCATACAGAGATTGCCCAGCTCGGCTCCCCATCCCAGAGCCGAAGCATCAGAGACCAGGTTGATTGATGGGGACACGGCTGCGAAGGGGACTCTCTCCAGCCCCAATGTGGGGTCCAACCACCAAGTGAGCAACGACAGTATGTGGTCCAGAATCTTGACTACCTGGTTTATGTTGTGTCTGTTGGCAAAGTTGACTGGCACCAGCCACATCTGGAAGGGACTCGGATGGAGCTGTGCATGCTGGACGACGTAAGTGCAGGCTGCCATGTGGCCCAACAGCCTCAAGCACGTGTGAGCATTGGTGAGAGGGTGGGCTTGCGTATGTGAAATTAGGTCTGAAATAGCACAGAATCAGGCTTTGGGGAGGATGGCTCTGGCCAGAGTAGAGTTGAGGACCGCTCCTACAAACTCCAAGTGCTGCACCAGAATTAACATTGATTTCTTTCTCCTTTATCAATAGACCTAGATCGCGATAGCTGGAGCAATCAGACTGACGTGCCCCCGCACCTGATGCCGAGACCAGTGCTTGATCAGCCAGTCATTGAGGTCTGGGTAAATCTGAACGTCCAGACACCTCAGGTAAGCGGCCACTGGTGCCATGCACTTTGTAAACACTCTCAGGGCTGATGAGAGACCAAAGGGCAGCGCCGTGAATTGAAAATGGTGCTAGCCCAACACAAAGCAGAGGACACACCTGTGTCATGGGAAAATGGAAAATCTGAAGGACGCGTCCTTCAAATTGAAGGTGGCATATCACTCTCCCAGATCCAGGGAAGGGATGGAGGCGGCCAGGGAGACCATGCAAAACTTCAACTTCTCGAGATGCTTGTTGAGGCTAAACAGGTCCAGGTCTTAAGCCCCATTTTGCATTCGGGATTAGGAGATATCGGAAGTAGAATACTTTCCCCTTCATATTCCAAGGGACCTCCTTCATCACTCCCAGCCGTAGGAGGTTTTCTACCTCCTGAGCGAGGAGCTGCTCGTGAGAAAGGCCCATGAAAAGGAACTGGCAAAGGGGGGGTGGGAGGCAGGGACAGTCGAGAACTATAGGGTGTAGCCCAAGGACATTGCGTTGCGCACCCAATGGTCAGATGTCACTCACAACCCTGCCAACTGGAAGGGGCACAGGCAGGTGAGGAAAAAACAGGAAGATGGAGCCAGGTACTTGACTGGGGTGCCGTCCCCTGTCGCACCTTCAAAATGGTCGTCTCTCGCCCCTGTGGTGTTTTGAAGGGCCGGGTTGAGCAGGCAATCGTGAGGACGAAGGGCAGTGTCACTTAAACCCTTTGTCTTTGTCCTTTCTCCTGAAGGTCCCCTGCCAGGAAGACGCCCAGGACTGAGGTGGAGGAGGCAGAGGAGGAGGCCGAAACTGCTTTCTGGCCTGCTGCGGAGTGTGGAGGCCCGGTGACCGCAGGGTGGCCTAGGAGTCTTTAATGCCATGCAACCTTGCGTCAGTGAACTCAGAGAAGAGCCCCGCACCCTCATACAGGAGGTCCTGGATGGTGGCCTACTTCTCTTGGGATAGCTCCAAAGATTGTGACCAAGAACAGCACCTCATGGCCACTGCCTAGGTAACCACCCTGGCAGCCAAGTCTGTAGCGTCCCACGACAATGAGGGTGCCCTTTGCCACCGCTTAGCTCTCCTCCAGGATCGTGGCAAAGTCAAGGGCCAGGTCCTGTGGAAAGGCCTCCCTGCACTTGATAAGGGAGTCCCATAAATTAAAATTGTACCCGCCCAACAGCGCTTGGTGGTTGGATACCCAGAATTGTAGGCTGGCTGTCGAATAAATATTTCTGCTTAAGAGGTCTAGGTGTTTGAGGTCTTTATTTTTCGGTGTGCCGCTCACCTGTCTCTCTTGTCAACTGCGGACACGACCAGCAACCCCACTGATGGATGTGTATAGAGATATTCAAACCCCTTTGTGGGGACGAAATACTTCTTTAGGACTCCTGGGTGGACAGCTAGTGCAAGGCAGGCCAGGGTGGAGGATGATATGACATTGAACAAGCTGTCGGATTGCTCCTCCAACTCCTCAATTTCGAGTTGGTTGGTTTTTAAGTTGGTAGCCATCCTTTTAAGGAGAGCTTGGTGCTCCTAAAAGTCGTCGGGAGGACAGCTAATCCCGGAGGGCATGGCCACCGCTTCAGCCGGTGACAAAGACGATGAGGGCATCACCAGGGGAGGGGCAAGTTCCCCTTCCCTTTCTGGAGATGGCTCCTTGGGTGTTGGTGCCCATTAAGTTGTCCCCGTGGTGGAAGTATGGGACCGGCATCCCACAAGGGTTCCAACATGGCCACTGACCAGGCCACTGATGCCGTGATGGTCTCACTGGCCAACAGGGATTTGTACCCCCTTGGCAATGGGCTGAACCCTAACTCCGACTCGGAGCAGTCCCCTTCCGGTGCCCATGGAGGGGCTGTGGAGGCCTGCGTGTGCTGACTAACTCTTATTGGAGACTGGTGTTTAGAGGGCAGGGATCACCGCCTGTCCCTCAAGCAGTACCGAGGCAGCAGAGATCAGTGCTGCGATGGTGAGCGGTCCTGCACCAGCGAGGACTAGTGCCTAGCAGGCTGCCTGGGTGATAAAGATCTGCACGAAGGTGATCTTGGGAGGCTGGTCGGTACCAGGAGCATGGGTCTTGGTGCCTAAGTTCCAGCAATCTGTGCCTCATGGAAGAAGAGCTTGGCCCTGGAGACCTGGGCCTTCTAGCCAGCGACCAGGGTTGCAGGACCAGTGTCCTAAGCCATGGACAAACACCTGTGATCCGGGGACCGATGGTGCTCCCCTGCCCTTTGGGGAGGTCCCATGACTGGCTTGCCTTGGGGCTGCAGGGCCTTAGCCACTTCTGGCACCTGGCATAGCATCTGCAGTACCAGTAGGCCCACCACTTCTTTGGCTGCATGGGTCATCTCGGACAACGAAGGTCCCTGTAGAAGCTGGGATCCCCTACCACTCCCAGGAGTTGGAGGCGAATCCCTGGCTGGGCTAGGGGGGTCCAACCTTAGCAGTACTCCCCTGTAGCTCCAGGGTGGGCATGTGCCCTGAACTAGCTCCTTTGCCCAGAGCCTCCTTGGATGGTGCTGGGGAGCCCTTTTTCTTCTGACAGTTCTTGGGCATTGGCAACGGGGAACGGTGCTGGGAGAATCCCAGTGCTGGTGGGGCACTCTGTACCGCTAGGAGCGGAATCCCATCGGGAGGGCTCCGACATTGGGTACAGTGCAGCCTCCATCAGGAAGGCTCTCTAGCGGAAGTCCATCTCCTTTAGGGTTCTGGGACAAAAGTTTTTGCAAATCCTGCACTTATCCTTTATATGGGATTCCTTCAACAGCTGCTGTGAGGGTCACTGATAGGCATTGGCCTGTTGCATGACAAACACAGCTTAAACCCCAGGGAACGGGGCATGCCCCGGTCCAGGGCAAAGTTCCAGCTGGACTCTAACCTCTAAACTAACAACTAACACCGACTTAAAATGCGGTCATTGAAACAATGGTATTGAAGTAGCTAGACTAATAAGCAAGCAAGGAATAGTACAATTCTGAAGTTGCAAAATGGCCTTTTTTGTCTAAAAAATGACAGAGCTCAAAATTCATTATACAAGTCCAAAATATATCTAAACCATCAATGTAAGTTCTTTTAATTAAATCCCAAGGGGTCAATTCAAACTGATATTTTGCAGTTCTCTTCACAATGTTTGCTGCTAATTTCCTTGACTGCATAATCTTGCTCATACCTGTTCTAACTGATTAACTTTCTGGTCAATTTTATGCAGTCTAAAATTTCACCCAGCAGGAAAGGATTAAGGGAAACTGATGATTGTCTAGTTTTCCTTCTAATACAGTTACAATGGCAGAATGTTATTACATAGGCCAGATTTTCAATCCATTCCCCACATACATATGCTCAACTTTGCATGCACACACAACTGAGTGCTGAATGCTCTATCACCCGTATATGAGGTGATGGAATTCATCATCAACTGCATATGCAGGTGACAGCCATGCATCTACAAATAGATGGGACTGCCACCTGTAACATAGATGCACACGTTAAGATATGCTGGCCTGCTTCTCAACCACACAGCAAGTACAGCCAAGAACACTTTTTCAACCTGCACCTGGAGAGAAAAATGCAACTTCTTCTCTTTGATGAAGACCGTCGTGCAGTTATTCATGTTGACATTGACGCCATTAAGAAACTGAAGCTGAAGACCATTACACCAGTGCTTTGGAATCTGTATTGACTGCCAAATAAGTTTCTTGGTGGAATTCACAGTGCTGATTTTAACATACAAAGACCTAAATGGTTTGTGACATGTTTCCCACAAGACCACCTCTCTCCCAATGCCATACTGCTCCTGTTGAGATCAGAGACACTTAAGTTAAAGCTCCCTTGTTACTGGGTCTGACCCTTCATTATATACTGTGCAAACAATCCCTAGTGGGGCACCTAAGTGCTAGCACAAATAAATGGAAGTAAGCAATTGAGAGCACTCTCCCCATAAGGGATCACTGCTTCTGGATTTTACTTACTCTGGTTCACCAGAGCCCAAATCTGTCAATCAGCAGGCCCATCTTATCCCCTAGGTATTTATGGCAGGGAGGGTGTTGAGAATTGCAGAGATCTATGTGAGGTGGAAAGGTTTCTAATCTGCTGGTACTGGAAAAGCAATCCATTATGCTTGTGGGGGAAGAGGGCGCTAAATTAAATTATTTCAGGAGATCTAAAGTCCTGGTAGACGCCTATTTTTGTTATCAATATAAAAATAAATGAATATTCGGTATGGCTAAATTTAGTTCTAATACCAGCTGTCAGAATCTTTAAACAATTTTGAATGTTTTCCAGCACAGAAGCTGATCTATCTTCCCTTTGTGGCAATGGACTGGGGTTACACTAGATCTTTACTTTCTTTAAAAATATAGCTTTGAAATCACAAGCCAATTTGATCTCTGCAGTAATTTCATTGATTCTTATTCTAAAAAAAACCCACTCTATTCTGACTGATTAGGTGGTAGTATATTTTGTGTAGCTATTACTCCTGTTTTGGGTACATTTCCACAATGGACCATATCTCCCTGGATTTTAAAAGGAAAGGAAAAAACATGGACTAATCTTCATATGCTGGTTCTTCCCACAATTTGATATTTTAAAAACTAGCTTCTACTTTACAGAGCTTTCAGACACTGTCGCACCCCCTTTTCCCCCTCCCCAGTGTTCTATGTGTAGATATTTTTCAAATACTTTAAACAAGGAGATTCCATTCAGCACTACAAGAGAAAGAGCTTCTGAAGGCCTATGGGTTCTGGTTATACCAACAAGTCAAAGAACAAACCTTTCAGTGAAACCTATCAAACAGACACTCCTGTCCTGATACCATGAAATATCACACTGGCAAGTGAGAAAATTTTAAAAGGGTAAAGAGTAACTACAAAAGTAAATTGCACTTCTACTTTGCCTCATGTTTAAAAATTACTTAAGCTCATAAGAAGAAAATCAGGTCTAACAAACATAGCAATTAGAACCCCATATACACTCTAAAAAGCCTTCCTACTCTGAAATTAACATTTTTAGTAAAAAAAACCACACACTTACTTGCATTTCTTGTCGGATCCTTCAGTCTATATATAAGCATATATGCGTTTGTGGAGCTAGTAGGGAAAATATTTTTAAGAATATCAGTATTTGACTTGGAAGCCAAAATAAAATACTTTTATTAAAGTTATTAATACCATAAATAGTTGTATATGGCCACTGTAATATTGTATATTAATTCAGTAATCACAAATATTGTTTTAAAACATGAAATTCATACTATTGCTAGAAGTTCTGAAATTGTCATCAATTTTTAAAATTATTTTATATAAACATATTATACCATTTTTGCCATAATGTGGCACGCAAAAAGTTTGGTTGGTTTATATCAATATCAAAAAAGAAGTACTAGAGATATACTAACCTAGCAAAAGCACTGGAATAATAGCCTCTGCTTCCAGAGGCCCCACCATATGTTTTCTTAATATCTTCTTGGGTTATCTAGTAACAAAAACATTTTAAAAAAAAGGTTCATTCTTTGTCAAGTAACAATAGTCAGTGAGCATTTACTGGAAAAACTGACAATCATACTTAAGTCATTACTATTTTACATTTGTTTCTTTTTATTTTCTAAATGAGCATGAAAATAAAAGTTGTGTGTCTAGAAGTGATTAGGTCTCCCTTTTAGCTGGAAAATAAAGATCCTTAAACTTTTTTGAAGTGTGAGTTTCTTAAACAAATTTTAATATGCATTATAAGAAACATGACAGCAAATACAGTCTCTTTCAACTTCCATATACTTCTATAGCATGATTTAAAAATTCATATGAAAATCAAGTAAATATATTCAATGTAGAAAATGCCAGAAGGCACATTTCCTAGTAGATAAGAGTTCAAAGAAGGTCATACTTCAAAGAATCAGTCCCAACTGGAAAAATGTGTGTAGACGAAAAGCAAGTTGTAAGCTCTCTTAAAACACTTTGGGTCAGCTACCAAAAAAACCCTAATAACTACAAGTGATAGATTTGCCTGATTTAAAATGGTAAGGTAACAGGATGGCTTTGCTTAAGCTACACCTCAAATTCAATATTGTATGTGTGTGTACACATACATCCCCCATAGACTTGGTCGGTCCTGAGAGCATCCACAAGCATCACCATCATAACTTTTTTAAGTGTTTTGGTCGTAGAGGCTACTAAATTCTTTTTAGGGACAGAAATCTAGGATAAAATCCTTACTCAATGGGAATTCCGCCATTGACGTCAAGTGGAGCTTTTGTCAGTCAAACAATAATGGAGATTTATAGTTCTATGTTTCTATGCTAAATGTGACTGGAAGGGATTTCGTGAGGTCATCTAGTCCAGTCCCCTGCACTCATGGCAGGATTAAGTATTATCTAGACCATCCCTGACAGGTGTGTGTAACGTGCTCTTAAAAATCTCCGATGCTGAAGACTCCATAACCTCCTAGGCAATTTATTCCAGTGCTTAGCCACCCTGACAGTTAGGAAGTTTTCCTAAAGTCCAACCTAAAGCTCCCTTGCTGCAATTTACGCCCATTGCTTCTTAGAATTATAGAAGATTAGGGTTGGAAGGGACCTCAGGAGGTCATCTAGTCCAAACCCCTGTTCAAAGCAGGACCAACACCAACTAAATCATCCCATCCAGGGCCTTAAAAACTTCTACGGATGGAGATTCCACCACCTCCCTAGGTAACCCGTTCCAGTGCTTCACCACCCTCCTAGAGAAATAGTTTTTTCCTAATAGCCAACCTAGACCTTCCCCACTGCAACCTGAGACCATTGCTCCTTGTTCTGTCATCTGCCACCACTGAAAACACCCTAGCTCCATCCTCTCTGAACCCGCCCCCCCCCTCAGGTAGTTGAAGGCTGCTATCAAATCCCCCCTCGCTCTTCTCTTCTGCAGACTAAATAAGCCCAGTTCCCTCAGCCTCTTCTCATAAGTCCACAGCCCCCTAATCATTTTTGTTGCCTTCCACTGGACTCTCTCCAATTTGTCCACATCCTTTCTGTAGTGGGGGGCCCAAAACTGGACGCAATACTCCAGATGTGGCCTCACCACTGCCGAATAGAGGGGAATAATCACTTCCTTCTATCTGCTGGCAACGTTCCTACTAATGCAGCCCAATATGCCGTTAGCTTTCTTGACAACAAGGGCACACTGTTGACTCATATCCAGCTTCTCATCCACTAATTCCTAGGTCCTTTTCTGCAGAACTGCCGCTTAGCCAGTCGGTCCCCAGGCTGTAGCAATGCTTGGGATTCTTCCCTCCTAAGCGCAGGACTCTGCACTTGTCCTTGTTGAACCTCAGATTTCTTTTGGCCCAATCCTCCAATTTGTCTAGGTCACTCTGAATCCTATCAATAGCCTTCAGCATATCTACCTCTCACTCCAGTTTAGTGTCATCTGCGAACTTGCTGAGGGTGCAATCCATCCCATCATCCAGATCATTAATGAAGATGTTGAACAAAACCAGCACCAGGATGGACCCCTGGGGCACTCCACTTGATACTGGCTGCCAGCTACGCATCGAGCCATTGATCAATACCAGTTGAGCCCGCCGATCTAGCCAGCTTTCTATCCATCTTATAGACCTATTCTTGTCTTATCCTCAGAGGTTAAGAAGAACAATTCTCTCTCCTCCTTGTAACAACCTTTTATGTACTTGAAAACTTATGTCCCCTCTCAGTCTTTTGTTTTCCAGACTAAACATAAGTCATATTTTCTAGATCTTTAATAATTTTTGTTGCTCTTCTCTGCACTTTCTGAAATGTGGCGCCCAGAACTGCACTCAACACTCCAGCTGAGGCCTAATCAGCGCAGAGTAGAGCAGAAGAATTACTTCTCATATCTTGCTTACAACATTCTTGCTAATACATCCCAGAATGATGTTCGCTTTTTTCGCATCAGGGTTACACTGTCAACTCATATTTAGTTTGTTGTCCACTATGACCCCCAGATCCTTCTCCACAGTACTCCTTCCTAGGCAGTCATTTCCCATTTTGTATGTGTGCAACTGATTGTTCTTTCCTAGGTGGAGTACTTTGCCTTTGTTCGTATTGAATTTCATCTTATTTACTTCAGACCATTTCTCCAGTTGGTCCAGATCATTTTGAATTTTAACCCTATCCCCCAAAGCACTTGCAACCCCTCCCATTTTGGTATCGTCCACAAACTTTATAAGTGTACTCTTTATGCCATTATCTAAATCACTGATGAAGATATTGAACAGAACCAACCCCTGCGGGACCCCACTTGTTATGCCCTTTCCAGCATCACTGTGAACTACTCATAACTACTCTCTGGGAACAGTTTTCCAACCAGTTTTGCACCCATCTTACAGTAGCGCCATCTAGGTTGCATTTCCCTAGTTTGAAATGGTCATGGACACTATATCAAAAGCTTTACTAAGGTCAAGACGTATGAAGCTTTGGAGCAGGATAGGATTAACACCACTACCTTTGAATTATGGCAG
This sequence comes from Natator depressus, assembly GCF_965152275.1. Classification (NCBI taxonomy): domain Eukaryota; kingdom Metazoa; phylum Chordata; order Testudines; family Cheloniidae; genus Natator; species Natator depressus. The sequence goes on along the minus strand of NC_134239.1, from coordinate 36,954,026 downwards.
AACCATCATTAACTCTTTGAGCAAGCAGGAAGTTGCCCTTGTCTATTTTAAAGGGGAAGGCATAAGACTAAAGCTGCCAAGGCTTTCACATTTAATAGGAGACTTCCATTCCTACAAGATAGGTTTCAGAGTAACAGCCGTGTTAGTCTGTATTGGCAAAAAGAAAAGGGGTACTTGTGGCACCTTAGAGACTAACCAATTTATTTGAGCATGAGCTTTCGTGAGCTACAGCTCACTTCATCGGATGCATACTGTGGAAACTGGATGCAGTTTCCACAGTATGCATCCGATGATGTGAGCTGAGCTGTAGCTCACGAAAGCTCGTGCTCAAATAAATTGGTTAGTCTCTAAGGTGCCACAAGTACTCCTTTTCTTTATTCCTACAAGACTTTCCCTCCCTTAATCATCTGGATGCCTTATGGAAGTTCACCAGAACCATCCTCAAAGTCTTTACAGGAAGACAGTGCCAGGACCATGCACTTTTCTCCCAGGGTCAAGGAACAATTCCTTAAGAGAAGAGAGATGGGAATGTTAGAATTCTCAAAATCTTTAGCCAGAAAGAATATGTTGTATTTTCTTTTGTATAGAGGTGGTGTGGAAGAAGGGGGACAGTAAATAAAGAGAGAGCAAAATTAGCCTAAACTTAAGATTTCTATTAAACAGGATAAAGCAGCATGGAGAAGCCATAACATGTCCTGATCAGCTGAAGCAGGTAGCCTTGCCTCTTCCCATATCCGGAAATCTCTCATATTGCTTGAGAATTAATAACAGCACCCAATTAACTTGCTATATTGCATAGACAGTGACTGATGACAGACCTTGTTGCAGGCAGAAGACCTGCTCAGAGGAGCAAACAAACTGCCAGTGGGGTGGGGGCACCATGACAGCAAGTACTGTAGAATGAGCCTACAATGAAGACTTGTAGAGTGCTACCACAAAGAATGCACCATTATTTCCTAGCTATTTGGTTTGCATTGCTACCTCCGTTTCTTGATCCAATAGTGAAACAACAGGCAAAGAAGGGGAGGGAGGGGAAAGGGATTAAAAAAAAAAACGAACACATTCAGAAGGCATTCTTCCCTCAAAGAGAAATATTTTGGGTCCTCACAGATCCAGACAGGCTAAATCATGCAGTCTGCACTGATGGTGGCTGGAAATATGAGAAGACTTAATATATGAAAAATTAAAATAAAGAATTACATGTAACATTCTTCATATGAAAAGATTTTGCAAAAGCACTTAACATTCAAATTAAGTAATGAATTATACACATGAACAAGTTGAGGCTAGATGATGAGAAGCTGAAAAAGTGATATAAACTAAATTCTGTGCACTGTAACTTCAAAAATATGCATGTTACTTCAAATACTACAAGTGAGAGTCATGAACAATAATAAAATCTCATTGTTTCATTTATGGGGAAAACAAAGCAGCAAATATTACTTTACCTTGCTGACATGTTGATCATTGAAGCTATACCACTGCTCATCATTAAAAGATTTTATGCAGGCATAGTAATGGCCACCAGCAGCACTTCCTGAATGGACCATTACAGAAAAGAGTTCATACAGTAAAGAATTCTAGAGAAGAAAAATAAATAGATAAATCAAAGCAAGGTTTCTCAATTGTGTATAGTTACATGAAAAATAACTATGGAAACAATTGTGCATAGACCTCTCTACAAGTACTATTCTGCATTATTATTAGTAGAATTACAGTAGCACCCAGAGGCCCCAACCAAGATCAGAGCCCCATTGTGCTAGGCGCTGTAAAAAAAAAAAAGCATAGTAAGAGACAATAAGCTCTTTGGGGGTGGGGACTATCTAAAAAACAGGAAAGACAAAGGAAGTATCTTCATTTTACTAAATGTGGAAGAGAGGAACGGAAAGAGGAGTGACTTTCCAAGGTCACAGAGACAGGTCTCCTGAGTCCTAGTCAACTGCCTTAAAACCACAGGACCACCCTTCCTTCCTATACAGACGCTGAATATGAACGCAGATACAAAATATAAAATTTTATCCCTACCTTACTTACAATATATTCTCCTTATCCAAAAAAAACAGAGGGAGCCTGCTGTAGAGTATGAACCTGGCATTAAAAATTAATAAAAATAATTTTCAGAGAAAAAACTAATCTGATGTTAAGGATGGGAAAGTTTCACTAACTCAAAAGAAAAAATAATACGGTACAGTTTAAAAAATGTGAATAGTGCCAACCCAGGAAGTTAAGCTCAAATTAAATTTATAAACTCCACAAACATCTGAACGTACAGACATTCACAGTTGACTCAACAACTTTAACTCTACGCAGGCTTATTTCACCTTAACTATGGAAGCAACTGCTTGCTCTCTAATATTTAGCATAGACAAGGCATTTATCTTCAATGTAATTTACAAACTTTAATCCTCATAATACTCGTGAGGCATTACTGTTAAAAACAATTTTCTTATGTCGGACAGTTAACATCCACATTTTACACATGGGGAAATTGAGACAAATAGGTACAGTGACTTGCCTACAGTCACGAACCATGTCAGAGCAGGGATTAAAGTATTGACGATTAGACCATTACACTACCATTCTTCTCTGTACACTTTCAATCAATGTGTAATGAAGGCCAAAAAGTAGTTTCCTTTTTTTTGGGGGGGGGGGGGTATCTTTAAAACGTAATTCTGTGTTATAAAATTTGGACTGGGGCATGGGGGGAAAAGAGTGGGGACCTCTATAGAACCAGAAACAAAAGTATGTGATTTCCTTCATCATTCGTCCGAAGGCTCAAGAGTCTGAAGTAGTAAGAACTTATGTAACATTTTCCATTGAAGGCTTTTCTTTTCACAAACATGAATTTATTAAATCCCCAACTTCCTGCTGAGGTAGGGTAAACCTCTCCATTTTATATATGGAAACACAGAGGCACAGAAAGATGAAATTACTTGGCCAAAATGCAGAGTCATTGTCAAATCTAGGATTAAGTAATGGGTATTATGACTTTCACTCCCTGCACTAATCAAGTGACTGTTAACTAGCTCCTACTTCTCAACAGAGATTTACAGGAGTCCCAATACCTCATTTATCAAGACTGAAACTGAACACTAGCACTCCAATGTCTAATTTATTAGAGGACCAGAATGTAGATATTACACTATTAAAAACAGTCTTTAAAGGGTTTATAAAGGTTCAGTTCTAACCAATCCATGGCTTCCTAATGGGTCTAGACTGATACAAGCTACAGGCCATCTAAGTTCCCTCTAAGATGCACATCCTTGGAGCAGGCTATAAAGGGCCACACAGGTGCACTGCCACAAGCACCAGGAGAGGAGAGAGGTGGGGGATGGAGCAAGTTGGGGCGTGCAGAGCTGCCTCGGCCCCAGCCCCAGGGCAACCTCCGAGGGGGAGAGGCACCTTGGCCCTGCTGCCAGTGGGGAGAGGGCTGGGGGGGGCAGTCCTCTGGCTCTGGCCCCAGCCCTGTAGCAGCCTACACCCCAAACCCCTCATCCCCGGCTCCCCACCCCCGCACGCACTCCAACCCTCTGCCCCAGTCTCGAGTCCCCTCCCACACTCTGAACCCCTCGGCCCCACCCCCACCACACATCACTTTCATACTGGTGCACATAAAATTCATTCAGCACATTGATATAAAAAATTAGAGGGAACGTTGCAAGCCATGTTTCAGATTAGTTCACTGAATAAGGTCAGTGAAGCCTATCCTACAATTAAGTATTAGTAACAACTTTTCCAAAGATTTCAGAGAAGATTTGTACCAGTAAAAGTTTTCCATCTTAGAGTCCTTGGTAATCACTAAACAGAATGGGGGCACTGCTATCATGGAATGAGTTGCCATTGTAAAATGTATTTTGTGACTATTAATTCAAGATATTTAATAGCATATTAAAATGCTCCTAATACCCTCTTCTTTTCTACATGATCATTTCTGTAGGCCAAGAAACAGATAGCTACTTTCAGAGATCTGTACTATTACTGTATTTTCCTAACTTTTTCCACTCTTAGCAACTCAAAAAAACAGGACTTTCATCCCAAATTTGTGAGCCTGATAAAAGAAAAAAGTTAAGCAATCATACTGCAATGAAAATTTATTTAAGACAAAAAAGCAATCTTTTCCAATTTCTCTATGGTGAAATCTCATACTACTCAGACAAGATAGAGATATCTAATATTTGTAGGTCAGGGTTTCACCTACAAGAATGAAGGGGAGTTGAACTTTCATCTTTATTTGTCACCTTTCCCCAAGTAAGTTTTACAACCTCATGGTGGTACTGTAGTACTTCTAGAAAAAGAGATTGTAGTGGTGGCCTATAATGCTCTCTTTCAAGTACACTGAAATTATGGCTGACCAAAAGACTGACTTTTCCTTTCAGATGTAGCTGTCACCAATGTCAATATCTGCATCACCAACACACTTTCTACCATAATGTACCAGTCATGGAATGGCCTTCAATAAGATTCTAGCCCTAACCATCTCATATCTTGACTACTACAACTTGGCCTTGACAAATGCAATCTTGGCTCCCTCAAGTCTATTCAAAACTCTGCTGCTAAGATCATCATCTTGACTTGTTGCTATGACATGAACCCCTTCTTCACATGCCTCCTCTCACTTCCCCGTCACTGCATAAAATACATGCTACTTGTCTTTATCTCTGCTCTGCCAGATATATCAGTCTTCCTTGTCCATTAGCTGAATGTTTTTCTCAAGCACATTCTTCCTTCAACCCCCTCCCACAAAATGGGTAGGAAGAGCTCAAAAATATGTAAAGCACTACATTACCCTCATTCAAACACCTCCTTAAATTCACCCCTGCTTGGATAACTACAAAAACATTAGAGAACAGCTAGATTATTAGCTAATAAAGCAGCAAGACTGTTAGCTAGTGTGGTGTAATTACTGCTCATCATAAAAAAGTGATAATTTCACTTGTCTTGTTCTTCCCATTTCCTGTTGATCCAGCTGCTATCACATTCTAATACTGTGAGCTCTTTAGACTTTATTACATATATGTAAAATCGCTAGGCACAAAGGGTCCAATCTTTAATTGGATCATATAGTGCTACCTTTATATTTTTAATTAAATAACAAGCATCCTGCATTCTCCAGCGATGTAGTACCTAGACAGACTGTGGTGGTTTGCTAGGAGCACATTAACACTTGTAGAGGCTTATTAGTTGGTTCTGGGAACAATTCAAGATGCAAGTGACAAAACAGAAGGCTTATAATTAGGTCAAGTCCACGTAAATCCAAGTTTCATACATACATTACGTTGCATGTGTGCAAAGTAGGTATAGCTGCATGCAGACAAATGAGCAAACTTACATTCTGATTATCCATCCTGGAAGGCACTCAATATCTCCTAGGAGGTATGGAAGCTCCTGATAAGATCAAGCCCTTAATGGGCCTGACTCACCTATCTTAGCTGGTTTGACACAAGATCTCAATTTCCTCAAATTCATGTCAGAGATTAAAGAAAGCTATAATAAAGCTATTAATTCAGAGACATATTGACCCTCCACACTCTGTCTTGGTCTAACATCCTAATGGATCACAAAACATCGCAAAGGCCAGCGTTTTCCACTATTATGCTTTTGATACCAGACAAAGCATCTCAGATTCCCTTCCAGCCAAACTCAATATTAATGGTACAAGATATAAGAGTCCATGTAGCTCCACAAGGTAATGTTGTGAACAAAGGGCAAGCCTGGGGAAAACCAGTATTTTAGTAGCTCTTTGTTTTAATGATACTTTATTAAAACAAGCCTCCATGAGAAACATGTTTACAATCAGGAGAAAACTAGATGGCCATTTTAGGCATTCATATAGGTGGCTGCTTCCAAGCTCCTATATGCTACGGGTGGAAGACAGCCTCTTCAAGAATTTATTCTCCCAGGATACAACAACATATTTTATGCTGAAATACATGGAACAGAACAAAATAGCTAAAATCATTTTCTGCTCCAAAAGTCTGAAGGTGCTGACTTGCACAGAGTGGAACCTGCCAAAGACTGATCAAAACTCTCTAGCCTTTTGTTCTTAAATTGCAAGACATTTGCATAGTGTGAAGGGATTTGACAATCTACCTCATCATGGAAGTGCTCCCCAGAAATAAAAACTTTCTGCCAGAACAAAGCAGGAAATCCACAGGCTCTGGCCAGGTGAGCATTCCCTCAGAATGGGGAAATTCCCCATGCCTTTTGTGTTCTTTGCAAAGCTGCAGGCTTAAAATATTAGAACAAGAGCAAAGAAATATGACTGTTTTTAAAACACCATTTATCTGGACAACATACTAAAGCTGTACCCACATGTTTGTGTTTTAAGAGTACCTTTTCAATGCCAACTTTTGAAATCCTTTCAGCACCACTACTGCTTTCAAGGCAGATTCCTTCATCCACACCATCATCATTAGAAAAATCATTGCTCATCTGATCACTGTGACAGCTGCCTTCATTCTCTGCTCCACTATCAGTGCAACTCTCAGTTTGGGGAGACTTCTTAAAAATAAACCATAAATGTTAGTTTTATAAAGTAGATAAAAATGATAATACATATACATGTAACAAGAGACAATGAATTATCAAAATAAATGAGACTGTGCAATTCTATAGAAGACTGTACCTTCCACCTGCAAATTTCAAAGTGTTTTACAAATAATCCTCTGTGAAGAAGGATACAGCATTATCTATATTTTGCATCTGGCAAATCTGAGGAAGATGTTAAGTTTTGAAGACTGAAACACTTTTTAAGATTATCCTGACTGCTAACTAAGTTATGTTGATGCAGGGTACCAACAATGTTCCAATAGATTTCAGGAGAAAGTCTCCCAAAATGTATGTGTCTTTTGATATTAAAATTAAATTAGCTAGATATCACTGGCACGTCTATTTTAGGATTACTTCCATGGAGCTACTTTTTCTTGAACAGAAGTCAAAGATACAGTATGTAGGTTCTTGAGAGTTCTGTAATACCTAAAATTAAAAAAATACATAAATGGAAAGTTTGTCTTGCTTGTTTTTCCAGTGAAGCATGCCTACGAATCCTCAAAAAGGGAATGTAATTAAAAGTGAGAACAGTAATAAAAACCGGCAGTGACTTCAATACCGACTAAACCCATATCTCCAAAAGAAAATATACCCAGATATGCAACCAGGAACAATCTGCTTTTAAATTTTTTGAGTGCTCAGCCTTTCACTGAAGGACCCTCTTCCGAAAGTTTGCATCTAGAGAAGGCAAGTCCAATTCGTAGAATTTAGCAAGTCTTTAGCTATTCTCCATATTTTACCAGCTGACAGCAACAGTCTTTTGATCTCAAAGTCATTGTTCTCACAAAGCAATCTTTAAACTTAGACACATTAGTTTCGCATTTCAGGATTCCAATGTGCAACATTTTATCCTTTTTATTTGTGAAAATTAAGGCTGGATGTCCTTCATAGTGGGTGCAATGAAACAGATTACAACTCTGTCCTCTTTTAAAGTTTACTTTAAGCACCTTATATCCAGCTTAAAAATATGGGTGAAGTGAGAACAGAACGGATATTCTGAGAAACATCAACGATACATAGTAGTCACATGCCCATGAAAGTGCCACTGAAGAGGCCCTTTGCTGTACATTTCTTCCAGCCCAAAGGCCATGTATCAAAGCCACCATCTTTCTAGGTAAGGAGGAGGAGGTGGCTTTCATAACCACCAAACCAAATTCTTATTGTTTAGAAATACACCACGCGCTTTCCAGAGAATGAATTACACTCAATGTGAGTGCACTGTTCCCAGCATCTAACAAGATGGAGGAAGAAATATATCAGCACTGGAAATTAAACCCAGGCACCTTACATAACAGTGTAGAGCACTGCCAGAAGCCCCCTTTTGTAAATTAATTTAAAACTCCAAACCTGAACAGAAACAAAGAAATGTGGAATGAGATTTTTAACACTAAGTTCCTAAATCCTGATTAAAGTACCCAAAACAGTGGTCTGATTTTCAGAAGTGTTGATCACTCAGTAATTTCCACTGAAGTCAAGGCAAGCTGTTGGTATTCAGCACTTCTGAAAAATCAGGCAACTTTTTTCTGATGCCTTACTGAGCATTTAGGAAGCCTGACAGGCATACGTTTTCAAAATGTTGGCCGTGATGTTTTCCCTAATGCAGTGGTTTTCAACCCTTTTTCATCTGTAGACCCCTAAACATTTTTGAATGGAAGTGCAGACCTCTTTGGAAATCTTAGACATTGTCTGAGAACACCTCGGGGTCCACGAACCACAGGCTGAAAACCACTGCGCTAATGACACTAGATTTTAAGAGATGCTAGAGAAAGATGGTTCTCAGAAAGAGACTGTACACTGGTCTTTACCTCATCTTCAACATCAATGAACGTGCTCATGTCTAGCTCCTCAGGAAAAGTCATGCGATCATTAAGTTTAATCCTGTGCATAGTGGTGTAATCAAAGTCAAACCTCTTCAACTGTAAAGTCAGCAGATATGGAAAATGCAAAAACCGCAGGCCCTAAACAAAAACACAATATCCAATGGGCAAGATTATGTTACATATATAGATAAACACTAACCAATGTAATGTTACACAAATGGTATGTATTTACCTTCCTTGCATCACATTTCTTCTTGCAGCGTTCGCAGAAATACTGATTAGGGCCATCAAGGATCTCCGGCTGAATGAACGCATGCAACGCTTCCTCCTAATAAAACAAGATATTATCTGCTTTTTAAGAACGCTTACTTTTATGTATGTGATTTAGAACATTATATTTATGCCTAGATTGCAAATACAGAATACAATGGTTGCAATATGAAGTATTCACACATTCAAAAGCAATATGAATTATAGAAGTCTAGAAGGACGATACAAAAAAAACACAAACAAAGGTCAGAAGAAACACCAAGTAAAGCCAACCTTTCTGCCCTGCCCCAGGGTAAGCAGTCAAATCATGAATGACAATACATTACTATTAATTATATTTCATTCAGCCATTTGAGGAGTCCATCAAGTCCTGGTTTTGCATACAATCTAAAATGAAATATATCCCTGTTATCTTGCACATCACATGTAGTCACTTCTGTTCAATCAGTTGTTGCATAATTGATCTTATTCCTTACTTTGCTTTGGTTAGCCATCAGCCCCACATCCTTATCTCCACAATTTACAAATGGCTCTTTCCCTTCAGGGACAATACTTTCTCCCATCACATGTCACATTATTCCAAGCACAAACAGAAGAAAGGGACCAATTATTTAGCTCCTCAATGTCCGTTTTGTAGGTGACTGTCTCTCAATCTGCCAGGGGACCCTAATGCTGCTTTAGAGTACGTCAATCATTTTTTCTCCCATCTAAAATAAATATTGAATCTCTACTCCCAGTGCAATGAGAAACAATTGCCATCTTCCAGGGATACATTCTACTTATTAGCACAAACATATGTGGTTGTAAACCAAAAATAGCCAGGAGTCACCTCCAATAGCTACAAGGGAAATGTTTCTAATCCTCCTTTAAATACAAGTTATAGTGATTTCCATCTAGCTTCTCAGTATAGCTGGGAAGTTAAACATAATTAGCTGATAGTTTTTCTCCTCTTTTCAACAAATGTTAAAGCGTGTATAAATGATGCATACCAGAAAATAAATCTGTCAGAACAAAATCTGCTTAAAAAAAATTATTAATTTTAAAGCAGTTCAATGAAGAATCTTATCCAGAGTTATTAAAGGTTAAAATCTTTACCCAGTTAGCATGAAAGCTGAGAGACTGGGTTTATGAACTACAGATGATACTCCGGAGCTATCTGCTCACCTGCAGATATCTGCAATCAAACAGAAATACCATTGGCATGCTGATGGTGTTTACTTTAAAGAGAAGAGGATCAAATAAATATCATAATGATGCCCTGAAAATCATTGTCTCATGATGGAACATAGTTGTTCCCTGAAGTCCGAATAAATAAGAGTGGGCTTAGTTGGGCAGAATAGACTCACCAATTGCAAAATGGCTGGTACAGAGCTTATAAGATTACTATCTAAATCATGTTGTTTGATGGATCCCATTTTGGGAGGAGATCAAGGATATGGGAAGGTCTTCAAAAAGCCTCCAATTCATCCCTTCTCCCTCCATTTCTTTTCTGAGAACTCAGGGAAGCACTAAGAACAAATAACAAAACAAAGGTTTATAGCCCTGCTTTTTCCATATGAACAAAAGTTTTGTTATTATTGTAACAGAAGAGAGACTCTTTACAAAAGG